>NC_090190.1:15541714-15907964 GCF_024679245.1 Pseudorasbora parva
AATTAGCATTTAATTTCATATCACGGCACATGTATTGGGGTGTACAATAGTGATGATGATGTGATGTGGAGTACCATTCATTCACATTAATAATTGCATGACAATTTATAAGATTCTTCTTATAATTTTTATTATGATGATTTTTATTATTAATGACGCAAATTGTTATTTAGAAGAAGAATGTCATTATCATTTATTTTATTATTATTATTTAAAAGAAGAAGAATGTCATTATCATTTATTTTATTATTATTATTTAAAAGAAGAAGAATGTCATTTTTATTATTTTGTCATTTTGTCAATTATTTTATAATTACTATGTTGTTGTGTTTTACAGTGGGTCATAATATAGCATATCTTTGTCGGTGCGTTTTGTGGTGTTAGAAATTGTTTTTCTGTGCATTTTCACTCTAACTTAAAACGTGTGTACACCACCTCCGGAGCTGGTGTAGGATTTGAGCGTGCCGTACATCATTGAATCAGATTAAAACATTAGCATCGCTCTCAAAAATGACCAAAGACTTAATTTTTCCAAAGATAATATTTTTCCAATTTAAAACATTACTATTCTGTAGTTACATTGGCCCTCATTTATCAAAAGTGCGTACACCAAATTTCCAGCGTACACCTTGCGTACACCCAAACCCACGGTGACTTTGAGATTTATCAATATGGACGTTGGCGTACGGCACGCTCAAATCCTACGCCAGCTCAGGAGGTGGTGTACGCACGTTTGAGTTAGTGTGAAAATGCGCAGAAAAACAATTCCTAACACCACAAAACGCACTGACAAGATATGCTATATGACCCACTGTTAAAAACCACAACAACAACATTTAGTGTTTATTTTTGTGCAACATGAACGTCAATGTTTAATTTGTGTGACTTTACCAAAGCGTTTGATCTGTAGGCATATGTATTCCTCCAGTCGCGAGCCTGTGCGCTTTATCTGACGTTTCAGGCCCGCCTGGCTCAGCAGCTGCGCAAGCACTGGGACTAAAATAATTCAGACTGACAAAATAAAAAAAATGGCCTTCTTCTTTTAAATAATAATAAAATCAATAAAAACGGCATTCTTCTTCTAAATAACAAGCGTCATTAAGAATAATAATCATAATAATAATAAGAAGAATCTTACAAATTGTCATGTAATTATTAATGTGAATGAATCTTACTCCACATCACCATCACTATTGTACACCCCAATACATGTGCCGCGATACGAAATTAAATGCTAATTGTTTCAAAACGTGCTGTAAAATAATGCAGTGATGGTAATTTATCATCCAAACAGCTTTAAACTGCTGGAGTGCGCTTCTCAACCCCCACACTAACAGTAGCTACTCGTAATTTGGGTCCATATTTTGTTTTTGTGAGCGCCTTTAATTCCACTCTTTAAACTCCCAAATAAAACAATTTCGGGTTTTTTTCCACTTCCCTGGTGATGGTCTCGATGGGCGCGTCTCAATCATCTCAATAGTTCAGTAGTCAGAGCACTGATCAGGGAGTCAGCCCGTTGACTTATGCCCTAATCAGTGCCCTGACTAAGTGGACTAAAGAGATGATTGAGCGCGCCCGATCTTCACGTCGGAGAAGTTTCGTTTCTTTGCCGTCTTCTGTTTGTCCATGACGTAAAATGAGGGCGTGCGGGAGGCAGAAACTTGAATATATAGGGCGTGTTATTCTAATGACGATCGTTTTCAGCCGCGGGATTTATCAAGGGCAAGTATTGCGTACACCTGAATTGCAGAGGTGCGCACAGTTTCATAAATCAGGCGGTGAGAGGAG
Source organism: Pseudorasbora parva (assembly GCF_024679245.1). Taxonomy (NCBI): domain Eukaryota; kingdom Metazoa; phylum Chordata; class Actinopteri; order Cypriniformes; family Gobionidae; genus Pseudorasbora; species Pseudorasbora parva. The sequence goes on from NC_090190.1 coordinate 15,543,503, forward strand.
TGTAAGCATAATCTTACGCCAACATATACACCCGTTTCTACGCAAGATTGATAAATGAGGGCCATTGTGTACTAAGACCAACGGAAAATAAAAAAGTTATGATTTTTAGACCGATTATAGACTATTCTCTCATTCCTGTGTAATAATCAGGGAACTTTGCTGCCATGCCATGGGTGCAGCAGCTCAGTGATATTACGCAGAGAATAGTACCTAGCTATATCAGTCTAAAAAAAAATTGTGTGTTTTTCATTTTCCGTTGGTCTTAGCACACGATGTAACAACAGAAGAGTCAAGTTTTAAATAGGAAAATATAGTGAAAGTCTTTGGTCATTTTTGAGTGCGATGCTTATGGTCTAATCCGATTCAATAATGTATGCTAAGCTATGCTAAAAGTGCTACTGCCAGATACAGAGATCGGCTGAATGGATTCAAAAACGGTAAAACTGAACTGTTTAATTCTAAGGGACTTAGAAAATGAGCCTATTTTCAAAAAAAGTGAAGTGTTCCTTTAAGGTTAAAGGTTCACAGCCTTTAAAGGGTTAGTTCACCCAAAAATGAAAATTATGTAAATAATTACTTACCCTAATGTCGTTTGACTCCCGTAAGACCTCCGTTCTTCTTCGGAACACAAATGAAGATATTTTTGTTGAAATCCGATGGCTCAGACAGGCCTTCATTGACACCAATGTCATTTTCTCTCTCAAGACCCATAAAAGGCACTAAAGACGTCTTTACAAAGCCCATCTCACTACAGTGGCTCTACAATAATTGTATGAAGCGACGAGAATAGTTTTTGTGTACAAAAAAAAAAGAATAACGACTTATATAGTGAAGGGCCGATTTCAAAACAAAGATTCGAACGGTTGTGAATCAGTTTATTGATTCAGGATTCGGATCGCCAATGTCACGTGATTTCAGCAGTTTAACATATCTTCATTTGTGTTCCAAAGATGAACGGAGGTCTTATGGGTGTCTAACGACATTAGGGTAAGTAATTAATGACAGAATTTTCATTTTGGGGTTAACTAACCATTTCAAGCCTGGATGCTGCAACCATACACATTTGGACAAACATATTTTGAAAAGGCATTGCTTTTTAACAATTGCATTTTTTAAACATTTATCCATGGTGATTATGTTTTGTGTTTTTTTGTTCAGTTCATTTCTGTGCTACCTAAATGGTCTCCAATAGATACAAGTTAAAACCAATTATGTGAATTATCATCCAGGCAACTAACAGATTAGTTTATATTGAAATTATTCCATTTGTTTCATTAACCCATATATGAAAACCATACACAGGATTTTTGTGGACACATGGAATGTGGAAAGGAGCTGCAGGAAGATTCTTCAAAAACTCTTCTTTTGTAGTTGATGGAGAAACAGCCATCTGGGTTAAAAGCAACACAAGGGTGTATGAGTATATGATAGCACTTACATTATGGGTTTTATTCCATACAAGTAAACATTTGCATGGGCATGTAAATGTTTAGCACTGTAAGGGTTGGTTTTTCTCCAGAGAAAGGGCGAGATACGGCATCTCATGATCTGCCGTGGCTTTGTGCCTTGCCGGGATTTAATGAGGAAAGGATTGAGAGAGCAAGACGTCCATCTCCATGGAGACCAGAGAGATCAACAGCCTTGCCCTTTCTCTGAGCAACCCTCAAGGCTACACTTTCTACCTCCAAATGAGTCCACGTTCCTGGCACGGGAAAGTCGTGCGTACTGATCATAAAAGCTGAACACCCACCAAGGAAACTTCCACCCTGTATGAGTCATGAGAATTTACGTTTTAAGGGAGTCAAGTGATGTTAAATTTTAACAACAAACTACAGCTGCTTTGATATTAGCATGCAAGCCTGCACTTGCATGCTAAAACCTGGTCCATTTCAATTCCAAGTCGGAGCTATTGCAACCTTTGGCCCTAAAGGGCAAAAATATTAAGGACAAACTCAAACACACACGGGATGAGCAGTTTGCTCAGAACATATGTGTGTGTGTCTGCTGAATATGCATCAGTTCCTTTTCCGACACATACCCCTCTTTCTTGTCCCCCTATACGGTGGCTTTTGTCTTCGTGGGCTGCAGGCGGGGTACGTTGCCATGGTGACTACTGCAACAGAAGGCTGAAGGGTTTGACTTCCTCGTGACCTTCACAGAAGGGGGTGATTGTCCTTGAAATAGAGCCAATGCTCTCCTTCATGTGGAAAGTGTTAAAATAAGAGGAAAAGATGACTGATCAAACTGTCCGGAGCTCTTCAGGATTACACGCACAACTGCAATCAAAGTCGGTCTGCAGCACCTTTCATTAGCATTACAAAGCCATTAAGATAATATTATCAAAGGTAGCACTGGGTTGTCCGCTATCTAAGAGAGGTGTATGCTCGTGATACTGACTTGCTTGTGCTGGGGTCACATGTAAAATGAGGATCAAAGGAACATATTTGTAGTGGTTTAGGCCAAGGCACTTAACCACCAATCACTCCCCGTATGCCGCAGGAAATGGCTGCCCACTGCTCTCTCTCTCTGTGTGTGTGTGTGCGTGCGTGCGTGTGTTCACTACTCACTGATATTAATGCTTATGCACTAACATGGATGGGTTAAATGCAGAGCATAAATTCTGAGTATGGGTTGCCATACTTGCCCTTCGCATCTCCCTTAACAGAGCCATACACATGTATTCGTTAAGAACATTTCTTGTTTATCATATACATGTATTGATGTCACACCTAGAAAGAGCCATCACAGCATCAAATGTGGGTATAATTCATACTAAGAATATATTTTCATAAGCAGTCTAAGGGGCTTTTTACACAACACTGCTATTGCATGCATTCTGACTTATTTACACTGGTAAAGAGTTGGATTCTGTGCCAAATGCACTCCTTCCGTATTTGAATACATCTTTTCCCCCCAGAGTATGGCCCTGTATGACGTCATAAAGGGCAAAATTCCTTGTATGGGCATTTCTCCCGGATGAGCACGTGCGCACATTAACCAGAGCGAGCTTCGTTCGGGTTAGGGAAGCCATTGGCAGTGCTGTCATTTTGTTTTTAGACCAATAACCCACCATTAAGAGTGGATGCATTTTATTTTTCCGGAGCAGCAACAGAGTTGTGTTTGTTTGTCCCGGTCATGAGTCGAACCTGCAGGCGATGAATGAAACTGCATCAAACTGTGTCTGTGTTTTGTTGGCAATGTTGTGTAAGTGTAGCCTGACAAGCCAAACCCACATCAAGATGTTTGGTCTGGAAACTCACTTTCGACAGAACATTTCAGTGCTGTTCTTTGTTCTTTTCTCAGAGAAAAGCTTAACTCCAAGTCTTCCAGTCATGGTCAAAGCTGATACGAAATGGCACTGTTCGCCAGCTTCTGTGTTTACTAGTAGCAAGCAAACGCAACTCTGCCATCGTCATTATGTTAAGCCCCGCCCACCGACTCTTCAATGTGATTGGCCAGACCAGTTTGGTTTTTACAGCTCAGAAGTGAATTGAGAGTGGCTAGACGACAACGGCTAGTGTAAGTGCATATAATGTAAAAAACATATAGTGGAATGAAAGTTATCCAAGAATTACCCATGATGTATTGATTGTGTTTGTGTGTACATAATTTGTTGTCAATGAAACATTTTAAATCCATTATTCAATGACTAGAGGACAAGTCACTGCAAATGTTTGTAAAGTTGTTTAATGTTGATTAATTCGTTTTTATTAGTAATTGTTGTGTATACATGTTCATTTGCCACCTCTCTTGGCAAGGACACTCTTGTAAAAGAGATTTTTATTCAAAAAAAGGTTTCTCCACTGGATAAAGAAAAATCTAATATTAATGATATGATGACAGCAAGTCATATTATCATATTTTGAATAGATAGAATGCTAGAACATCAGAATGAGACAGAATGATTTAGATATTTTAAAACTATCACGTCAAAACTGTTTAGTTACAATGTATTGTTCATTTCTTCTGGATGTTTCAAGTATACGTCACTTAGAAGAGGTTTGTTGAAATGAAGGTCATACTACAGAAAAAACATGACTCATCTCATGAGTCACAAGATGAGTTCACTATTCACCCACAAAAACCTTAAGGCTCTGAACAAAGCCACCAGGTTTTGTGTGTGTGTGTGTGTGTGTGTGTGTGTGTGTGTGTGTGTGTGTGTGTGTGTGTGTGTGTGTGTGTGTGTGTGTGTGTGTGTGTGTGTGTGTGTGTGTGTGTGTGTGTGTAGGTGTGTGTGTGTGTGTGTGTGTGTGTGTGTGTGTGTGTGTGTGTGTGTGTAACACTACTACATCTGTCCTCCCACTAAAGGTTTTGTGTTTGAGTGCTTACAAAAGAGGGAAGCTCAAAAAATGCAAAAGCACTGGAGAACTCAGAGAGATGATTCTCTTCTGTGACGATCTAGCTCTACACATATCGTTGAGACACATCTATTCTCCCCCTTTGTCAATCAATGTTTACCCATCTCTAAAATAACAGACTGCACATATTGTTTGTGAATCTACCGGAAGTAATTTTGGCTTGGCAATGAACATATTCTTTACTCATTTAGTCTGAGATAAAACTCTACGACTCTACACGGAATAGGATTAGAAATGCAAACAGTTTGAGCTGTTAAAGTTGTAAAGTTAGTCTGCTACACATTGTATTGTTGCAAACAGTGCATTATTCATTTATGTTCCTTTTTTAAATAGGCAGTGCATACTGTGTAGTATGCCGTCCACTAGTAGCCCAGTCCAAACATTGGCTAAAAGCCTTTAGAGAGTCCTTTTGTGAAGAGGAATGACTAATCATACGGCAGATGTTCAGAGTTTGAACAGTCTTGAAAGACTTTAAGCCTTACAAAGGAGTTACAAAACCACCACCGTTTGGACCAAAGGTATTTCAGACACTTTTAAATCTGCAATCTTTGTTGCCCATGAAGTACAAAGCTTTACCATGATAATGACCTATCTTTTACTGTTCGGAATGAGACATTCATAAAGAACGCCTCGGATTTGTCATCACAGGATAGGGTGTCCTTAAACTGTCATCTAAGGTAAAGTCTCACTGTAAGCTTGTGGCTCATGAAGAATTGCTGCATGCCTACTCGCATACTATCCTTCCTAAATAGTATTCAAAATTTGAAATAGTGTCTCAAATTGTATGTGAATGAGTACTTTTTTCCTTCCACTGTTTTACCGATGATATGCAAATCTACCCGCGATTGGGAAAAACAAGGGTGCTCTCAGTTCTCTATCAGCACGCCTGGATGATATCAAACCATGGCTTACCAAAAATATCCTTTTTCTGAACACCGATACAACAGAAGTTATTGTCTTCAGGCCCTTTGATGCTATACACAAAATCAATTTGATCTTGGGTCCTTAAATTCCTTTAAGTGTGGATTCAGGGTGTAAAAACTTGACAACTGCTTGAAATTTGATAAATCAGCACTGTTATTGGCTCAAGTTTTTTCTATTGTCGCTCTCTTTCTAAAATCAAATTTCATGCTAAGGGATCTTAATAGGTTGCTGTCTATAGCTTCATTACATCTCGGCTGGACTGCTGCAACTCCCTCTATTACAGTATTTCAAAGACCCAGATTTCTCAGCTACAAGTAGTTTGAAATGCAGCAGCGAGAGTTCTGAAAGGAGTAAAAAAATATATATATCATGCCTCTTGAGATCCCTACATTGGCTGCCTACTCATCTAGAATTGAGTATTATATCTTACTACTTGTCTATAAATCTTTAAATAATCTAGCACCTTCTTACTTGACAAACCCACTCCATCCCTACACTCATGCAAGAGGATTTAGATCGGATGGCAAATTCCTCCTTCAGGTCCAAAGAACCTGACTAAAGACAAGGGAAGATGGAGCCTTTGAAGTACCTGGCCCCACTCTTTGGAACAATGTTCCTTATCATATTAGAATGGCTTCCACTTTATCAGAGTTCAAAATCTTAAAACTCATCTGTTTTCTTTGACTTTTAATATGTAGCTTTGTCTGGTTCTTTTTTTGTTTAATTTATGTGTTCTCTTATGTTTAATGTTGTACAGCACTTTGGTCAGCCTGTGGCGTTTTTAGTTTTTTTTAAATGTGCTTTAGAAATAAACCGAACCTGAACTTGAATGAGTATACCTAAATGGTCTGCTTTTTCCATTTAGAATCCAAATTGCAGATTCATGCACTCTCTTAATGGTTAATATTGCTCACAACCCACTGCGCGTTGAACAATGCGGTTAAGTAGAGGTTTTGTTAGAGATTAGTGTGATTAATAATCAGTATATAACCAGACGAAATATGTATTATTCAAAGTTATCCACATATTTCATCTTTTGTGAAAAATATGTTGTAAAAATACTTTTGCTCATTAACTTAAGATGTAAATACATCTTAATGGAAATTGCTCTGCCCATGAACTGGCAGGTCAACATGCTACTACATTTCTCACCAAAACAGTAATTAAATAAAATTGAATGTGGATTATTTTAAATGTGACAAGATGACTTACAGGGCAATTTACAGTGGCAGAGCTGTCCATTTAAGACAGTTATGACAAAGTAGCACATCCCAAATCTTACATAGTTTTAGGGTGTAGTATAAGTAGGCGAATTCAGATGCAGAAAATGTCATGTGGTTAAAGGAGGACACATACGAATCAATTCCATTAAAATGACACCAGACAAGTAGTGTGAGATTACACGCATGGCAAAAGAGAGCATGTAAGAAAGTAAAATGAGACCAATGGAAACAATGCAACCGAATTAATACCGGATTGATACGTTTATACATTCATATAAAAAACAACGTGATTGCTATAACCAAAAAGACTGGTTGTTGTGATTACACAAAATAATCATTTATTCAAGGAAAAATAAAAAATTATGCTGCAAAAATTACAATGTATGGGGGGGGAAAGCTTTTCACTGTTTCAAGGATATTACAAAATATCCCTCTGTTTTCAATTAGTGTACTTGTGAATTACAAAGGGAAATACAAAGATGAAAAAGCTGTAAAAAATTTGCATATTAGATGAATTAAACCTTAAAAAACATGTTATATTTATATCAACATATGTACATCTTGCTTTTGAAGTGTTGTGGCACTGGCAAATCATGAAGGAGGGTCATCTCCATGAATGGCCTTATATTTAGCCATCTCTTCAGGAAAAACCTTCCCCAGCTCAGAAATCAGGAGGCTTTTAAATTTCTGAAAAAAATAAAAAAATAAACCACAAAATATAAGATGGCTAAGGTGAAGTGCCATACCAGGAAATCATCCAACTACAGCAGAAAGGATAAAGCTGAACTGTTTCAAATGTACCTATACACACTCTCCAAGGACATATATTACTTTAAAACTATAAGATCATTATAAAATAATATGAATATATTATATATATATATATATATATATATATATATATATATATATATATATATATATATATATATATATATATATATATATATTCAGCCAGCTAACACTGATAAAAGGAAATGAAAAGAAAGAAGGCCTGTTCAGAACAAGAATGACGACTATAATGATGATAACTATAAGCAGGAGAGGGAGCATAATTATAAAATACTTATGTCCTTATATAACAAATAACCTGCTGGCACTCCCAAATTATGAATTCATTGTGGACCAATTCATCAGACCAATACTTACAGTCAAGGTGTCAATCTTTCCTTTGACCTGCTCATTTTTAGCCAAAGCTCTCTCTAAGCACTCCTTGGTGTAGAGTTGAGGGTTACGACCCTGATCAATATACCTGTAGGCACAGAGAACAACATCAATAACCAATCATAGAAATTCATGATTTTATGCAGATGTGGTATCTTATCTTTCTTAAATATAACACGTCATTGAATTGGTACACAGAAGGAATGAGAGTAAAAGAAGGGTAATATAATTTAAAAACAAATCAATTAACTTTTTTTTTTCAAGAAGATTCAAGTAATATTCTCAATGTAATTTATCTCCATTATGAAAAGTAATACTCACTCAAACACTTCCAACGGTACGTTGATATCATGAAGCTGCTGTCGGCATTTCTCAATGTCCTGCAGTCCTGTGATCATAAAATTCCTGAGAAAATAAATAACCTAATAATTTTTAGGCTTTACTCGTGACTGAATGAGGCAACATTAGAGACAATGAGCCAAGAAAGCTTACAGCGCTGCGCAAGCATTGTTAATATTTTCTAGATACTGTTTGTTCAAACCAACATAATGTTTTGGATTCGTGTTAAAATAAAAAGATTACAACTCACAGTTTCTGGTTGAGTCCTGTTTGACTGCTGGGCTGAAAATCGCTGACAATAATTCCAAGCTGTCGTATGTTTTCGACGAATTTCTCGAGGTGCTCCTCGAGATTATCAAACTTTTCGGCCATGGCGTGCTGTATTTTACATAAAAGTAAGCGTGCGATTAATTTAATCAAGATAAACCTATAGAATTATCGACAAAAGACGGACATCTGTTCACACAACGTAGCTTCCATGACAGCGAACTGCTTTCCGGCTGCGTTTCAACCAATAAGCGTGTGAGAATGGACTGTTTCCCTGGTAACAGAATCCTTGGTTGGGCTGTAAAGCGTTTCAAATTGCTGCAAAGTCACCGTTGAAAAAACTTTCCATAAAATATAATTCTGAAATATTTTGATTTACTCTAAACCCGTTTAATTGACCAGTTTGACTATATTACGCTAAATATGATTAAGAAACAACATATGGATTACATATAATGCATTAGCTCGTTCAAACACAAACTATTCAATTACTGTTGCAATAACATTTTCAATGCGAGCTTTAAGTGAGAGTTTGTGTATTGATTCATTGGAAGCTGGTGAATCATAAGGTCGACCTCTTCCCAACCCAAACATTAGGACAAAGACGCATTAATTATTTATATGTTTTATTAATGCTGATAGCATCTTATACGTTACGACTGTAAAAAAAGACAAAGAGGAAACAAAAAATGCCCATGTACAATGCAAGCTAAATATGGTTTATGAGATGTTTTGTGCCCAACACACATGCAAAGCATGAAACATTTAAAATACAAGACGAGTAGAATTTTATAATAAAAAAATAAAATATTAAAATACGAAGATTGATAATAAACAAATGCACAATACGCCGAATATAAATAGTGTAACAGAAAAACGTGCAAACAATAAAAGCGTAAATATACAGATCTCGAGCAACGCGTTATTTCATCCACCAGCATCTAGACAAGTTCCGCGTCCAATGTCAGGATTGGCTAATATGAGCTCCCGCAGCTACTGCCGGCCTGTGATTGGACAGTTTAGAGGTCAATCACAAAGCTGTGGCAACTCCAGCAAACCGTGATCAGGTCAAGGGCGGGATTTGTTGGAATACTGGTGTGAAGAAAAAAATAACTCGTGCAGGACCCTTGATTACTCATTCCGTCCAGGTACAGCGGAAGCCAACCGACCTGAGGTGCTCCGCTCCCGCTATTCTAATTCTCGCATGTGTGCGCCAGATTATCGGTTCATTTTCTAGCGACGTTATCGCGCCTCCTGCAGTAGCCGCGGGTGTGCAGACTCATAGGGAATTATAGGACTAGGAATGCGTATTAAATGAGCGCTCTTGTGTTTCAGTGCACTCGCGGGGGGAAATGATGCATTGAGGGAGAGCTGCTTTGCGGGCGTCTTTTTACCGAGCTCCATTACACTCTCCTCGAACGGCGAACCATCACAATGGCTACTCTTTTGCGAAAAATCGGGCTCATTCGACTGCACGACCGAGACACGGAGGACCCGAAGCATCACCACCAGGGCTCATTGAAAGGGACTAAAGGCAACCAGAAAAACAACAACACGAAACACTGCAACACCAGCAACGAGACCAACAACATCCTCAGCACGCCAGAAATCAAAGCCAGGCGCTTCGACGTGTCCGGCAAGGACAAGCCAGTCGTTAAACAGGACAAACCAAGCAAGGACACGAAAGAGAAGCAGCAAACGGCAGGCAGCAAGCCGACGAGCGGCTCCGTGATGCCCCCGCCGGCGGCGAACCGACAGCACTGCACCCAGGTGCGGACGCGGAGGCTGATGAAGGAGCTGCAGGAAATCCGGCGGCTCGGCGACAACTTCATAACGGTGGAGCTGGCGGACGATAACCTGTTTGACTGGAATGTCAAGCTGCACCAAGTGGACAAGGACTCCGCGCTGTGGCAGGACATGAAGGAGACCAACACCGAGTACATACTGCTGAATGTCACCTTCCCCGACAATTTCCCCTTCTCTCCGCCGTTCATGCGCGTCCTAACGCCGCGGCTGGAGAACGGATACGTGCTGGACGGCGGCGCGATCTGCATGGAGTTATTAACGCCCCGCGGCTGGTCGAGCGCGTACACCGTCGAGGCCGTGATGAGGCAGTTCGCTGCCAGTCTGGTGAAAGGACAGGTGAGGATCGGTTATTGCCATAGCAGCGTTGATTTCTTCTCATCTAATGTTTCTTGAAGCCATCCTCCATTTTGGCATTGGCGCTCAGGTGAAAAGCGTGAAACATGCAACGTCCATGCAGTGCGTTGTTACATATATCGCGTGTGAATGTAACACAGAACAAAACATGCCTTCATGTCGTTCAAGCCCAGTATGGTTTTATTCCTACATAAAAGAAGAACGCAGTCTTCATTCACTTTCATTGCATCTTTTTCCATACATCAGTCGTGTAAATAAAGGTTATTTATTGCCATAATATTAAAGTAAATGGTGACTGAAGCTGAGAAGAAAAACGTCACATCAGTTTGGAACAACATGAGGCAGAATTGTATTTATTTTATTAATTAGGCTATATCTTCAGCAAATAACCATTGTTATCAAGAACCGTTTTGGCTCTCTTTTTATATGGTACTTAATTTGGCTGTATATGGTATATTGGAGATTTTCTGAAGTAGTCTACCATAAAAAGATTATCACATTGCACTGTAGGAACTTAAAAAATGTCAGGGTTATGTCATCAGGCTATAAAACCCATTTAGGGCACTTTTATTTGTAATAGTGTAGGCTGAAGTGTAACCAAAATATTGGTTTTCTCTTTGTAAGGTATTTTCTACTACATTTCAAATGCTACATCTTACCTACACCTGGATTTTAAATAAATATATATATAATATATCCTCAGTTTATAACCATATATTATCTGCAAAGTAAAGGTTATTTTGCACCAAAAATGATTTTGCCAACAGAATCATAATCTGGTGATATTTCTGACTATTTTTCTTAAAAGCGTAGCCTGCATCTTAACTAGTAATGTGATTAGATGGGCTCTATAGATAGATCACATCGGTCATTAGATAGTCTTGTTCTAAGGATGATTGCAAAGACCAGCGTTGGTCATCAAAATGGATGAGAATCCATAATGAAGCTTGAGACTGGCCATTAACCCTCTGCTGTAAATCTGAGAGGAAAGACCTGTTCATCTACCCTTACGTTAACCTGTCAAGAGCTCTAAAATTCCAAATTCATGATGAGTCTGATGCAGCGGTGACTAGATAACCATTTTCCCCAAAGCACTCAAGGGTAATTACCATTTTAGCTGCCACTGACACAACAGACTCCCAATTAACATGCAGCTATTGTATTATAAAAGGAAAGGACAGGCCACATTTTGTCTTTTGCTGCAGAGAATACATAGTTCATTGCCTTTGGAAATAATAATTTGGAATTGAATTGAATAATTTCCCCCAGAATCTTTCATTCATTCACTTCTAACTCACGGATATGTTTTTTGACAGTCATTTAAATGTTACGTTTTTTTTGTCGTTCTTCTTTTGCACACCAAAACTCATTTGTGAGTTTTAAGGCTTTCTAAATCAGAATAATTTACAGCTCATAACATCAAATTGATACAATGCATACATTTTTTTTTTACACTGTACTTCTTAATGCATTGAACAATATGTTATAGATTGAAAATTAAAAGACCTGTCATGTGTCTCCAAGACTATATTCTGCCTTACTTTAAGCGATCAACAACAATATCCCTGCTCTGCCTTGTTAAATTTACAGACAACTTCCTTTTTGACAAATTATTGTAAGCAGCATCAAACAGGTGTACGCTTCATGTGATGTTATGATGCAAAGAGCAACTCTGTTTACCCTTATCTGGCACATGCTGGTTACATAATCCCTAACGTCTGTGTTGTCCCAGAGTGCACAGAGGCCGAAAGCGACCATTGACTGATCTCCATTCACAGGATTACCCATCAGGCATTTCACACGGGTACTGCCTTGCACTCTATACACACCAAACAAAAATAGCGCAGGGAGACGTTGGTGATGCTGTTAGCATGCTGCAGCGAAAACGCTGATGCAAATAACCTGGATTAACATCGGCACGACAGCACGCATTTTCGCTTCCCTCCCTAGCGCTCTCCACCATTGCCTTTCAAGCGTGAGAGAAGTGATTTCCAAGAGAGACCGTAAACACAATAAAGCTTAATTAAGGCTCCAATGGCTCCTTTTAATCCAAAAATCACAGGCTTTTCTGCGGGGATAGGGCAGCCTCTTCTCGATTGAGCACAGGCGGTTACTTCTGGGCCATTAGATCTCATCCTGACTGATAGAGCCTGAGGGAAGAGCTGGCTATTTCTGTCTCACTGTCCCTGCTGTCTTACATCAGCACTGGCACTAGACTGACCTTAGTCCAGGGGCATCTGAAACCACATCCTTTTTGCTCATTTAGTGGATGCTGCTGGGTCTGTAAGATCTCATGCATAGCCTGTAGTGGTGTTATTGTTGTTTTGCATGCAGAACCTAATCCTTCAACTGGCCTTAAAGGAGTTCACCCCAGAATGAAAATAAAATGGTCACTGTTTTCAGTGGAAAAAAAATTGGAGTTTAGAGCAGCTTAGATGTCAAATTTTGTTGGGAAGTACATTCTGCCATTTTGTGTTACACAGAAGAAGAAAAATAAATGGAGTTTGAACAGTGTGAGTAAATATTTTTTGGCTGAACTATTCCTTTAAAAAAAACAATTTACTATTTGGTCTTAATAATTTTTTTTAAAGATGGCATTTGTTCCGCCTGTACAGTTTTACACTTTCATTATGTCAACACTGGACATGAGCAGCACGATGTGACATGACAAAAGACAATATAACCCATTAGAATCAATGATGTTGTCTACACTGGATGCGGTGTGACGCAACACGACAAATCCCGACAGTAATCTAATGCCTCGTTCTATTTATGACGTAATCCGAGCACTCGCGAAATTTGTCATAGGAAGGACGAATGGATTTGCAACGGTTGGTTTGTCGTGTCTAGTGTAGCAGACAGCTTCTAGGTGTTGCGGCATCATGTGATGCGTCGTGGTCTCGCCCGGTGTAGACAGTGTTTAGCTTTTTTAAAATGTTTATGCCATTATAAAATAATTTCTTGCTAAAAAAAAACTAAAAAGTTTTTCCAGACCATAACACATTGGCAGAGTCTTAGAGTACCTGTCTTATTGTGCAATCTATCTATCTATCTATCTATCTATCTATCTATCTATCTATCTATCTATCTATCTATCTATCTATCTGTCTGTCTGTCTGTCTGTCTGTCTATCTGTCTATCTGTCTATCTGTCTGTGTCTGTCTGTCTGTCTCCTTTACAAGAGTTATACAGTTACAAACAGGCAGACATCTTCAGAAATAAGGGTTATCACATTTCTTTGTCCTGTGCAGCATTAAAAAACTCTTTTTTTATATATATATACTTTGAAATGATCACTTCAGTTCAGGGAGGAATGTCATACTATGAGAGCTGGATGTTTTACTGTGGGATGCCGCAATCATGAATGCACCATTGCATCATTTATATTCCCATTATCCTTTACCAGTGATCAAAATGGCTGAACCTGGTGTTAAAATGCTCTTGAAGCTCGTTTAAATAATTCAGCCTGAGGTTTTATCAAGCACAGCCTCTTGATTTACTGTGTCTTCAAAGCACAGAGCAGTCGGCTTTGAAATTGAAAATGGGAAAACCTCTGAAAATGGAGCACCAGGACCATTTAATCACAACTGTCGTTCACACATCTGCTTCTGTAGGTCAGTTACGTAATATATAAAGACAGGTAAATAAATCTGGCATCAGACTACAAATACCTACATATTTACATCAACTTTGATTTCATAAAGGTTAATTTTGATAGAATATACTGATCTGATTCAAGCTTCTTTGATTCTTTATAGCAGACCTCAAATGGCTTATTTTGGGACTAACTGATTCATTCATAAGCTTGATCATAATCAATGGGTTGAGTCAGTTTTATGGCTACATTTTCGTTGCACATCACATGATGAGTGCAATTAGAAATGACTAATTTAGCTCCAAACTTAGCATTGGTTAAACTACAGTTATGATATGCTTATCTGCTCAACGTTCGGAAAGGACCACAGGATTTACACTCTATAGGATGTATGAATGTCTTACTTGTAGTTATTTGCATATTAAACTGGCATAGAAACGTAACATAATGAAATTACACTTCACCTTTGAATTGTTGAATTGTTGTCCTAAATTATATTTGAAACTTTCAAGTTAATGTTGTGTAGGCTGCAATATCACAATACATTATGATTAGGCTACTGATCATGTGTAATTTTTCTCTTGGACACACACTCCATACTGGATTGTGTTTAAGTCAATAGGATGGTGAAGTATGATGCTTTTCTGCGTCACATCTCTTGAAGTACTCCCAAAAAAAAAAAAAAAAATCTGCTGTTTGGATTTAAATAGGCAATGTCTGAATCCTCACTGCAGTGATTATTATGTTTCTAGCATGTTATATGTTTGGGAACATTTCTTTTTATCCTAATTGATGGAGTGTGCTTTTCATTTTTTTAAACGACCATGTAGGAAGACGTATGGCCATATTCCAGGATGTCAAAGCCAAGATTCATCAGGCTCAAAATTGTGACAGAATGATTGGGAGGGAGCAATGAAGAATCATTTTCACACATGAATCGGCACATCTGAGTCCAGACCTTAAATTCATTGAAAGTCTTTGGGATGTGCAGGAGTAGACTTTACAGAGTTCACGGCTCTTGCATTGTCAGTACAAGATATTGCCCAAAAATTGTTGCACCTCTTGATGGAAATAAATGTAATGTTATTTCCATAAAGAGGTACGTATGTTTAGGTGTGCTCAAGAATCTCAATATCTTCATAAACACAAAATCAAACAAATATTTAAAAATATTGAATAATATCCACTAATTTATTTTAAAAAAAGTATTACTGCTGTAATATAATCTTCATTGCAAAGTTGATCTCTGAAGTTTAGATACAATTACTATTGCATGTTCACATGTTCATATATGTATATATATGTATATATATATATATATATATATATATATATATATATATATATATATATATATATATTTTTTTTTTTTTTTTTTTTTTTTTTATATGAACATGCAATTACTATTATGTATCTAAACTTCAGAGATCAATTTTTGTATATGTTCAGCATTGTTATTCACTGATATGATTAAGAAGTAATTCAATTAAATTTAAATAACATTTTATATTTTTAACAATTTGTATCCAACTCTAAAAACATATTTTGTTTTATTGCATGTTTATATTTATAAATGTATGTAGCTTATTACATAATTTGTACTGTATTCATAATAAATGTGTTGTATATTTTAGCAATATGTACACTGATATGAAGTATTAAAATATTATTTTTAGTATTTATATTTAATTTTTGAATGTCATTTTCAACATAATCCAACAGTTGCATTTCGATTATTCCCTTTGAAGATCAGTATCAAATTCAGTATGTTTCACTTGTTTGTTAGTTTTTTGAAGGAAGAAAATCTTGATTTCTCCAAATGCTGTGTTTTCTCTTTAGGGTCGTATCTGCAGGAAAGCAGGCAAGTCTAAGAAGGCCTTTAGTCGCAAGGAAGCTGAGGCGACCTTCAAGAGCCTCGTCAAGACCCACGAGAAGTATGGCTGGGTGTCCCCTCCCGTGTCCGACGGCTGATGTCAGCATCTTCGACAGCGATCCCGACATGGCTTTTTTCAGTTGGGTTTTCTTCTTTTTCATCATCAAACTTAACTATGAAAAAAAAACAAAAGCTAGCGCATCATATCTTACACATCAACGTGGCACATTCACCATCACACCGTCCTTCACTCTTCTTCATCGAGGTGCCATGGACCGAACACTCGCTGCGACATCACAATTACTCATGAGTGCGCGTCACTGCAGCTACATACAGCTAAGGACTCTGGATATGATTGAGTCTCCAAGCAAAGTTAAATGTGCACCCACATCCTCACTCTATATCCTTGTCTATCTGTCTGTTTTGCTTCTTTTCTTCGCCATCCATCCCTCTTTCCTTTTATAGCTGACAATGCATTGCACTGAACAGCATCAGACTTGCCCTCATTTACATGCAAATGACTTTGTTAACACTTAATAGATAAGCAGATCATTACACTATATTTGAGGTTCAGTTTTTCTGGTTTCCTCCTCATCGGCTGTGCTGTTTTTCACGGTTGGATGCAACATGATGATTGTAATTTATGTAGAGCTGTGCTCTTTCTTTTCCTCTGTACGCGTGGCAAAATTTAGACATCACTGTGTTGCGTAGATGGTCATTGATTTCCAATGGAGAAAAAATACTCTGGGGCTTTGTTCAGACAGGCAGCAAATATCTGATTTTTAAATCCAACTCAAATTCTGTTTTTTTTTATTCCGAACAGAAAATGACATGCAACCCAGTTTTAAAAACCCATATGTGTTCACGTACTTATGTGGTTTGAAATTCCATCAAATTTAAGATCTTAATAGATCGTTTTCGCTCACTTTTTCCTTATATAGTAAACTATGTGACTCTCACTGTTATGAATAGTGAATGAGTGCATGAGTTTTGAAAACAGTTTGTATGAATGCGTAAAAATGAGTCCAGCACTGTCACGAGGTGTCATGATAGACATGAGCAGAGGCTAAATTGACAGCTGCTCTCGGTTGGTATATGAGGAAGCCTGGCGTCATGCTAATGCTTACAACACTACAATGGCAACCAATGTAGATGCACCGAATATGGACAACATAGTCTGAACAAACACCAGATTTCATCACTTCCAAAATGACAGACTGTCAGACCTAAAGATCGGATTTGAAAAAATCGGATAGATTCGCAGTGTGAACAAAGCCTTCGTTGCTTATGCAGAGGTCAAAGAAAAAAAAAGTGAACCACCTCTGTTGGTCAATCTATTGTTTGTTTTGGAGAAGACCAAAAGCTCTTAATTCTGATGATTTAGATACCAGATGGCATTAACGAATGTCGACGTCCCAATGGGATCCTAGTATTGGCGAGAGAAAGAGAGAGGCATGTGACAGACATGGTGATGTTTGCACATGAGATGTCGAGTGTTCATCGTGGCATCTGTCCCCATGGAGTACCGAGCGACAGGACAATGCCGACTGAGCGGACCCGACCCGTTGTGAGCGACAACATAAGGATATCGCTGTAACTTGGCACCTTCACATGCCGATGCCACAGCTGATGCCCCGAACACGATCAAACATTAATTTCGCTGATTCGCTTGTACTATTTTGGCTCATCGATCGATACGCTCATGGTTGTGGGCCCGATTCCTCCGCCTTGCACTGACTCTGCATCACTGTGCTGTGTACTTGATCAATACTAGAGACCAGAACAACAGTAAACAGGACAAAATGGCCGACAGCCCACTGAGCCCGGGATATAAGTTCTCTTCGCACTTAAACAGCGTAAATCAACGCACACATCTGTTATGACTTCAAACCTGGACTCTGATAGCTGGTGCCGCCACTATTGACAAGAGCCAGATGAAGAAGGACAGAGGTGGAGAGAGAGAGAGACGCTGAAGGGATGACTCCTTTGTTCAGAAACCTTGAGGAACGAGGGCGGCTCGTTTAGTTGCCTGATTGATGCTCCGAGGGAGCTGCAGCTCGGCGCCTTGATGTTTATTGACTTCTCCTTCAAATGTCAGCGTGAATCCGGAACAGCTCAGACTGCATCTTGTGAGTGATGAGATGTAGAAGAGCTTTGTTGATTTTAGACCCCTCCCTAGCCATGGCGCCCTCCACACAGTGTGTGAAATACAAATGACACAATAGTCGAGAAGGCGAAATCATGGGTGACATATTGGGTGTATTAAAGGAGTAATTCACCCAGAAATGAAAAATCTGTCATTTTCTCACTTTCATGTTGTTTCAAACCTATACAATGTTCTTTCTTTAGTGAAACACTAAAGGAAAAGTGTTTACTAGCTGCTCTTTTCCATTAAATTGTCGACCTTGAAAATAGCATTTCGAAAGCCATGCAATACTTTTATGTAAAGGCCTAAATTTTGGTAAAGATTAAAGAGGAGTCCACTTATTGTGGGATTTTGGGTTTTGTTGTTCACCCAAAGCTATCATGGTTTCAGAAGACTAAAATATAGCGTACACAACTGTTGTTGACCAATATTATTATATTTTATGGTGCATTTTCTTGTCTCTTTTGGAGCTTGACAGCCCCAATCCATATCCAAAATGGAGGACAACCATAAAATAGAATGACCGTATATAAAGAACAACCATTACATTCTTTAAAATGTCTCCTTTTATGTACCACAGAAGAATGTCCATCATACTGGTTTGGAATGGCCTTAGGGTGTGTAAACGATGAGTTGACGTTTTTGGGTGAAAAATATTCCCTTAAAAAGATGCTTCAAGGTCGGAAAAATCGTATTTCCTTGTTGTGAGATGCTGTTTCATATGATATTTTGAGGGTAGTCTTTTCCAGACATGGAAACAGCATGTGCCAAATGCTTAATGTACATTGTCACCATTTCCTTCTGTGTTTTCCTGTGTGTAACTGCTGTGCTCTCAGTAGAAAGACTCTCTGCTACTACTGACGATTTCAAATGTCAGATGAGAAGCTGCTAATTCATTTTTAAAAGGACGAAGACACTGATGTATAAATGATAAAACGGCAAAAGCTGATGCCCTGAAGAAGGATGGAGGCGAAACAACACTGATGATCCGTTACTGATATTTATTTCTGTCTAGTAGCTTTTTTGTGTTATTGATATTAAGGTTATCCAATACGAAGAATGGGGAGCGTCCAGTGCTTCACTCCGGTGGAAAGCACTACATTTTGCTGCATACAATGATCATTTTATCCTGGTCATCGAAATTAAAAACGTGCCGATCACTGGACAACCTATTATTCATGTTCGTATCACTGCAGTGATTGTAAAAACATGCATAAACCCTCGTGGGTGGCTTATTGCAGATTTCTGTGTCTAGTTGCAGATGGTATCTCTTATCACTACTGAAGTGCATTTGGTCTTCTCCAGACTCTGTTTGGACATTATTGAGAAGTGGTTGTGTGTTATCCTATTTAGCGAGAGGAGATACTATACCAAGGACTTACTATAACCAGTCAAAAATATCGCGAAATTGGATGTTTTCCGGTTTAAAGCATAATTTTGTGATATAGTTTAGATCAGTAGTTTGCAGAAACTAACTAACAGTTAATCGTCCAAACGAGTGAGATGATTCTGTTGTATTATATCTGCATGTGGTCTGTGATTGTTAGCTAGCTAACTTGTTTTCTTTTTCTTTTCTTTTTTTTTCAAAAAAAGCAAGAAAGTAATGAAAAAGAGCCGAAGCCGCTTCTTTGTATTTTTTCCCCGTTTGTTCAGTTTGTCCTAATTTTCTTTATTAATGTCCTTAAATGTCAAATTGTGTTCTATGAATGTGTTTTAATTTATTTGTAGTTTGCCAAAATGAAGATTTTGAAGCATGTTGCAGGCATTGTCACTGATGATAAAAAGAGAAAGAAAAATAAATGAAAAAAATATATAATATATGTACCTGAATTGAAAGGAGTCTGGTATATGTAGTGATCTCAGGCTTTCACAGGGTGAAAGGTAAAACTACAAGACAATGTGTTTTCTGCACTGCATAAACATCATGCCAGGATGTGGTCAGAGCAAAACCAAACAGGAATGTGCAATAAAGGCTGTAGGCTGATTCCACCCTGGAACAATTTTGTGTTTGTCTTCCTTGCTCTCTAGGATCTCTGCAGTCACTGTGGTTAGGAACATGCGGTTTTGATCTGCCCAGTGGGTTCGAAGATATCAAATCACCCATGACGGTGAATGATAACACCATCTTCTAACCAGAAACTGGTGCAGTGTGTACTAGTCCACATTACCCCTCATTAAAACCATATGTACATTTCTAGAATTACACTCATTTGTTTTCACAGTAATAATATTGTGATATAACAACTGTCCATTTATATGTTTATGTTAAAAAAAGCCCTGGCAAAACAGCTCATTGGTTTGCAACAAAAATAATGATCTGCTATGGGGTCTGCACAGTGATACATTTACCAGTAGCCCAGTTCCTAGCTGCTGTGTCGACCAACCAGAAATTAGGACTACAACTGTGTTTTATAATACTACATTATATATGGTATATTAAGATATATATATATATATACAGTCCAGGCAAAAAGTTTGGACACATTACTATTTGTAATGTTTTTGAAAGAAGTTTCTTCTGCTCATTAAGCCTGCATTTATTTGATCAAAAATACAGAACATTTTTTTTAATATTGTGATATGTTATTACAATTTAAAATATTTGTTTTTCAATTTATTGTACTTTTAATTATCATTTATTTCTGTGATGCAAAGCTGAATTTTCAGGATCGTTACTCACGTCTTCAGTGTCATGTGACATCCAGTCTATCACATGATCCTTCAGAAATCATTCTAATATTCTGATTTATTATGAGTGCTGGAAATGGTTCTGCTGCCTAATATATTTGATTAATAAAAGGTTCAAAAGAACAACATTTATTCAAAATAAAAACATTTTCAAATAATATAAATCACCTTTACTACCATTTTTTTAATCAATTTAACACATCCTTGCTGAATAAAATTATTGATTTATTTAAAAAAATAAAGAAAAAAATTACTGACCCCAAATTACTGACCAGTAGTGTGTATTGTTATTACAAAAGATTTCTATTTTTAAAAATGTGCTTCTTTATTTATTATTATTTTACTTTTTATTCATCAAAGTATTGTTTGTGTGTGTGTGTGTGTATATATATATATATATATATATATATATATATATATATATATATATATATATATATATATATATATATATATATATATATATCACAGGTTATTAAAAAAATATTAAGCAGCAGAACTGTTTCCAACTTTAAAAAATGAATCCTCAAATTAGAATGATTTCTGAAGGATCATGTGACACTGAAGACTGGAGGAATAATCCTGAAAATTCAGCTTTGCATCACAGAAATAAATGATCATTTAAAGTAGCCTATAATTAATTGAAAAGTAGTTATTTTAAATTGTAATAATATCTCACAATATTAAAAAAAATTCTGTATTTTTGATCAAATAAATGTAGGCTTGATGAGCAGAAGAAACTTATTTCAAAAACATTACAAATAGTAAAGTGTATATATATATATATATATATATATATATATATATATATATATATATATATATATATATATATATATATATTATAGTGAGAATGTAAAAAAAAAATCACGACAACATTTTTTTCTGACTTTAAAACTTAAAATTTTGAAATATTTTTTGGGATATACACTTGGAATTTTAAGGAGGAAATGTCAGAATTAGGGTTAGGGTTAGGGTTAGGGTTAGGGTTAGGTATAAACTTGCAGTTTATACCTATATAAGGTATAAACTTGCAGTTTCCAAAAAAAAGGCAAACAAAGTCACAATTTATTCACAATTTATACAAATTATTATGTGGCAGAAACAAGCTTCCATAAATATATGATCCTGACATGTTTATGAAAGGCATAAAGAGAAGCTCTTGCCTTTAATCTGCAATGATTTCAGTTTTAGGTGAATTGGGACAAGTCTCTCAATCAACCTGAATTCACCCCTACTTATTTGGTTAAACAATAAAAATGCTTGAACATACAATTGAGGGACACAAATCATTTTTAGAAACCAAAATAACAGACTTGGTGGAGGAGGGCTCTTTGGAGGGCCCCAGAAACATAGTTGTGCAAGTGTTGCATGGGCAGCACCCAGTACCGCCGCTGGCCGTCTTTATGCCCTATGCATCATTTTTAATGGTGCCCACGGGTGTCGCGTTCACGTCGTATTTGTTGACGAGGGGGGGTGCTGAAAGAAATGTATCGTGGTGCCCCCCTCAGCACTTGGTGCCCTACGCGCAGCGCGTGGTAGGAGCTGCGGCACTGGCAGCACCACTTATATTTCCTTAAAAAACGTACATTGGAATTAGCTTAGGAATTAAGTCCCAGATTAGATGGAATACAGCCATTAGGTTGCAAAAACCAGGAACAGTGGGCGAATTCCAATGTTTTTTGCACCCTTGAAGGGCACTTCGGGAAGGGGACGTCATTTGTAGGAGCGAACGGCCCTTCCACAGGTCTGTTAGTAAAAAGAGCAGGCAACGGCCAATTCAAGAATGTAATTTAATCATTTAAGGTCATGCTCTGCCCTTCAGAGTGAGATGCTGCTTATTATGTCTGTACAGAAAGGAAGGACATAGTCTCAGCCTCAGAAGTCAAGCCCACGGACCTTAGGCTGAACACTGTGCATGGCAAACTTCAGAAGTCCCGAAGTCGTCATCTGACTGGTTGAATTCTACAGGATTTCCGGGGGGGGGGGGGGGGGGGACATGTGCGTCACGTTCTTAAATGGTCCGCCTGGAAACAAAAATGCAGTGATGCCAAACCCCTTCATGGTAGAAGCAAGCCATTGTGTTTACAGCTGTGACAATGAGCGCTTATCAGGATCAACTAAACGCTGGATTTTCAAAAGTAGGTGAAGCATGTAAAATTTGCGGCATAGACTCTTTAAAATACGCTCAAGAGTCTGTTATTAAAGGGACATCGCTGTTACATTTTCATGTACCTAAACATGATGCGGAACAAGACGAACTGTGATTGGTTGCTTTACATGTCAGTCAGATGGCCTCTGAGGGGTCTTTGGCCAATGAAACCCTGTATGGAGTCCAGACCAGTCTGAAGGTCTGGCTACGCAAGACTAGGAAGGACAGGTCTCGTCCCCTGTATGCTTTACCCTGGGGCTCACAAGGACACTGATAAGTACGTGTGGGCAGGTCATGATGTCCGAACACATTTCTCACCCAAACAAAACACACATCTCACATGAGCCTGCCTCAGTCACCGTCTGTCTGTGCTGAAAGCACCTCTAATTGATCCCAGAGCACAAAGAGGTTTTCTCAGTTCTAAGCATACCCGAAAGATAGAGAGTCTCGTCACAAGCTAGCGTGCTGTCTTATGTAAAAGAAATATATCTGCATGCTTGAATTTAATAAATAAGCAGGATAATGCTTTATTTATTTTAGTTTTGACAGAATATTGCAAATGAAGCCTGGTTATAGTCCACAATCCATTTCTCGGTAGTGAGGTGGCAGTTTTTCATTAGCGATTCAGCAAAGCTATTTCATAACAGAGTAGCATTAAACACTACCAAGTTACATTTTTATTGACAATATTTTGAGCAATAAAGACGTTCGTACTGCATCTCAGTCGGCTAGTTAGAATGAGAACATGCAATGTCTGACTCATAAATCAATCCTTTTCAACGAATCATATGAACAAAGGAATCAGAATCATTAAGATTAGCTGCTTGCGTTTGAATCAATCAGAGAAACTCCAGCATAAATGTTTCATCCGACTCAATCGGTTGGACGGGGTTGCCGTTGCTCCAAATGACACTGAAATCTTTACACATGCATGTTTATGCTGCAAATCTTCAACATGTATGAATCTTAGCATCATCTGACTGCAATCAAATATCCAGGTGAAAACTATCTCAACGAACTGGACCCCAAAATAAATGTAGTGGGGGGAAAATTGTACATTATGATAATCACTGATCAGGCATAACATTATGAGCTGATATTGTTATCCTAATATTGTGTTGGTCCGCTTTTGCTGCCAAAACTGCCCTAACCCGTGGAGGCATGGACTCCACTAGACACTTGAAGGTGTGCTGTGTTATCTGGCACCAAAATGTTTGCAGCAGATCCTTTAAGTCCTGTAAGTTGCGAGGTGGGGCCTCCATGGATTGGACTTGTTTGTTCAGCACATCCCACAGATGCTCAATTGGATTGAAATCTGGGGAATTTCGAGGCCAAGTCAACATCTTAAACTCGTTGTTGTGCTCCTCAACCCATTCCTAAAGAATTTTTGCTTTGTGGCAGGGCGCATTATCCTGCTGAAAGTGGCCACAGCCACCAGGGTATACTATGAATATGCATAAAAGGTTGTACATGGTCTGCAACAATGCTTAGGTGGTACATATCAATGGGTGCGTTTACATACACACCAGTAAGCTTATAACTCTAAAAATCAGCTTATTGAAATAATCAGTTTTCTCCATACTCACAATTCAAGGAAACCGTGTTTACATGACTTTATTAATAAACCGGGTTATTTCCATGTAGTGACGTCAAAAATAATAATGTCCGTATCTGACTCGGAGTTTTTCAAATGTTACATCAGTTGTAATTTTAAATAAAGCGTGCACAGAGGAAGATTTATGGCTCATTATCCCACATGAAGATACAGATGCAGCGTTTTGACTGAACCTCTACTTCACATCTTTACAATTTTCTGGGTCTTAAAAGAGTCTGTGTTTGTGATATATGTCCTTATTTCATGTAAAACGCTAGCTTGCTCTGTCTGGATGCATTTAAATCTACTCTAAGTTTGCGTTTTTGTCACCTATGACACATGCGCACTTCAAAAAGCCAACAGAAAGCAGGTTCATGCGTTTTCACACAGTGCAAAATCAAGGTAAGAGGCAAAAAACGTCCTGTCCCGGCCGATTTATGCTTACACCGTTTATGACCTTACTCCGATAAAAGAAAACGGGTTACCGCGTTTACATGACTGTTCATTGTCGGCTTATTAGGCATATTCGGCTTAAGAACGTGCATGTAAACGCACCCAGTGTCGCGCTCGCTGACTGATCTGCGTTTATGCAGCCCCATACACAACAAACTGCGATGCACTGTGTATTTTGACACCTTTTTATCAGAACCAGCATTCATTTCTTGAGCAATTTGAGCTACAGTAACTTGTCTGTTTGATCGAACCACATGGGCCAGCCTTCGCTCCACACGTGCATTAAATGAGCCTAGGCCGCCCATGACCCTGTTACCGGTTTACCACTGTTTCTTCCTTGGACCACTACTGATAGATATTGACCACTGCAGACTGGGAACACCCCACAAGAGCTGCTCCTATCAACTTTGAGGACAAAATCTTCAGCAAACAAACATACACAATAAAGGGAAATATATGGTTTATATCCCTGAAGAATTTCAAGCTTACATTTTTTAATATATCACACATGAAATATGAAGTACTTCTAAAGTCACCATGAAATCAAAATGGATAAATCTTTGTTTCTTTGTTTCTTTGTTTTTATATGGAATATTGCAATATTTATTATAAAGGATGTATCCGTGCACATCATGCCCCTTTAATCTTTAATCAAAATATCTTCTTCTCCCTCTTGCAACGACATATATCTTCTCTGATGAAGTGTTTACTTGCGTGAGGAAATCCACAACGATCCAGACAAATCCCAATGAACAAAACCAAGTCCAAACAAATCCCAATGAACAAAACCAAGTCCCACCCTACATCGGCTAAGACTATCTCAGATTCATTTTATGCCTATTTTAAATGTAGTCAGCTACATGTAGTATGTTCAATTGCCTACTTTATCTGAAGGGTGTTATTTGGCTTAACTATTTTTCTCTAAAGAAGAGTTTGTTTCTTATCTAACAAAATGTTTTGAATAACTTGCCCACTAGCCATTCCTTAAAGACCATTTCTCTATGCGTTTACGATAAACATAGATAAAAAAAAAGCCATTCTGCATACCGCTTCCCCTCAAAGGCTAAAACTGTTTACTCTGAATGAGAACAGATAATCGATATGAAAGAAAACATTTCATATACAGCATTAAAGTCCCCCTGGTCTACTCCCAGACCGCAATGCAGACCAGACTTGATAGCGAAATTCACTTTAAAACGCAGTAAACAAACACTGCTGGACGGCAAACAGCAGATAGGTGGCAAACAATACAGTTTCCAGCCCTCTGAAGGTTACTTCTTCCAAGAGCAGACAAGCAGTTGGCTGAGATAAAGGAGAAGGTATATTTCCATTTGAATGCTGCTGGGTGGTGCTAATTTGGTTTGCAGTGTTGCCGCACATCCCAGAAGACAGACACCATTCTTATTTCCTTCTGACCTTTGGGCCATGACGACTGTGTCACGGTCGGTGAGGCGTTATGAGCAACACAGCATGTTTCAAATCACACTGCTCTTTAATATTCATATTAAGCCTTCCAAAAATTCTAGAAGCAGACCAGAAGATCTGTGCGACCCCCACCGAGTAATCACTGCTCATAGTGAAGACATAAGTTACATTATTAATGAAAAAGGCGTCCATACATTTACATCTCAGAGGCGAGCAAAGACATAAAGCTGCAGAATGAAGTGAGTCTATGCAAAATATTTTTCATTTTGCTCTTTTATTCATGCTTTGGTCTTTAAGTAAGCTAAATGCACTGCAGCAGTTTCTGCAATAACAGTGTGGAAATCTCTTTCAGGAACGCCAGGTTCAACACAATTGAAACTACTGATATTACTGTGTGTGATTAATTAGCATAGAAAATTATTTCGTTTGTAAAGACAACAGAACTATTGTTTTCATTAATGCACATAATGTAAATTTGAGCAAAGCCATTTCAGATGGTTTAAAAACACAAATGTGAAGCTCATTTTTTAAAGCACTTACATTAATTATATTAAATAAAATGTGTTAAAGTTGTCTAAATTGTCCTTTTAGCAGTGGAACTAATGTTCTAGACAAATACATGTCTGGTTTCTGGAACACCTTATGTCATTTATGTGGCTGGATGTAAAAAGTCAATTTTTGTATCCTTGCATATATCAGGTTACAGCATTTATTGACTTTGTGTGGTCATTAATTGAAATTGGATATGGCTCACAGACAAGGTTACCAAGTGATTTTTTTCCCTTCAATTTATGTCTAGTATATAGTTATTATATAACTATTTATCGTTATTATATAACGATTTATGTATTTAAATTGCATATACAATATTAATACATTTGGATTGAACATTAGAACATAAACTAATAAAGTTAGTCATACATAAATAGGTAAGAAAACAGGTAGGAAACAGGTTGAATGTCTGTAATAGTATTACAAATATGAATGTTTTAAATATACACAATAACAATTTTATATATATTTAGAATCACTCAATCACATTTCTTTCACTATTGAACATTGATTGGAAATCTTATATGGAATTCAAATAGGCTACATAAAGTTCTTTCAAAACAGTGTTTAGAATGTTGCTTGTTTGTTTTGGCACAGTACAATGATGCTAATAATTCACTTTTTTTGAAATGCCATGTAAACTCTTTATTCTGACTAAAATCATACCAGTCTGGTTTTTCCCAATATCAGATTAACAGAGATAATCCTATTGTAGCTCGCGGGTTATAGCATTTAAACATGGTAATTGTTCAATTTGCATGCTTGTTTCCGGAAGGAAGAGGGGATACATGATCTCTATTATTTAATCCTTCGAAAATTTGATTATATATTTTGTCATGTACACTTCCATTTAAAAGTTTGGGCTTTTTTATTAAAAAAGGATGCATTCGATTGAAGTGACAGTAAAACATTTATAATTTTTCCCAATAAACATTGTTCTTTAAAGCTTTCTATTTACCAAATAATCCTAAATAAATCACGGTTTCAATAAATAATAATAAGTAATAATACATTTTCTGAGCAATTAATGATTTCTGAAGGATCACGTGACACTGAGTATGTTGCTGAAAATGGCATAGTATGAATGAATTATTTTCAAAAAGAAAATTTTAAATTGTAATATTTCACAATATTACAGTTTTTTACTAGCCTGACAAGCCAGACCAACATCAAGATGTTTGGTCTGGAAATTCACCATAGACAGGGCTCAATCCGAGGGGCGGGATAAACGGTTGTCTTTCAAACTCCCTCTGCACGCGATAGGATAGAGCTACACCAACCAGAGCAACGAAGGTGAAGTGGAGCTCGCTTTGTCATTTGGTGCCTTCTAGACTGAGAAAAGAGAAAAAAATGTATTTTTGTCTCATGGGGATAAAAGGCTACAATTCCAAGAATGTGTCGCTGACCTGCGAGGCCACTCCCAAAGCCACCAACTTGATCACTGTGACTGAAGGCTGCAACATACTCCGCAAGAACAGAGAAAAAAGTTCTTGCTCCCAGGGCTGCGAGAACAAAAGGATGTAATTTTGTTCTCGCAGCCCTGGTTTGGGAGTTCTCGCAGCTTGTTCTCGACACATCGTC
This sequence comes from Pseudorasbora parva, assembly GCF_024679245.1. Lineage (NCBI taxonomy): Eukaryota > Metazoa > Chordata > Actinopteri > Cypriniformes > Gobionidae > Pseudorasbora > Pseudorasbora parva. Next base: position 15,571,997 of record NC_090190.1, read on the forward strand.
TGAGCAGAACTTTTTTCTTGCGGGTGTCCGAGAACTATTGTGTGATTGGTCAGACATTTAAAGTGGGTGTGGTTAATGCAGAGAAATGCAGATGATCGGCACCTGCTTTTCTCGTGAAGTATGGAATGTACTGGCCAGAACGAACTTTGTTTTTGGTCTTGCCGCTTCGAGAAAACGAACAAATGTCTTTGTTCTTGCAGAGTATGTTCCAAGCCTGAGTTGGAGAAGACACTACAATTAAAAACTGAACATGTCTGTTCAATATAAGGAGTGAGTCACTGCATGAGTCTCACAGCACTGAGCACTAACTGCAGGAGTCAGATAAATGAGCTGATGAGCTCTCGTGATGAGAGATGAGGTAATCGCGACTACACTCGCGGCATACATTCACAACGCGAGTTCAGTCTGGAGCGTTTCAGTTCATGCCTTTGCAAGCTTAACTTTCATAGAGATTAATTTGAGAAGTTAAAAGACTTACATTGGTCACCATAGCTCAGTTTAAATGAGTGCCTGCAGCTGCGAGCTGAGCTCTGAGTGTGATCTCCCATCCCCCACGCGCGGGTTCAAAATATGCGGAAATGGCTCCCTCTGCTGGCTGTAGTCTTTAGCCTTTGACCAAACATTCCTCCTATGATGCAAATATCATCAATTTGCATCATAGGAGGAATTTTTCCAGGAAAAAAAAGACATAAATCTCTTCTATCAGGGGGATATGAGGGGGGAAAGCACATTTATTTGAATATACTCCAGGGTTTCTACTGATACAAAGCCATATGCTAATCACTGAAGTAACCCTTTAAACTTTCGCCGTATCCGGTCGGTAAAACTCCGAACACATCTTCCCTTTTCAAAAATGATTTCAATGCCGTTCTTTTCTCAGAGAAAAGCTTAACTCCAAGTCCTCCAGAGTCACGGTCAAAGTCGATTCGAAAGACAACCGTTCGGCAGCTTATGTGTTTACAAGAAGCACGCAAGCGCAACTGTGCCGTCATTATGTTAAGCCCCGCCCACCGACTCTATACACGATGTGATTGGCCTGACCAGAGTTTGTTTTTTACAGCTCAGATGTGTACTGAGAGTTGCTAGAAGACACTCGCGGCAGATTAGATTTGCTGCCGCTAGGGTGCGTCTAGATTTCTAGGCTAGTTTTTTACTGTATTTTTGATCAAATAATTGCAGCCTTGGTGAGCAAATATTAAGCTACCCCAAACTTTTAAACGGTATAGGCTATACAATTTATTTATTTCATAATAAGACTATTAAAAATAGCTTGATATACAGACTTGTTAACTATATGAAGCAATATACTTTGCTCTCTTGTCACCAAACAGCGGTGCACCTGTAAGAAGTGAATGTGCATTTAGTCATTGTCTGGAAATGACCTCAATCTCCTACGCTATAATATATAAGTGTAAACTTGTGAGAATTCCCTGGTTGTGTAAGACTGCAGAGGGGGAAAGAGATCGACAGGAGGGCAGAGATGAAGAGTGCTAATGTCACTGTGCACTGCAGCGGGAGGAGAGACTGGCTGTTGAGACGCGTGTCTAAACCTGCGCCCTCATCTCAGACTGCGGCTGGCGTGTTATGTAAGCATGCCCCCCTCTCTTTCTCTCTCTCTCTTTCTCTCTCTCTCTCCTACCTTTTTTTCTGGTGTTCTATCTGAGCCAACAAGCTAGCAACCTTGTGAATATTTCAAGACTGTTGCGTCAACGGCAGTGAAGCAGATTGTGTTGGACTGTAAATGTTTTATGGCACAGTGCATGTGGGAAAATTTATTTTTAGAGCCTTTTTGAAACCGTGTACGTACTGTAACTCTGTACGTCTCTCTTTTTTCAGATAGGATGAGGACAGTAATAAATGAGCCGCTGTCCCACTGCATCATGCAGGAAGTCTCGCTCAAGGTGATTCCACGATTCTTCAGCTTTCTGCTCTCCAGAAGGATTTCCGTGATTTATGAAACGCTCCAGTTCGGGTAGGAAAAGGACACAGAGGACAGAAAGGAGGGGGATTATAATGACATCACATAGGCAGGGCCAGAACACTATGATCTAGCGATGAGCGATAACATTTATTTTATTTTCATTTTGATTCAAAGTACTTTCAAGGCCGGTTTTCATATCAGACATCTCTATTAAACAGAAAAATGACTGATTAAAGGCTGATTTTGGCTCAAAATTAGAAGCTTGAACATTTTGATAAATTATATCACCTTTGCGTTTCATAGAGTAAAGTCATAAAGCAGTTTTACAGCCAAGTTAATGCTGTGCTGTGCTATGCCTGCTCAAAATTCAGTATAAAGACACAATGTTGGCATTGTTCATGGATCAACAATCCAATCAAGCCAAGTTTACAGTTTATGTCAAGTTTTAGGCTTAGAAACAGGGTTAGATGTTTCTACTTTTGTTTTATATTTCTCTTTGATTTTAAGGGGTAACTTATTGCTAGATTTAGTATTAGGAATATGGTTAGGATAAACATTTTTGCAAAAATCTTTGGGGTGCCTGCCTTTAGCTACATGCACATGAAATTTAATGGCATCCCATTCTTAATCCGTAGGGTTTAATATGGAGTTGGCCCACCCTTTGCAGTTACAACAGCTTCAACTCTTCTGGGAAGGCTTTCCACAAGGTTTAGGAGCGTGTTTATGGGAATTTTTGACCATTCTTCTAAAAGCGCATTTGGGAGGTCAGGCACTGATGTTGGACTAGAAAGCCTGAGTCTCCGCTTTAATTCATCCCAAAGGTGTTCTATCGGGTTGAGGTCAGGACTCTGTGCAGGCCAGTCAAGTTCCTCCACACCAAACTCGCTCATCCATGTCTTTATGAACCTTGCTTTGTGCACTGTTGCGCAGTCATGTTGGAACAGAAAGGGGTCATCCCTAAACTGTTCCCACAAAGTTTGGAGCATGACATTATCCAAAAGGTCATGGTATGCTGAAGCATTAAGAATTTCTTTCACTGGAACTAAGGGGCCAAGCCAAACCCCTGAAAAACAACACATGCCACAATCCCCCAAACTCCAAACTTTACACTTGACATAGTGCATTCAGGCAAGTATACTCTAAGCAGCATTAAACAGTCTATGTCAAGACAACTAAATGCCACTTCAGAAGTGCTTCTGTGCCAGCTTTTCAGCATAAATTTGGCAATACAGTTTCAAAATGACATGAGGGTGAATCAATGATGAGATAATTTTTATTTTGGGGTTAATTATGCCTTTAAATAAATCTAAACTGCAAATTGTCAGATGTTTTGATTGCTTTCCATTCAGTAAATATTAATCCAGAATAATATTATTATGTAAGGACCCACCTATCCAAAAAATCCCCACATGCTCCGTTCAATATGTGTAAAACGCATGAACACACATATTGAGCTGCCAAGCTCAGTAATCTTTACGCCGTATATAAGACATGCACTGTGGTTCAACATAGGCAAAGGAGATCATTCACATTGCACCTGTTGATATTGAGGTTGCTATAAAGCCACTGTCGTTTAGTTGAATAATCTCTGCATGTGAAGGAAATAATCCAGGGTAATGCAGGTCAGGATAATCTGGGGTGGTTATATTGGGCAAATAATCTCACCGCATCAATGTGCTGAGTAAACCCAAATGATTCTGCTCTGTAATCTTCAATGAGTTGATTCAAATGGAGCTCTGAGAAATGGTATAGGCTTATGTGGCCGTTTTCTCATAGATTAAAGCAATCAACAAAAAAGGATGTCAAGCTGATAAATAATAAGGTTTTTGTCATTATTAAATATCTTCTGCATCAAGTAAAACAGTTAAGGAAGTTACAAATCATATCCTTCATTAAGTTTCATCAAACCTGATGTGCAGTTGGAAAGCATAAGATCCGTGCAGTTCTCACCAAGGATAACTCAAGAGCTCAAGTAACAGCCTTACAGGTTTATGCAGAGGGTCATAGGACTACCATCAGTCATTAAGGAACATTAATATCCATAGCTTTGGAAAACACAAATGAACACTCAAACAATAGTGGGCACACTTGACTGTTTCTGATGACCTTAGAAATAATTTGTATACAAGACATATGCTTAAATGCTCGATAAAATGCTTTACAAAAATTAATTTTACAAAACAATTTATTAATTATTTATTTATTATTTATTACCAAAAATTAAAGCACCATTTATTTAACTTTGTTTAGATTATAATATGATTAAACATGCAATAATATTTTTAGCATGGATTTTATATGGGTCAATTATGGTGGCCAAGAGAGGTTAAAGAGTTAGTTCTCACAACGCAACCAAAAAAAAACAAAAAAAAAAACACTGCGCATACTCACATCACACATACGATCGGGGTGTTAAAATAAACAGAAAAACTTACCTTTCAGGATACTGACAACATCACGGATGAGCAATAAGCATGTCCCAGCCAGGTTTGTCACTTATTGGGTCCCCTTAAACATTTCCCATGCTATTTTCAGCACATTTGGTTGAGTTATGAGTATTTGCAGTACATGTGTTGACAAACTGATGAAGATGTTTCTTAATTTGCTGGTGTTTTTCTATTTGTATGTGTTTTCTTCAGTTGCAGCGAGCTGACCTCTCTCGGCCATCGTAGTCTATGACAAAGGTAAAGCAATAAAATGTATATAGAAAAGCATTTTATAAATATATAAATCATTTCAAAAGTTCTTAAATGAAAAGGAGTTTGGAAATGAGAAGATGAAGTGTTTTATGCTCACCAAGGCTACATTTATTTGAATTGCATATATGTAAAATACAGTAAAAACAGTACTTTTAATGTATATATATTATATTATTTTACATATATATATATATACACACACACCTAAAGGATTATTAGCAACACCTGTACAATTTCTCATTAATGCAATTATAATCAACCAATCAAATGGCAGTTGCTTCAATGCATTTAGGGGTGTGGTCCTGGTCAAGACAATCTCCTGAACTCCAAACTGAATGTCCGAATGGGAAAGGTGTGGTCGGTGCAACACCTAGTATGCGGCAGTCCTGTGGCCAAAAATGCCTTGTTGATGCTAGTGGTCAGAGGAGAATGGGCCGACTGATTCAAGCTGATAAAAGAGCAACTTTGACTGAAATAACCACTCGTTACAACCAAGGTATGCAGTAAAGGATTTGTGAGGTCACAACACGCACAACCTTGAGGCGGATGGGCTACAATAAGACCGGAAAAATGTTGCTTGGTCTGATGATTCTCGATTTCTGTTGAGACATTCAGATGATAGAGTCAGAATTTGGCATAAACAGAATGAGAACTTGGATCCATCATGCCTTGTTTTCACTTTGTAGGCTGGTGGTAGTGGTGGTGGTGGTGGTGTAATGGTGTGGGGGATGTTTTCTTGGCACACTTTAGGCCCCTTAGTGCCAGTTGGGCATCGTTTAAATGCTACGGCCTACCTAAGCATTGTTTCTAACCATGTCCATCCTTTTATAACCACCATGTACCCATCCTCTGATGGCTACTTCCATGCACCATGTCACAAAGCTCAAATCATTTCAAATTAGTTTCTTGAAAATGACAATGAGTTCACTGTACTAAAATGGCCCCCACAGTCACCAGATCTCAACTCAATAGGGAGCTTCGTGCCCTGGATGTGCATCCCAAATCTCCATCAACTACAAGATGCTATCCTATCAATATGGGCCAACATTTCTAAAGAATGCTTTCAGCACATTGTTGAATCAATGCCACGTAGAATTAAGGCAGTTCTGAAGGCGAAATGGGCTCAAACACAGTTTTAGTATGGTGTTCCTAATAATCATTTAGGTGTATATATATACAGGTCCTTCTCAAAATATTAGCATATTGTGATAAAGTTCATTATTTTCCATAATGTAATGATAAAAATTAAACTTTCATATATTTTAGATTCATTGCACACCGACTGAAATATTTCAGGTCTTTTATTGTTTTAATACTGATGATTTTGGCATACAGCTCATGAAAACCCAAATTCCTATCTCAAAAAATTAGCATATTTCATCCGACCAAGAAAAGTGTTTTTAATACAAAAAAAGTCAACCCTCAAATAATTATTTTCAGTTATGCACTCAATAATTGGTCGGGAATCCTTTTGCAGAAATGACTGCTTCAATGCGGCGTGGCATGGAGGCGATCAGCCTGTGGCACTGCTGAGGTGTTATGGAGGCCCAGGATGCTTCGATAGCGGCCTTAAGCTCATCCAGAGTTTTTGGTCTTGCGTCTCTCAAATTTCTCTTCACAATATCCCACAGATTCTCTATGAGGTTCAGGTCAGGAGAGTTGGCAGGCCAATTGAGCACAGTAAAACCATGGTCAGTAAACCATTTACCAGTGGTTTTGGCACTGTGAGCAGGTGCCAGGTCGTGCTGAAAAACGAAATCTTCATCTCCATAAAGCTTTTCAGCAGATGGAAGCATGAAGTGCTCCAAAATCTCCTGATAGCTAGCTGCATTGACCCTGCCCTTGATAAAATACAGTGGACCAACACCAGCAGCTGACATGGCACCCCAGACCATCACTGACTGTGGGTACTTGACACTGGACTTCAGGCATTTTGGCATTTCCTTCTCCCCAGTCTTCCTCCAGACTCTAGCACCTTGATTTCCGAATGACATGCAAAATTTGCTTTCATCCAAAAAAAGTACTTTGGACCACTGAGCAACAGTCCAGTGCTGCTTCTCTGTAGCCCAAAAGTGGCTTGACCTGGGGAATGCGGCACCTGTAGCCCATTTCCTGCACACGCCTGTGCACGGTGGCTCTGGATGTTTCTACTCCAGACTCAGTCCACTGCTTCCGCAGGTCCCCCAAGGTCTGGAATCGGTCCTTCTCCACAATCTTCCTCAGGGTCCGGACACCTCTTCTCGTTGTGCAGCGTTTTTTGCCACACTTTTTCCTTCCCACAGACTTCCCACTGAGGTGCCTTGATACAGCACTCTGGGAACAGCCTATTCATTCAGAAATTTCTTTCTGTGTCTTACCCTCTCGCTTGAGGGTGTCAATGATGGCCTTCTGGACAGGGTCGGCAGTCTTACCCATGATTGCGGTTTTGAGTAATGAACAACGCTGGGAGTTTTTAAAAGCCTCAGGAATCTTTTGCAGGTGTTTAGAGTTAATTAGTTGATTCAGATGATTAGGTTAATAGCTCGTTTAGAGAACCTTTTCATGATATGCTAATTTTTTGAGATTTTCATGAGCTGTATAACAAAATCATCAGTATTAAAACAATAAAAGACCGGAAATATTTCAGTTGGTGTGCAATGAATCTAAAATATATGAAAGTTTAAATTTTATCATTACATTATGGAAAATAATGAACTTTATCACAATATGCTAATTTTTTGAGAAGGACCTGTATATACACACACTATATAGACATATGTACTGTATATAGTTTTTCAGCAATAATATATATATATATATATATATATATATATATATATATATATATATATATATATATATATATATAGAAACAACCTTCTCAGATAATCAAGATTGAATTTTTTCCCAGACATGCAAAACTGTCTCAACAAAATGCAAAGAGAATGTCAGTTTCAGATTTTCCTATGTTAGTTCAGGTGAGATATGAATGCAGCAATACATCATCAGGACATGACAGCATGCAAACTGAACTCCAGAGTGCAGACAGAAGTGCAAAAGAAAAGCCATGGCAACCCTCCGTAGGTAATCATCTCTAAGTATGACAAAAGATTTCTTTGTAGCTCCCACTCCACTTTTTTTTTCTTTTTGTAAAAAATCCCTTTACTTAGGCCCATTGAAATCACCAATATCTGTGAAAATGAACACACTCCTCATTTCTCTTATGTGGCTTTCATGCCACTATTGGAGTTTGTCAAAAGGGTGATCAGTCTGGGGGAGACTGCAGGTTTGTGGGGTTGTTGTGGCTTTGCCTATTTTAGCGTTTTTGCTCCCCCTGCTGGTAAAATTATATGCTGCGGCTTGTATTTATTTTATTCAGTTTCCAGGGTTGGGTTAAAAGAACGTGCTCAGCACATGGAAGCGCATGTTTGAATGTGCCGTCAAGTCCATCGGATTAGCGACTCTTAATCAAGGCACTGTCTGTAAGTGAAAGGTTAATTATTCTTGATTACGTTAGTTTGTAAGTTTATGAGAGAGTCCATAGAAAAGTAATTGTTTTCATTATGCAGCATTGAGAAATTCATAGTTCTGTATTTGTATTGTGTAAACATTATGTAGGATTGTTCCCTGATGTATATTGTTGGACTCAACACTTACCATGTGACAGTTTATTTATGTATTCTTTTTGTTCTATGTTGTTTTACAGTTTTACACATTTATTCAGTAAATCTGAACGACGACTTCGGTGTCAAGACTGGTTATTGAGTAAAGTGTTTAGCTTGCTGGGTTTAAAGCCAGTACAGTAAAAAGACAAGCTTCATACAAGAGTTGTTTATCATGGAAGCTGGACTTCACCTGCTATTGTCATACACAGCATAGAGGCTAACACGACAATTGTAGACTCCACACGGCTATCAAGTGTAAACTGTAAACCAGCTATGGAAGATGATAAAAGTCAATCAGCTTCATCTCGACGTTCTGTGACTTCCAGCATGTCCACGGTCAGCATGGCAGCAGCTAAAGCTAGAGCAAAGGCAGAAGCTGCACAGGCAAGAGCCTCATTTGCAAAAAAAGAAATGGAAATTAAAATAGAGAAAGCTCGTCTTGAAGCAACATTAGATGCAATGGAAAGAGAGAGAGAAGCGGAAGCTGCTATGGCAGAAGCGGCAGTCATGGAAGCTGCTGTCGCAGATCTAGAGGTTAAAAGATCACATCATAGTGCATCTATCCACCTTCCACAGCAAAGTCCTAGGCAACGTACTGAAGAGTATGTAAAACAACACAGTGAACCTAGTGACACTGTGCCAACCAAGGATAATGCAAAGACTGAATTACCACAAAACTTAGAGGATGAAAAAGAAAAAGGGCCTTCTTCACAGAGGTATCGTGTACTGTCCTCTTGGAATGCCGGACACTACCGTGGCAGTGAGACTGTAGAGCAGTCTTATCCTATTTTTCCCCAGTCTTCACATAGTTTACCTCACCATTCTAAAAGTCCCGCTGCTCCCATACACCATCCCAGTCGAAACACGAATCAGGCTACTCATCACTCTAGTCATGATGCAGCCACGTATGACTTAGCTAAGTTTTTAGCACGAAATCAGCTAGTGACATCAGGGCTTAACAAATTTGATGATCGTCCTGAAAACTATCTGGCCTGGAAATCGTCATTTCTCAATGCCATCAAGAACCTTGATCTTACAGCAGGAGAGGAATTTGATTTATTGATTACGTGGCTGGGGAAGGATTCAGCAGACCATGCCCGTCGCATTAAGTCTGTAAATGTCAGAAATTTACCTGCTGGTCTTGAAGTAATCTGGGAGAGACTAGATGTGACATATGGATCTCCAGAAGCTATCGAAAAGGCTCTCTTCACAAAAATAGAGACTTTTCCAAGGATATCGACTAAAGATCATCATAGGCTTCGTGAATTAGGAGACTTGCTTTTAGAGATAGAAGCTGCTAAAGGTGGGGGTGATCTACCTGGGCTCACTTATCTTGATACAGCCAGAGGTGTTAATCCAATTGTGCAAAAGCTGCCCTTTGGACTACAAGAAAAGTGGATGATGCAGGGTTCACACTACAAGTACACTTATGGAGTTTCTTTCCCACCATTCTCCTTCTTTGTTGAGTTTGTGTGTGCAGAAGCAAGAGCACGCAATGATCCAAGCTTCAATTTTCCCTCACTCTCCATAAGCCCTGGTGAAAGAAACAGGTATAGCGAAAGCCACACCCATGTTCATAAACCTGTCTTAGTCCATAAAACAGATGTGATGCCTTCCTTCAATCTCTCTCACGAGAGGAATCTTCAGAGGGCAACCAATGAGACTGATAAGCAGTGTCCTATACATCGTAAACCTCATCCTCTCAAGAAATGCAGAAGCTTCAGAGAAAAGCCATTAGAGGAAAGAAAAAGGATTGTAAAGGAGCTGTCCATCTGTTTTAGATGTTGTTCATCGAACAAACACATGGCTAGGAATTGTGATGTGTCAATCAAGTGCTCTGAATGTGGAAGTGACAAGCATCTGGCTGCTCTTCACCCGGGCCCAGCGCCATGGTGTTCTGCTTCTACACCTCCCACACTGCATGGCGGGGAGGCAGAAGAGAATTGTGATGGAGACGTGTCATCAAAATGCACCAAGGTATGTGGCAAAGGAGTTAGTGAAAAGTCATGCTCCAAGATATGCCTTGTAAAGGTTTATCCTGCTGGTGGCCCCGACCAAGGTAGGCGGATCTATGCCATAATAGATGAGCAGAGCAATAGATCCCTGGCCAGATCAGAATTTTTCGACATGTTCAAAGTGCAGGGATCCTCTTCATCATACACATTAAAGACATGTGCTGGAGTAGTTCAAGCAACTGGAAGAAGAGCTCATGGGTTCATCATTGAGTCAGCAGATGGTGAGATAAATTTTCCACTTCCTACTCTTATCGAATGTAACAGTATGCCAGATAACAGAGATGAAATCCCAAGTGCTGTTGCTGCCCTGCACCATAGTCACCTAAAAGTGATAGTGGACAAGATACCACCTATTGACCCAAATGCTGAAATACTGCTCCTGCTGGGAAGAGACATAATAAGAGCACATAAAGTCCGCAAACAACTTAACGGTCCCCATGATGCTCCATATGCCCAAAAACTGGACCTTGGTTGGGTCATTGTGGGAAATGTGTGTCTAGGGAAGTGCCACAAGCCCTCGTCAGTGGACTGCATGAGAACACACATCTTAGAGAATGGCAGACCAAGCTACTTCCGTCCATGCAATAATCACATTGTACTGAAGGAGTCGTTTGGCGAAAAAATCCAGTTCCAAAAATCATCTCACTTGCCACTCTGTCAAGAAAGCCTATCAAGCTGCAGACTTGGCCAGTCAGTCTTTCAGCAGACCAAAGATGACAATAAATCTGCACCTTCAGTTGAGGATCAGTTATTTCTGGACATCATGGAAAAGGAATTCTTCAAAGATTCGAGTAACAGCTGGGTAGCACCACTGCCATTTCGGAAGCCAAGGAGGCGCTTGCCAAACAACAGAGAGTATGCTAAAAGACGTTTCATGTCTCTTCGTCGCAACCTGGATAAACGACCAAAGATGAGAGATGATTTCACAGAGTTCATGCAAAGAATACTCGACAATAACCATGCTGAGCTGGCACCTCCTTTATTAGATGGACAAGAGAGCTGGTATCTTCCATCATTTGGCGTGTACCATCCCAAAAAACCAGATCAAATACGAGTTGTATTTGACTCTAGCGCACAGTTCGATGGAGTATCTCTTAATGATGTACTGCTGTCTGGCCCTGACCTGAACAACAGCCTTCTAGGGGTCCTCATAAGATTTCGAAAGGATCCAGTTGCCATCACGGCCGATATACAGCAGATGTTTCACTGCTTCTTGGTGCGGGAGGACTGTCGTGATGTTTTGCGCTTTCTATGGCATCGCGACAATGATCTGACTAAGGAGGTTGTGGACTACAGGATGCGAGTTCATGTGTTTGGGAATAGCCCTTCACCAGCAGTGGCCATTTATGGAATTCGCAAAGCTGCTAAAGAAGAAGAGAAAGAGTATGGCAGTGATGTGAGGAAATTTGTTGAAGAAGATTTCTATGTAGATGATGCCTTAAAGTCATTTCCTACAGAAGAAGAAGCAATCGATGTGCTGAAAAGGGCACAAGACGCACTAGCTGCCTCAAACCTCAGGCTTCATAAAATTGCTGCAAACAGAGCCAAAGTAATGGATGCCTTTCCTAATGAAGATTTGGCTAAGGACATCAAATGTCTTGACCTCTCTACAGATGACTTACCTGATCAGCGAAGCTTGGGAGTACAGTGGAATCTAACGTCGGACACGTTCACCTTCCAAGTGCCTGACACTGAGAAACCATACACACGTAGAGGAGTGCTTTCAACAGTGAACAGCTTATTTGATCCCCTCGGATTCCTGGCACCAATCACAATTCAGGGACGTCTACTATTACGAGAACTCTCATCACAGACACATGAGTGGGACACACCACTTCCTGAAAGCAGACATGAAGAGTGGACACGGTGGTGTCGTTCGCTCCAAGACTTGAGAAGTCTTAACATTCCACGCACGTACGTATCCATTCCTCTTTCTGAAGCCGAAAACACTGAAATATGTGTCTTCTCAGATGCCTCTATGAAGGCTATCTCAGCTGTTGCATACTTGAGAGTCTCGAGACAAAATGGGAACACAGAGGTAGGCTTTATTCTTGGCAAGGCAAGGTTGGCTCCAAAGCCTGATCTATCTGTACCTAGGCTTGAACTATGTGCTGCAGTCCTAGCTGTTGAACTGGCTGAACTCATTACAGAAGAGATCCATCTAAAGCCAGATAGAATAGGGTTCTACACGGACAGCAGAGTGGTGTTAGGATACATTTATAATGAGTCAAGACGGTTCCAGGTTTATGTGAGCAACAGAGTGCAGCGCATCAGACAGTCTACTCAGCCGGAACAATGGAGGTATGTTTCCTCTGAGCAAAATCCTGCAGATCATGGCTCTCGTTCTGTTCCATCTGCCAAGCTAGAGGCCACAACCTGGCTCACAGGACCTTCATTTTTGCACTATCCACCAGAGCAGCTCTCTGAGAGCCCAAGCTCATACAACCTCATTGACCCAGACACAGATGTTGAAGTTCGTGCAGAGATTAAAGCCTTGTCTACCCATGTCAACCTGAATCAGTTGGGTACCAGAAGATTTGAGCAATTCTCAGAATGGAGAACAGTCGTCAGAGCCATAGCTCGGCTGCAGCACATTGCTCATTGTTTCACTGGAACAAATGACGATAGTCAGTGCACTGGTTGGCATTTGTGCCCTAATGGCTTATCTGTAAGCGATCTCTTGAAAGCAGAGAAGATCATCATCAAGAGTGTACAGCATGAGGTGTATTCAAATGAGCTGAGACGAATCTCTTCCAAGGGTGATATTCCCTCTCATAGTCCACTTTTAAAGTTGAATCCAATCATCGACAGCAATGGGTTGCTAAGAGTTGGTGGACGCATCGGACAAGCAGAGCTAGGAGAAAAAGAAACAAATCCCCTCATCATTCCAGCTCACCACCACATCACAGTACTACTGGTCAGACATTTCCATGAACGAGTGCAGCATCAGGGCAGGCATCTTACGGAGGGCAACATAAGATCTAATGGCTTTTGGATAATTGGGGCTAAACGATGCATCACTGGTATTATCCAGAAGTGTGTTATTTGCCGTAAACTAAGAGGCAAGATTGAGGAACAACAGATGGCTGACCTGCCAGCGGAAAGGTTGCAAATGGATCCACCCTTTTCTTTTGTCGGCTTAGATGTGTTTGGGCCATGGGAAGTGATCTCACGACGCACAAGGGGTGGCCAAGCGAATAGCAAGAGGTGGGCAGTGTTGTTCACTTGTATGTGTACTAGAGGAGTTCACATAGAAGTGATTGAGTCAATGACTTCCTCAAGTCTCATTAATGCTCTCAGAAGATTCTTTTCTATTAGAGGTCCTGCCAAGCAGCTGCGCTCCGACTGTGGGACAAATTTCGTTGGTGCCTCAAGAGAGCTTAAAATGGCTGAGAAAGAACAAACAGAGGTGAGAGAATACCTGCTTGACCAAAGATGTTCCTGGGTCTTTAATCCACCACACTCTTCTCATATGGGTGGTGCCTGGGAACGCATGATTGGTATTACAAGGCGTATCCTGGATTCTATGCTCCTGGAAAACAGGTACACACAGCTGACTCATGAAGTCTTAGTGACATTCATGTCTGAGGTCACAGCCATCATTAATGCGCGGCCTCTGGTTCCAGTCTCCACAGATCCTGAATTCCCCTTCATACTAACACCATCTATGCTTCTGACACAAAAAGCTGGTAGTGTTCCAACTCCACAAGAAGGTTTCAGCAAGAAAGACATGCTCCAATGTCAATGGAAACGGGTTCAAACCTTAGCAGAAGCATTCTGGAGTAGGTGGAGGAAGGAGTATCTCGGAACACTCCAGAGCCGTTCTAAGTGGTTTCACAAACATCGGAACATCAAAGAAGGCGACATTGTGCTTCTCAAAGACAAACAAGTCAAGAGGAATGAGTGGCCAATGGGGATAATTGTGAAGTCTGTTCCCAGTGCAGACGGTATGGTGAGAAAAGTGGAAGTGAAAACTGTTCAGCACGGAATAACAAGAATCTATCACAGACCTATTTCTGAATTAGTATACCTCCTGTCTTCAGATCAGGCTGTTTAGTTCAGTAATTGCTAGTTTAAATGGTATCTTGAGATACCAGACGGGGAGTGTTGTGGCTTTGCCTATTTTAGCGTTTTTGCTCCCCCTGCTGGTAAAATTATATGCTGCGGCTTGTATTTATTTTATTCAGTTTCCAGGGTTGGGTTAAAAGAACGTGCTCAGCACATGGAAGCGCATGTTTGAATGTGCCGTCAAGTCCATCGGATTAGCGACTCTTAATCAAGGCACTGTCTGTAAGTGAAAGGTTAATTATTCTTGATTACGTTAGTTTGTAAGTTTATGAGAGAGTCCATAGAAAAGTAATTGTTTTCATTATGCAGCATTGAGAAATTCATAGTTCTGTATTTGTATTGTGTAAACATTATGTAGGATTGTTCCCTGATGTATATTGTTGGACTCAACACTTACCATGTGACAGTTTATTTATGTATTCTTTTTGTTCTATGTTGTTTTACAGTTTTACACATTTATTCAGTAAATCTGAACGACGACTTCGGTGTCAAGACTGGTTATTGAGTAAAGTGTTTAGCTTGCTGGGTTTAAAGCCAGTACAGGGGTTGTGAAGCTAGATGTACGTCCCCTCGGGCCTCCACCCCCAACCTGTTACTCCTCTGTTACTAAGCAACACCTGCTGCTGGCATGTGCTAAATAAAGATTAGCACCAAGCGAACCGCCTGGCAGCTATGTAAAGGCTTCTAAGAGGCACAAAAGCACAGCTCCTGCTTTTTTACAACTTCCAACGTCCACCTCACAGTCTCTTTCTTAAAATGACAGATTAACAGCCAAAAGCACATGTTCTAGTTCCTGAGGAAAATACCAAGTAGGACCAGATATGTTATTACAATTTTTATCCTGCATATATGGCAAGCACAGGCATCAGTGTTCAAAACTGTTTCCCTACCTTACCTTGATTCGCAATGCTAAGCTTATAAAAATTATTTATAATTTGATCTGTCAGGTCCGATTTTGCGGTAAATGTCAGTTTGATTTCATTCATCTTTGCACGGCTACGTCACGTCTGTAAACATAAAGAAGAAGACCCGGCTACTATATCGTGTTTGCTGAGGATCTATTTGCCAATTACAATATTTCCTTTTGATTTGAAATGGTTTATTTCAAATAGGACAATTCAATGTTCATTTTTGTGAAACACACAAAACACATCCTGCTTGTTTTTTTTTTATTTTACAAAAGCATTTGTTGTTAATCTCTTACTCTTATCTGTATTACCAAAAATGATTTGACCAAACTTTTTTTTTTTTTTTTTTTTTTACATTAATTTTTTTTTAAAGGTTTTTGACTATTGTTATTTTAACTTCTTTCCATTGTTATTAGGAAAAAATCCAAGTGAATGCGTCTGCACGTTCGTTGACCCCACAGGTTTAAACTTGTCATCTAAATGGCTGTTTTTAATCTAGAAAGGTCTAATGCTGCATTCTGGGCAGATTTTTGAGCCCGTAAGTTACGACTTCAAATCACGACTATAAAATCGTGGTTCCAGGCAAAGTCACGCCAAACTGCCTGAGTTTAATTGTGGTAGCTAGATGTAAAAAAACATGGCGGACTGTAAGGGGCTTATATGCTCATTTACAATAATTTCTATCGCCAAAGGTGCTTACTCCTTGCTTTTTTGAGGGAAACGGAGAAGAAAAACAACGCATATGGCAAGTGAAGCTGTATTACATTTTATTTTACGTTATTTGTATATACGTAGGGGCTGTCGTTGTTTCGCGGGTTATGGACATCAGAACGCGTAACTGGGAGTACATCGAGTTCACAGGTGTGAAGTCATGGGTTTGACTGCCGTTCCAGTGCACTTTCACAGGGTAGAAGGTTGGAAAAACAAGAGTAACGGGTTACCTGGAACGCAGCATAAGGCCCTGTTTACACCTGGAATTGAGATGTTTTGGCTGATCGGATCACAAGTAGAAGAGGGAGACACATACCCTTTCATACCCTTTATGTGAGTAAGAGTAAACGACCAAGTAAACGTTCAGACCAGCGGTGAGCTCCGGTGCGTCTTGGACGGTGTGACCGCAACAACTTAATGATCCATAGTGATCTGAATTTGATAAGAAGCGCAACACTATTTATAGGCAACATTTTCAGTGTAGAATGCTTGTTTTTCAATGGGAATTAATTGGCTCAAAACAACACTGATTTGACCAAGGCTAGTTGACATGTAGCTGCAAAGTCACTACACTGTAAAAAAATATTTAGAAAAAAAGTTACCTGGTTGCCTTAAAATTTTGAGTTCATTGAAATTAATTTTGAGTTAATACAATGAAATTTTTTTGAGATTCGACAACCTTTATTAAAATATTATTAAAAGATTTTGTAAGCATATTGGGGAATTGTGTGTGTTTTATTTCTGATGACGCAGTGAAACATGCCAAATATTTCTATTTTCATGATTTATCAAATTTTTTGTGGTTCAGATACAATCATATTTTGAGTTTCTATTTATTAAACAAATTTCCTTCATTGTATCAACTCAATTTTTTTATTTCAATAAACTCAACATTTTTAGGCAACCAGGTTACTTACTTTTTTAAGTTAAACCAACAAAAAACAACAATATTTTTTTACAGTGTAATAGTCATCAGAATATTTAAAAGGAAACTTTATCCAAATAAAGTGTTACCATTACCTGTTGTCAGAACCAAGAAACCTCAAACTGCTGAGAGCCATCGGTCAAAAAGTCAAAGTGACAGAGGCATGCAAAAAAAAAAAAAAAAAAAAAAAAAAAAAAAAAATATATATATATATATATATATATATATATATATATATATATATATATATATATATATATATATATATATATATATATATATATATATATATATATATATATATATATATTAAATACCAGCATGGCTTTTGAGAGAGGTGGTATAACAACTACGTGATCTGAAGGGATTGAAGACTGACGCAGAGATTTCCCCCCAGACATTTCAGTAGGTCAAAAGATAGCAAATTAATTTGTGATCTGATCTGACAAAGGACACTCTAAAAAATTCTAGGTAAAAAAAACAACCCAATGTTGGGTCAGACATGGACTAACCCAGCAATTGGGTTGTTTTAACACAGCGATTGTGTTGCCTTAAGCACATATTTAACCCAACCACAGGGTTAAAACAACCCAATTGCTGGGTTATTCTATATTTGACCCAACATTGGGTTAAAACAACCCAGTATTTTTTTGAGTGTAATCGTTAGATCGAAATGTTAGTAGTGAGTTCTTTTTAATTTAGGTTTTAATTTGGTAAGAACAAAAGTGGCAGATATTACTTGCTGGTAAGATGACTTCTTACTTCTTAAGATTACTTATTTTTGGACTTTTTAATGCCTGTAGGACATACTCATTGGCTAGATTCATACTGCAGGCAAAAGTGGGCCAAATCTGTATTTGTTTTTTGTTTGCTCATATGCTAATCTGACTTTTATTTTTTTTCATAACAGGGTCAACAGCACAAACCCATGTAATCTGATCTTATTGATTCTGATTTGGGCCACTTAATAGGATGATGGTTGAAACAGTGTTGATATGTAGTTTCTAGCTGTTTTAGATGCTCAAAAGAGCCATAATAATAATTAATACTGATCATTTTACAATGTTAAAGTGGGATGTCAAGGAATATTTGCATTTGGAGTCATGTGATGTTTGAACAGGTGTTACTGTTTAAATATGAACAGTATAGCCAGTAAATCTGAAATGAACGTGAAATGGGAGTTTGAGACATGCATGGATATAACTGCTAAATGACTGAAAACATGGAGGAAAAACGTGTCTAATCCTCACAGAAAACACAAGCTCATTCGCTGATGTGTTCCTTCTGTGGCTGGCAGACATTGCATAACCCTGTCATTACATAATCCCAAATGTACAATCATGACAGAGGTTTATCTTTAGCACTTTTTAGCATGAGGCATCCTGGAGTGTCCTATCTGAGAGGAGGGGAAGGGGAGAGGAAAAAAACTGCCCACCAACACCCCCGAACATCCTGTTTTAGCAGCAGCATCATGAGAAGGGGGACGCTCGAATGATGCTTCACCCTCTTCCCACATACAAAGGTTTGTTTTGAATTTAAAATAAGAGTATGACAAAACTAAGCATGAACGTGGGGGCGTTCAGTTCAGGAAATAGAGACATTTAAAGCTGGAGAATATTTTACCTTCCAAAAATAATTTTGTCTGGAACTGGTGTTTAAAGATTCTAGAAAACACGGTTTCTAGCGAGTCAAAATTGGTCAATGAGGGTCTTAAACTGTACAAAACTGCTCTAGATGGTGGATCGGGCTAGACAACCAGCCAATGACATCAAGGTCATCATTCCAAAACCATTTTATACTTTTTCATATTAAAATGCCAACGGATGGTTAAGTTTAGGGGTTAGATTTGGGATGGACCTTTATGCTTACTTTTTTCCCCCTAAAAAATTAACTCAAATTGTACAAATTGGGAAAAACTTACAATAGTTGCATTTTCTCATGATACTGGGCTGGGGTGTTGCCATATATTGATGTACTGTACCATTCAAGTCTATTGCACAAGGGTATCTGCCTGTTAAAAGGAATGTAATTTAAGACTTAGACTTTTAATGGAAAATTAAAAAAACAAGTTGAGACTAATTCTATAAAACGCCAATAAAAACACAAAAGCTGATAAATAGTAATATGGTAAATAGTGACGTGTTAACAGGGAAACACATACTAATGCATAATACTCTGTCCCTCAGAAATATATACATAAGGTCCCAGAAGGACCAACAAACAAATAAATAGGACAATACACTAAACTACACATTTTTTCCACTTTATTTTTTTTTAAAGGTTTAAAATCATGCACAATCACATGAGATGAAGACATTAATCAGACGCCTGATTGAAATATTCTATATTTTTTTTAATACTGCTAAAAATGTTTCAATCACTTTTCAATATTAACAACCCGTTCTCACTCCCAAGCATAGACCGTAAAAAAATATGGACGACTCGACATCATCCGTTTCCGCTTGCCATATTTGAAGCTTTCAGGCAGCCTTGCACGGCGCTGACATCTTGGGACCGAGTCTGCGCAGTAGCGATTTCGGGACCGGAGTTGCGCAGTAGAGCGCAGGAAGTAGAGCAGGAAGTACAGTCGCGATATCAAAAGCCCGCCCACACTCTCGCAGATGCAGAACAATTAATTATGTTGGTGTGAAATAAACAGTTATGGAAATGTAGAAATTAAAGCTAAAGCTCTAATCTGCTCCCAAAAATTTCGAAAAAAGTCCGTTAGTGCCTCAGTGACAACTTCACTCAGAGAAGCCGTCAGTCTCAGCTGTCAATCATGACGTCACACCCCCCGTTTTATACCATCAAATAACTAACTCAAACTAAACTTATTTTTAAAACGAACACCTGAAATGAAATCATCGTGATGATAACTGCCTTCAGTGACATAAACTAACTTTGGGGAACATTTTTTAAAGTGTAATTTTATTATTTAGTTTGCCTCGCGTCCATTAGAAAACACAGAGGGGCGGCTATACTGGGACCGGTCACCGGGGGGCGATCGAGGCGCGAAAGCTTCAGTAAATGAGAGGGAGACTGCAGGCTTGCTCCCAAGGCGTCAAAATCCGAAGCATGGTCAAGTGCCTTCCGCGTCACAATTAAGACGCTAAAGGTGCCCCTGGGCGTCATTTTGCGACGCGCTGGGTGCTCCATTCATTACAATGATAAACCTTTGGCGTCATAAACAGACGCATTTAATTATTTGCGTTTATAAAAGCAGACATGATTTTATTAATATTTAAAGGCTACTTTAATATTTTGGAGCAACTAACTCCACTCCTACCCTAAACCTACCCATATCTAAACAATATAAAACACAGGCAAATAAATGTAGTCACAGGTATTTATTGCAAAAACTGACCAAAGCAGTATAAAAGTATTAACTCATGTTGCATTCCAAGTCTTCTGAAGTCATACGATATCTTCATGTGAAGAACAGAGTCGATCTTGATGTTTTAATCGCTGAAATGATGATCCCGCCGCCCCGTGAACGAACTCATTCATTTCTCATTCAAATAATTCAAAAGACTCCTGAGCATGACGCAATCGGTCACAAGACACACGAGAGCCAATGACATTTTACAATCAATGCTGACGTAATGACGCAATTGGTCACAAGACATACGAGAGCCAATGCAATTTCACTATGAAATCTCACGTAACCGGCGCCAATATTTGAAATTTGATTGTGTTTGTTGATGATCTTCTGCGGATGGAGATGCTGATCGCTTTTGGGGATTTTCTTCATACAAATCAATCGTTTGGCCTCGGAAAACTTGGATTATTTAACTTTTTTGAATAACTTGTGTATGCAGTCGTATATGTCAGGCTATATCCTGTGTTTTATATCATGTTCAGACAAATGGGTAGGTTTAGGGATGGGATGGGGTTGGGTTACATGTTAAGCATGTCTAAATAGTGTAAATAAAATAAATGTAAATAAAATTATGCTTGCTGATTAAATTGAAAAACACACTCATGTCATAATGGCAAAATTATAAACTAATACAATTTCACCATGGCGATAACATTACTAATACCCAGCGCGTCTGTGTATGACGCCAAAGGGTTCTCACTGAAATGAATGGAACACCCAGCGCGTCGAAACATGACGCCTTGGGGCACCTTTAGCGTCTTTATTGTGACGCGGAAGGCACTTGACCATGCTTCGGTTTTTGACGCCTTGGGAGTGAGAATGGGTTGATATTAAAGACAGTGGAAAGTCTTTAATACTTCAAGGACCTTGTGCATAAATGGCACAGGATGTGTTACAAGCCCAGGTTTAAGAACCTTGACATACACTCACCTAAAGGATTATTAGGAACACCATACTAATACTGTGTTTGACCCCCTTTCACCTTCAGAACTGCCTTAATTCTACGTGGCATTGATTCAACAAGGTGCTGAAAGCATTCTTTAGAAATGTTGGCCCATATTGATAGCATAGCATCTTGCAGTTGATGGAGATTTGTGGGATGCACATCCAGGACAAAAAGATCCCGTTCCACCACATCACAAATATGCTATATTGGGTTCAGATCTGGTGACTGTGGGGGCCATTTTAGTACATTGTCATGTTCAAGAAACCAATTTTAAATGATTTGAACTTTGTAAACCCTAGAAATGGGTGTGGGTGAAAATCCCAGTAACTGAGCAGATTGTGAAATACTCAGATCGGCCCGTCTGCTCCAACCGCACAAAGAACCATGCCACGCTCAAATTTGCTTAAATCACCTTTCTTTCCCATTCTGACATTCAGTTTGGAGTTCAGGAGATTGTCTTGACCAGGACCACACCCCTAAATGCACTGAAGCAACTGCCATGTGATTGGTTGATTAGATAATTGCATTAATGAGAAATTGAACAGGTGTTCCTAATAATCATTTAGGTGAGTGTAGATTAGAGTATGTTTTTATGTAAGTATATATGGATGGATGGATTGTTATCATTTTACTCACCCTCATGTCATTCCGAACAAGCAAGACTGTTGTCCAGCTTTGAAAAACACTAGATATTTTAATTAAATCTGAGAAATTTCTGTCCCCTCATTGACAGTCCACACAACAACCACTTTGACACTTCAAAACGTTCATAAAGAGATTATAAAAAATATGAATTGGGTGGTTTCCAAATTTTCTTACGAAACACAATCACTTTATATGTTGAACAGATTGATTTTAGGCTTTTAGTCACAAATAAATATCAATCAACGCATACATCAGATGGTAAACAGAAGCTAATCATGCTTGCTTGCAATAACCAATGAAGTTTATTCTCGTGTGTTACAAAGCACGTTTAATTTCCACATGAACCAATGAGGTTTGTTCTTATGTATCACAAGTAGGGTTGAGCTTCTGTTTATGTTCGCTGATCAACGTTTATATGTTAATGTGAAAAGCCTAAATTCATTCCGGTCATCATATAAAAGTGGAGTTTCTTTAGAAAATTTGGACTAAACCGCTCAATTCATATAGATTACTTTTATGATGTCTTTATAAACTTTTTGAGGCAATAAAGTGGTATTTGCGTAGCTTTGGAGGGACAGAAGCCTCTCAGATTTCATTTAAAATATCTTCCTTTGTGTTTTGAAGTTTTTGGAACTACATGAGCATGAGTAAATTATGAAATTGTTTTTATTTTTGTGTAAACTAACTCTTTAACGGCCATAATCAGGGCAACATTGACTACGGAGAACCTCGTAGGTCATGATTTGTGCGCCATTGTGGCTCTATGAAGGGGCATATTGGAAGATGGATGCTTGGGAAGTAGAAGGCTGTATCTCAGCTTCTTCATTCCCATCTGCTTTGTGTGGATGTTCTGCAAGGGCTAGTGAAAGTTTTCAGTTGATTTATCAACATTAGAACGAGGTTAAGAACAAATTTGTGTGCGTACAAATACAAATAATGCACGCAGTTATTAACCCAATGTCCACTCACATAATTCATCTGGTTATTTGGATTACAGGTCACACTGTATTTGAGAGAAATCATTAGGTTTTAGTAACGGCTATATCAGATCTCTTTCATGTGCTGTGTTGTGGCATTCCCTGCATGTACTGGTTGTGTCAGTGTGGTTAATTATGTTCGAGCTCTCTGCAGTGACCATAGTAACAATCTCCACGGTCTGTAGACTCACTGCCTTGTCTCTAGGACAAACCAACATGCCAGAGAAAAGAGAAAGGGGTGAGTCTGTCAGTCAAAGCAGGAGAACAGATAGCTCCTGACAGTCCAAGAGAAAGAACACTAACCGATAAACAGGAAGTGAGATGGATGGCTGCAGGGAAACATAATCACCACAAGCTAACGAAGGGAGATAAACCAAACAACTATCATTCAGCCCAAGACAGACAGAGAATTGAAGGCTAAAAAAGGACAAGATTGTGATCATGCATTACCCAACCCGACAAGTTTGAGTCGGGGAAGGACAGTGAAATAATACTGAACGGGATTGAACCATGACAGACAATACCCTGATCCTGACGCTGACGAATCTGTGTGAAAGATGGATACTTAAGAGACAGATTAGTCAACAGTGGAGAGAAAAGGATGGGAGGAAGTGTGTTGTTGAAGGGATAAGGATGGGGTGGACAGTGTGTCCTGGGTAAGACATCTTAGATCAGGCAAAGAATGTTGGCATTTCTCCCACTCAACCCAAGTACCCTCTCTTCCTCTCTTTGTCTAGCTCACACACCCTCGCTTCTGTCAGCGCAGGGGTAAATAAAGTGTATCATTCAGCTTTTTGCCAACCAAGTCGGCAGTTAAATCAGGGCTTGACAACTCTGGCCCTCAAGATCCACTTTTTATTTTTATTTTTTATATACATACCTGCCTGTAGCTTTCGAAAAATCCTGAAAACCATAATTAAGTTGTTTAGGTTTGTTTGATTAGGGCTGGAGATAAAATCTGCAGGCCGCAGATGGAGTGGATCTCATGGGCCAGGGTTTTCAAACCTCTCCCGGAGGACCCCTAAGGACTGCACCCCTATGGTCCCGAGTCAGCGTTTATCTTCAAGTTTGGGAAAATTAAAGTTTGCTTGTCTGTAAACAGCGTTAAGGGAGGAAAACTGTTTGCATCCAAAGTTGTGACTTTAACTTAAGCGCAAAACTGGACTATCACATACAATATTTGTGAAGTATAATTCACATCCAGTTTCCCTCCAGTGAGACGATCAAAATCATCACTTCCTGATAAACTGGTCCTAAATATCACTAAGAATAGTAGGAGAAGCAACTGTATATAATAATTTTATATATAATAAACTATTTTTACCTCAGAGCATGCAGATGAAACTCAATACACGCAGTCTTTCTTTCAGAAGTAGATCCCTGCTGTTTGGGAATGCAGTCGGGTAAGACGGTTTTGGGAAATAATTATACTGAACCACTTTGATGACCGACTTTGCTCAGGCATTTCAGCATTTTAGATGCCGTCCCATCACGCAGTCACTTTTGTTTTTTATGCACATCAAGGAATTTATTTGGTAAATGCGTCTCCATCAAAGTTTATGCCCAAAAACTCAGTTGAACGCATAAGATAAGAACTTATGCGCATCTTGCAGTTTCCATCCAGTTTCTTTATGCAATATTCCCAAATGCACATATAAATAGGTGGAAGGAAACATTACTAATACTTCTGTAGAAATGCAGGGTTATGGGTTTGTTTGAATCCCTAGGTGTGTCCATTCCAATCCTAAATAACACATCTGAACCAGCTAATCGAAGTCTTCAGGATCACTAGAAACTTCCAGACAAGAATGTAAGAGAATGTTGGAGCTAAACTCAACAGGACATTGACCTTCCAGGATCAGGATTGGACCCATCTGCCCTTAACGTAAGCTTTAGAATTAGCGATACAACTTATCTTGCAAAAAATGTTTTCTGAAAGACACCTCAAATCATGTAGCTTGAAGATGTGAGATTAATGTACAGGTAAGCAACCAGACAACTGCAAAACAGTGTAAAAGTTTTAAACTTTCAGATTACATTTCTAGAAAGAAATTACAACTGTAGTAATAAAATATTTGTTTAGCCCTCACCAAAGTTCTCTCTATTTTGCTGTATATCATTAAACTGTTACACTGCCTCTGAAGTCTGTCTGAAATCTGTTCCGTAAGGTACCTTCATGTGCAAACGTAGCCTGCAAAGTCATCGCCTATAAGGCAGTGAGGCAACAAGTCAGCTGCCTAAGTTTTCAGATGCAGCCACAGTAATGGTTGAAGAGCCCTGGACTAGAGGGAGAAAAAAAGAAAATGAAAAATTCACTTTTCTAGTAGGGCTGGTGGTCAGTTGGGAGTGGAGCAGTTATTTTCCACAGAAGAGAGAAAAAAACTTGCTGGTCTTAAACTAAGGAACTCATGACTTTAGGTAGAGATTATACTACAGCTCTCAATGTGACATGATCCTGAATGCCTTGATTAGCATGTTTCACAGGGTTTAAGTTAGGATTGGAGCTCAACTCTGCAGGACTGTGGCCCGCCAAAAAAAACAAAAACAAAAACAGCGCCTGAGTAGATTACATTTGATGAGGATCGAACTGTTAAAAAGTACTTCTATATAGTATGAATGTAATCTGGGGTATACTACGTAAATTCATCCTATTGTCATTTACCATTAGGCCACCTGCCACCTGAGACTTGAAACAAAGGTCCCAGGTTCGATTTTCAATAACGGCAGGAAACGACTGAGGTGCCCTTGAGTAAGCCACCTAACCCCCAATCGCTCCCTGGGGTCCAGACCAACTGCTCTGTGTGTGTGTGTGTGTGTGTGTGTGTGTTCACTGCTCCTAATGTTAATGCACTGACTTGGAGAAATTAAATGCAGAGGACAAATTCCAAGTATGGGCTGCCTGAGTTTGATACTGCTAGCACATCTAGTCATTACACTGAAATGTGGCATATATACACATCACTCAAAAAAAGGTGCCAAACTGTACTAAGATATTGACAAATGCCGTTTATTTCAAGTATTATAACAATGAATCAATTGGCATAATGTACAATTTGTAAATGTACAACAAGTGAAAACTAAATGCACTGTTGGACTGATCTGGTGTGCAGCCCTTAAACACTATAAAACGCAAAGTGACAGTTTAACAAAGGTGACTTCATTAAATGTCTCCTAGACAAACATAAATGATAATAAAAAAACATATGCAACAACAAATTCTTTAATTAATATTTAAAAAAGCTCTGATAAAATAATTCTGTTTCCAAATCAGTTTCAGAGGTCATCCAACAAGGTACTCCTGTAAACGTGTGTAGTCTGGAAAAACAGTGAATTATTTTTTCTAAATCCATTTTTCTTCGGACCCATACCGAATACTTGGATAACTAACTCCTAGCCCCATCACAAGTGCTGCTAACAGGTTCTGTGCCATTACTGTTGGACTCTGAAACGTTTTGCTCCGTTTCTGCACCTTCCTGTTCTACAAGATCAGACTCTTGGCTCAGGCCCTCAGCATCTTCTGTGCTTCCTTCCAGGGTTTCTGTTGAACCGTCACTTCTCTTGCCTTGTTTGTCACGAAAGACTTCCACACCCACCATGCGGAGGTAATGAAGACGCTCGTTACGTGGGACGAAAGCCCTGATGGAAGTTTTGCCCCTCCAGCCGCACAAATCTATAGGACACTGAGGAGCATCATGATCCCTGGAGAGATGAAGAAATTAAAAGTTAAAGTTGATACAAGTGGGAAAAGAGCCAAAGAATGAGTGACAAACGCGAGGATGAGAAAAGGCAAGGCAGAAGAGGGGGGGGAAGGAAAATGAGCAAATTATTGATCAGCTGCAGCGCTGACAGCGCCAGGAAATGGCGTGGAGTGTGACGGCGGCAGCGGTTGGGGCACTTTTAAAAGTGTCTGTGATCAGATGGATGGAAAGAGAGAGTGAAAGATGATCAGGCTCGCTGTGCTGGAACAGGCAGTCATGTTTTCATATGGGGAGCCAGCAGCACGCTGCCAACAGAGGATGATAACACCAATACGCCACGCGCTGCTAATCACAGTGACATCAGAGATGCTCTCCACTCCAGTCACCCAGTGATGAAACGGAAGAACAAGTGCACACATTGATGGGAATGTATGTGCTTTATGGGGGCTCGTATTAATGAGAAAATAAAAGGATGTATTCAGATTCCCTTGATGCTGTGGGGCTAATTTAGACATTGTATTGCACAAAAGGAACTCAAGCAATGATGCTCTGCAGCAAACATTAACGAACCATATAGTACGCACACAATTATCATCTTGTTCGAATTAGAGCCTTTCTGGGAAAAGGCCAGACCAAGGCATTTTATGCAAGACTGAGCACAAACTTATTGCCACCCTCTGCATATTTAAAGAGGTGTTGATTTCTGTCATTATGTTTGCTTGTTTGTGGTGCTTAACAACGAAAATCACGGACTTTACAGTAATTCTGTAGTTGTATATGGCTTGGCTTATCATCATCTATAATAACCGTTGGAGACAAAGGGCCTCATTTATGAAACAAATGTACGACACAGCCGTTTCCATGCAAAACTTGGCATTTGTCAATATGGACTTTTGAGGTGGCTATAATCAAGTCTCACGTCAGGTCTCAGCTCGTGCAAGTTTTTGAGATGGTGTGAACCTGTGTACAGCAG
Organism: Pseudorasbora parva; assembly: GCF_024679245.1. Taxonomy (NCBI): domain Eukaryota; kingdom Metazoa; phylum Chordata; class Actinopteri; order Cypriniformes; family Gobionidae; genus Pseudorasbora; species Pseudorasbora parva. The sequence goes on from NC_090190.1 coordinate 15,599,506, forward strand.
CACATCTGGCAGAGAATTCTGATCATTTCAATTACTTTCCTGACTAACAACCAAAGCTCATTAGTCGACCATTAACTATTAAGGTTAGAATGTCAAAATAAACTAGCTTAAAGGGTTAGTTCACCCCAAAATTAAATTGATTTCATTAATGACTCACCCTAATGTCGTTCCACACCCGTAAGACCTCCGATTATCTTCAGAACACAGTTTAAGACATTTTATATTTTAGTCCCAGAGCATATGCAGTCTATGCACACTTTATTGTCCACGTCCAGAAAGGGAATAAAAACATCATCAAAGTAGTCCATACGTGACATCAGTTCGTTAATTAGAATCTCTTGAAGCATCGAAAATACATTTTGGTTCAAAAATAGCAATAAAAAATTATTTAGCATTGTCTTCTCATCCGCTCTTTATTTAACATTGTCTATAGGTGTCAGTTTGTTTATTGTAAAACCACCCCAAACATAAACCTAGGGGACATTCTCAAAGCGTGCTTCTTCATTCAGCGCTACTCCATTGTTGTTCTATGTATAACGTTACACTAGTCTGACGTGCAAAACTGTTTTCCTTGCTACTGCTAATGTTTAGTCGCATACAATCCAAATCATGTCATCATAAACCACGAGTAAACACACACAAATGTTGACAGGCCACTAAATACAGTACATACCACAGAGACGGAAATCCTGCTGTTGCTGTTTCTCCTGTTCAATTTATTTCAGCCTTCGGATATGATGCTGGATCATATATGTATTAGTTGAATCTGATTGATAGCCATGGTTTATTAGAGGAACGTTTTCTTCTCCATGCTTGAGGATGTCATTGTCACAGCATTCAGTCACTCTCATGCAATAGCTGCGCGCACTTGTGATTCTTTAGCTCCACCCACTCGATACGCCTCCAACCGTTCGTTTTTTTTTCTCAGAAAGACTCGGTACAGCCTATATTTCTTTTATAAGTATAATAAAACAAAAGACTTTTCGGAGATATGAAGGATGCAATACTACTCTATAGGTACTCAAGATTGACATGAGATTGACTGAAACTGAGTGTTTCACCCCCCTTTAAACTGTGTTCCGAAGATGAACGGAGGTCTTACGGGTGTGGAGCAACATTAGGGTGAGTCATTAATGAAATCAATTACATTTTTGGGTGAACTAACCCTTTAAAAAGCACAAAAAGCACCATAAACAACAGAACATGAGGATTCATACAGCATAACATCACACACCTGCAGCTTTTCTGTGAATGGAGAAAAATAGAATAAAATGAACTAGGCCTATATAAAATGAATAAAATAAATAGGAAAACATGGAATATATTTAACTGAAATAACATTAACAAAAGAAAAAAAACTAACATGCTCATTTTTGTAACACTAATGCATTGTATTCGTTTCCTTTACATCTTTATTTTATTTAATCTAACTGATCGTGCGTGCAGTCGCTTCTCACACGCACACACAACTATCAGGTCTAACGTTGTTAACTTCACATTTCAGCTATTCAAACTAAAATGCAGTCAACCAAACAAAAGTTACAATGCTCAAATCAGCTGTAAAAAACAGCATGCCCAACCAAACTCATTTTTTGCACATGAAGAATGCGATTTATGTGGATATTGGAACACAAGTAAAGAACAAACTCTTTACATAATAAATAAAAGTTTAGCAGCTTAACGTTTCATGGCAAATATGGAAGTATATTTGGATTCTTGCTAAATGAAGGACTAGCACAATACAGTTTAATTTTCGCTTTAAATGTGTCATGGACTGGCTTTTTAAAACATGTTATACTGTTGTCTGAGGTCAACTTATGATGTTCGTGTGGTTTTTGCATTCAAAAACATCATAACTAATAAGTAATAGGCTATTTTCTACACTGGTTTTGAGGCTCTCTCCAAAACGCTGGGTTTTAATGGGCGTGCCGCACTGGAGACTTGGAAGTAAACGCCCACAGATAGGATTGGATAAGATTTGCATATTTAATGAGCTTCATCTCCCCTGTCAGTTCAGGGAGAGGAGAGATTGAGGGAGAAGCGGCAAATGGAATGATTTTCTCGATCACAGGGCTCGTAAACGTCTTTATCAAACAAATACAATGTTTTATTTCTCATCGACCTGTCGGAAATGGGCTACAGGTGCCGCATTCCCCAGGTCAAGCCACTTTTGGGCTACAGAAAAGCAGCACTGGACTGTTAGCCTGACAAGCCAGACCCACATCAAGATGTTTGGTCTGGAAACTCACCATAGACAGGGCTCAATCCGAGGGGCGGGATAAACGGTTGTCTTTCAAACTCCCTCTGCACGCGATAGGATAGAGCTACACCAACCAGAGCAACAAAGGTGAAAGAGCTTGTTGACTGATTAAACATTCGCCGTATCCGGTCGGCTAAACTCCGAACACATCTTCCCTTTTTAAGAATGACTTCAGTGCCGTTCTTTGTTCTTTTCTCAGAGAAAAGCTTAACTCCAAGTCTTCCAGAGTCGCGGTCAGAGCTGAATCGAAAGACCGCCGTTCGCCAGTTTCTGTGTTTACTAGAAGCACGCAAACGCAACTCGGCCGTCATCATTATGGCCCCGCCCGCCGACTCTATACATGATGTGATTGGCCCGTCCAGATTGTGAGGAATACAGCTCAGAAGGGTATTGAGAGTTCCTAGACGACACTTGCGGGCAGATTAAATTTGCTGCCGCTAGGGTGCGTCTAGATTTCTAGGCTACTGGACTGTTGCTCAGTGGTCCAATGTACTTTTTTCGGATGAAAGCAAATTTTGCATGTCATTCGGAAATTATAATAATTTTTATTAATTTTGATTTCTTTTTATTAATTTTGCACGCCCAATTTTTCAGTCTTTGATGATTTGATGATTTCATGATTGTGTCCCAATTGTTGATTCTTCACAAAAAATTGCAGTTTCATATCATTATGTTTGAAGCCTGAAATGTGGCAAAAGGTAGCAAAGTTCAAGGGGGCCGAATACTTTCGCAAGGCACGGTATATATTAGGGGTGTAACGGTTCACAAAATTCACGGTTCGGTTCGATACGATACACTGGTGTCACGGTTCGGTTCGGTACGTTTTAGATACAGCAAAAAGAAAAAAATGGCAGATAAATTACCTTTTTTTATAATTTTTTTATTATAATTTTTTTTTTTACATTGAACAATGATGGAGCTATACTTTACCCATCTTCTGTGTAGTTACAGGAATAAGACATTAGCTCTTTACATTAGGGTGTGTGGTGCGTGTTGCGTTGCGTGTGCGTTGCAGGAGCCCCACGCCCTGTTGTGCTTCCACATATGCTGCGTTTGCAGTCCGCAACTGATCCGCTGTTGCATATCACAAACACAGCATTTATTCATTATTTTTTATTTAAAATCCAAACGTTTTTACTGAACATGCCTCGTCAGAATTCCAATTATCTTTGTTTACTCTTTAATAGAAGTCAGGTTACGTAGCCTACTACATTTAAACAACATTTTATTAAATTCATTTATTCATATTTATATACTTAAGATTTAGCTCACACAAGTGGCAAAACATTTAAACATAGTTTATAGCCTTAAATCACAAACATTTTAAATTAGAAACTTACAATAGTCTATACAAAAACAGCCGACTCTCGTCTTATCTTTCGTTTTTACACCCTTTTAAAAGAAATCCTGCAGGTCAAAAAGAACTTTGCTTTTCACCTCCAAGAAAGTACGAGTGCTCTCCATTATGGCACTTTTTTTTAAACCAAAATGCCAGGTAAGGTGTCGTTTTGTTGCTTTACTTGAGAGAAAAAAAGCCATGTGTTGACTTTGAAACAAGAGTATATTTTAAATGATATGCATCTGTGGTGAAATTACTAGATTTTCGCGTCAGTACATGTTTATTTTAATGCGAACAATGTTCTATCACTTTAATGCAGCAGTGCAGCGCAGCAAAAAATAGACTCGGTACGAAAACGATCCGTGCACTGCTGCAGACGCAACGCTCCTGGAACGGACTGACGGACCGCATCCGCGTGCAGTGTGAAAACTGTAATCCGTTAACATGGGTACGGGAAAAAATACGCACCGCACACGCACTGCAGACGGAGTATGTGTGAAACGGGCGTTAGGTCTCATATCCGCGGCTATAAATGGACCACTCGCCGCGGTGATGTCTTTTGCCATTTGAATAAGTTGGAAATGTCGGTCTAAATGCTGCGGGGATAGTTTGTGGGATAGTTTGTGGCTGTTTCTTCTTTTTATCGTCTTGTTGTCGGCGTAAATGAGTTGATTGACATGACATGAATAATTACCGCTGCTGTACCATCAGCAAATGCGACAAACCGTTGTTTTTGAATCCATCACTCTTGCCAACACCATCAAAGCTTACAAAGAATCCAAAGTTCACCCAAACACCAGACCAGTTGGTTATTGGAGGATCGTCTACGTATTTCTGGTTTGTTAAACGCAATAGCCATTTTGCCACGAGCATTCAGTGCGTAGCCTACTGAGTAAGCGAGCACCTGACTGAGCAGCCTAAAACACATTTGGTGTTTTTTTTTTCTTTCACTTCGGCGGTGTCAGGGGCATTGGCTGTTATGTCGTTTTGGTTATTGGGCTACCTTGTTGAACGCATATTATTATATTTCACACACTTTTTTATTTTCCAAATCTAATTAATTAGTCCAAGAACCGTTCGGTACATAATGCGTACCGCGTACCGAACCGAAAGCCTCGTACCGAACGGTTCAATACGAATACGCGTATCGTTACACCCCTAGTATATATTAAAAGCTCAAGGGAAAGTTGATTCATCAATTCATCACCCCTTTAAATCTATTCATTTTGGTTTATAATGAATGGCTGGTATTTAATATACATATGAATATAAATGAATGTAATTGTTTGCAATTAAGAGGTTAAAAGGGTTTTTGGAGTAAGATTAACTTTTCTTTCATGAGATTACTACTTCTTGTCCGGGTTAAACTTCTCCATGTCGCAAACTCAGGACAAGGCTTCTAAATCGTGAATTTTTAGGGGTGTGATATTTAATAAAAGAATGTTTTCAGCTGCCATATCAAAAGTACATTTATTCATACGATGGGATTGGCAGCATACGAATGTTTCATGAAATTACACGCGAACCCCGTCGTAAGATGATTTCTGCACTCGTTTCTACTTTAGATTGATAAATTAGGCCCAATTTGCCAGTATCCGATGAATTAATTAAATTAATCTAATTAATTTTCAGTGGAATAACCGTCTATAATATGGTATTTTTGTCCAACATACAAAACAGAATGTACATTAATTTAATAAATTAATTATATACAGTGGCTAGATAACATTGAACACATCAAATAAATATCTAAATAAAAATATCAAATGAAACTAATTTTATTTAAAATGATCAAACAAAAATATACCTAATACTTAATATTATCCACAAAAAAAATTTAATTAAAAAATAAATATTTATATAAATATATCTAAATGAATGAGGTTTTGCAGCATGTATTTATTTTAGAATAATGTCCAATATTTAAGCTCCCACAATTGGTCAGGTATATTTCAATAGCTGCTGCATGTCTCACATGTGCATGTGCTGCGAGTTAGATCATTAGGGGCTGGTTGCAGATTAGATCTACTGATTAAAATGCTGGGTGTGTTTGTGTGTGTGAGACATAAATAGAAGGGGTGGGGGGGGAGCAAGCGAGAGAGAGCGAGAAAGAAATAGGACACACTTTCCAGCTGGATTGAATAGTTTTCTACACAGTAAGGGCCATCAACGTGAAACATGACTGTCTGGTGGGCCAAACAATGAGCTTTCTGCTGAGAGAGACAATGAAGAGCTATTTATCTGTGAAGAGGAAGCCGGGTGCATGAGTTCGAGCCCTTTAATTATCAGACAAGGGGCGTAATAGCTACAAAGCGCTCAATCTCCATTCATTTGTCTCCTGACTCTCTGATGAATTGTGGGAATGCCATTGCAGAGCCCTCTGTGTACTTACAACAGACAGCTCCTTCCCACCTAGGGAACTGTCTACCTAGAAAGCATTTTAAAGGTGTCATGAACTGTTTTTTTTTTATTATTATACTGTTGTCTGAGGTCAACTAATGCTCAGTTGTGATGGGCATGCCGCACTGGAGACTTGGAAGTAAATGCCTAAGGCTAGGATTGGATAGGATTTGCATATTTAATGAGCTTCTGCTCCCCTGTCAGTTCACATGAGGGAGGGATTGTTCTGAAAGCGGCAACGGGAATAAATCTCTCGATCACAGGGCTCGTAAACATCTTTAGCTAACAAACACAATGATTTATTTCACATCCACCCGCGATTGATTGGAATATTACTTGGCCTGCCCGAGCGGTGGATATAAGCGTGAACCCCGCACACACACACACACACACACACACACACACACACACACACACACACACACACACACACACACACACACACACACACAGAAATATAATTTCACTATTTGAGATTCGTTTTGGCAGGTGTACATTTTGGTAGCCCGATTGGAAAACACATAGCCCCAGGACTTCTGTTACATATTAAAAATACGTTTTACTCACATAAGTGTGTTGCACCATTAGTGTCGGATCCAATATAGAAGGCACAGCACTGTTTTAATCTCAATATGTCGGCAAATCCAGTTCCACCTGAGACTTGTTTACAAATGATTCCGCAGTGAAATGAAGTGAACACACGTACGGTCTTCCCCACGTCAGCTGGAACTTCATTAAAGATAAATTAAGTATCACACATTCCTAATATTATGATCCGAAGGAAGATTATGCAGCATCTGTGTTCTTCCACAACCATGATCAATATCTTGCTATCTTCTTCGACATGTTTATTGGTGCTGGCTAAGGCGATCCTAACAGCTCCATGAGTCAGTGGGTGGGGCTACTGAATTAGACGTGCGTATTATTCTGTAGAGGCAGTGTTTGTCACGCAATGACGTTAAGATGCGGACATGATCGTTTTCTGGGCCTTGTGTCTATAAAAGCTTTTCTTTGACTAAAAATTAAGTTTAGCTTACAGGATATTCTTATATTACCATAACCTTTTATATATCAAAAGCTCATGGGAAAGTTGATTTCTCAATTCATCACCCCTTTAAGACTTCAGTTGATGCAGACGCTCTAAATAATAAAATCTTTTCTTTATCCGGAAATTAAGTTGCTTCCTAAAATCTAATTTTGGTAAAAATCTATACACCTTATTTATATCATGGAAGTAAGCTATTTTTGTCAATGTGAAATACATGAAATTCGTTATCTGCTATTGGTAATTAACTAGAAAATTAAAGTGCAGTAAACAGTAAAACTATTTCCATTATAAATTAGTGTTTATATTTACAATAATAAATTAAAATATGGTAAGAAATACCAGTTTGCAATAAAAAGCAGCGTAATGAGCTGTATTGCATAGCTAAAAATAACTGGGAGCAGATTACACTGGAACCCAGACGCATTAAATTTACACTTGGCCATGCCCACTCTTACATTAAAAAGAAGGTGGATAGACTTTGCATATTAATCCCTTTCCATTAAGAATCTTTTTTTTCACTCAACATGTGTGAAATGCATTTAAAATAGTTTTGTTTAGAGATCTCTAATAATACTGTGCTGTTAGCTTAGAAACATGCTAACATCAAAATCTATTGAGAGCTGCTTTGTTTTCCGAACCAGTCACGTATAAGTTACATTTTGGTTAGAATGTTGGCTTAGAAGCTAGCTGCCAACGTAGGTAGCACAGTGAGGTAGTTCACTTTGTTTTGAAACCGAGCTATGGTCTGTCATATGGAAGAATGAGGCAGACAAGATCAGAACTTATTGCTACCCTCTGCACAAAAGGAAAAAAAGTATGTTAATAATATAGATTAAGAACAGAAGTACTTACTTTGGATCTGGTAAGTATCGTAAAACAATGCTGCCCATTTCTGGAGAAGGAGAGAACAACAGGAATTTGTATTATTTGTTACCAGGGTTGCTGCACACTTTTTAAAGTCAAATGTAAGGCTTTTAAAGACCCTTATAAGACCTGAGGATATAAAAATGAATAGTGTACATTAGGGGTGTGCATAATTGACAAAATTATCTTGATATTTTCAAAGTGTTGTTGATAACAATTAGATGATATTTGCTGAGTTTTTTTGTGCTGGTACCATGGCTGGTTCAGGCCTGTTCTGGACTGCTGACTCACAAAGACATTCATATTCTAAAAATTCTATGCAGTGGTCAGTTTACAGCAGTGACAGAAGTTTACTTTATTTTTATAGGCAATATTTGTCACCTTAATTTGAATTTCAATGGCATTTTTACCTATGGGCATATTTTCTAAACTTATTAGACGTATGCATCACCTTTTATGTCAATTAGAATGATTACAAAATATAGAGTTGTTATCAATTAAATTAAATCATTATCAACTAAATCCATTTTGCATTGCAGAGGTGACACAGAAGTGGCATCAGAAGTGGAATTAATACTGCATTTACAATTCAATTAATCCAATATATTTACAAAAGAAATTTCCCATTAGTTTTTTTTTTATTAAAGGTACTTTAAATATGAAACTAAAACGAGTACTACTTGTAGGTGGTGGTCTTAATGAGGTAGTCATTCATTCAACTAATTTGCTCAAATGGCTGATTCGTTTAAGAACGAAGCAAGTGACTGTCTTTTTTTATTTGTTCACTGAATCATTGGGTGTGTTTACATGCACGTTCTTAAGCCGATTATGCCTAATAAGCCGACAATGAACATGGTCATGTAAACACGTTAACCCGTTTTCTTTTATCGGAGTAAGGTCATTAAAAGGCATAAGTATAAACCGGTCAGGACAAGTAGCTTTTTGCTTCTTACCCTGATTGTGCACTGCATGAAAACGCATTAACCTGCTTTCTGTCGGCTTACTGAAGTGTGCATGTGTGATAGGTGACAAAAACGCAAACTTAGAGCAGATTCAAATGCATGAAAGAAGGACATATAAATCACAAACGCAGTTTTTTTTAAGACCCAGAAAATTGTAAAGATGTGTTCTCCTCTTGAATTGAACTGACATTTACCCACTCTTCTATCTCCCTTTCACGTGCAGGATCAAGTAAGATAAGCAATACGCTGTTATATACAAATGCCGCAAATTTAATGTGAACAAGCAAATCCACAAAGAAAGAATATAAAAAATATGTACTCTAATTAGATATACATATCTAAATCCTTTACCAAAGTAAAACCAAGTCAAGTGTCATCTAAAATTTAAGACCTCTCATAAGTAAAATTGTCAAGCAACTACAGCAACAACTATGACACCGAAATACATGACTAATATATGACGTGTATTTGCATTTTAATTTCGTAACCAAAATAAATAAAAATGCTATAATGCTAACTTTAACGTAGCAAATGTCTCAATTAAAATGTTATATTTCTAATTAGTGCTAATGTCTGTTACAATAACAATGAATTAAAGTTCACTCATCTTTTCAACATTCAAAACTGCAAACCTTTAGATTTTAACATGGCCAAGAATTCATAAATGGCACTGACCAAGTTTCTTGGCCTGACTGTGAGCCTCATCTCCAAGTTTACTGAGGAAAGGGTTTTCCTGAGTGAGAAGAACTTTCACATCCTCCACGATGATGTTGATGATCCGGGCTCTGATGTAGGGGCACAGTGTGTAAATACCCTGGAGAAAGACATCAGTATAGAGTCAAGGATTGAAGTTTCCTTCTCATTCACTCACACACATAGCCTTTCCAGCCCTGAGAAAGGCATGTAACCTCAGGATGATTAAGTCTAATTCAAAATGCTTCTCTTTCCCATTAACTCAGCCCTGGAAAGCAGCAGACATTTTAATCCATTTCTTCATCTATGGGAAGATAGAATAAATACACATATACAAATTCACATAACAGATCTTCTTCTAGTTAAAAATCAATATGCTGTTGTGAAAAATGGTAATGGAAGTTCCCTCTAGAGCAGACAGAAAGGCAAGCTGAGGTTATTAACGGCATGTTGAGATTAACTTGTTTCCCTATAGACCACTGAACCTAGTTTTTGAGCAAAAAACATCTGAGACATCAGAGTGTTGCTTTAATTATAGACAGATTACTGCTGTACGACTTCATTTCCAAAGCCTTTTTGGTTCAAATTGCATGTGAAATACACTCATTATATCTTGCTAAAATATCTTTGGGATTAGATTGCTGCTTCTTCACTTTTAAAATTCATTGATTTTAAAAGATCTTTTTCATGATGAAACATTACTAGACAACAGGTATCACATGTATCAATGCATAACATTTCCAATAAATTTGGTTGTACACAATTAGTGATTCAAACTATTACATGAGACATTTACATCAAACTATTTTTTAACACACAAACCTCCTGGGCCAGTCTGAAAGCACAACCAAACTGTTCTCCATCAGTATTTCTGGACCAGACCTTCACTCCTGTGTTTATAACCTGTAGAAAAACAGAAAATGTAAAAACTATGTATTTACAACAGCATTTTATTGTTTTATTATTATAATTATTATTATCATTATTAACTCTTTCCCTGCCAAACACAGAATTTACCGGGTTTCCGTGTTTTCAATGTTATATGCTAGGGGGCGCTATTACGCATCTGAATGAGTACATAATCTCCTGATCAAAACGCACACGAGGAAGATGCAGTAAAACAAGCAATCGTAAGCAAGCAGATGCATATGCAAAATTACGTGATCAACATTTAACAGCATATAAATCAAAACCATCTAATGTTAGTGAACGAAACGTAGACCCAGGATGAGCTACAGGACTGTGCAAGCATTAGGGGTGTTGATGGACTCGATCTACTCCATCCAGATCAGATTCAGAGCAATGATCAAACACAGATGAAGTATTTCATAAAAACGTGGATTTAACAGATTTTTGTTCAAAATGTTGCTTTTTATAATGAAACTTTCCTTTTTTTTAACAACCCTTGAATACAGGTATGCATGAAGCTAGAATACAATACTTTTTTTTTTTTTTTTTTAAATAAAAAGAGGGCCAGCTCTTTCTTTTTATATATTGCATGCTCAGATATTCATAAAACAAAATATTCTATGGGCTATTAAATTTGAGTGAAAATGGTCAAAAACCCTGGTGGTGACTGGCACCTTTTTTTTTTTTTTTTTTTTTTTTTTACGCTGGCGGGGAAAGAGTTAATACTACTGTAATATTGTTGTGATCATCTTGTCTGGACGATTGTTTTGCATGCTGTACAAAATGGCTTTATATACAGATAAGACTTAAAACATTTATCTCAATTCAATATATGATTGACCCCGTAATGATTTGTTTAAAAAAAGAAAGAAAGAAATCTGTGTAATAAGTGTACAATGAATTGCTGCAAACTTTTCTTTGCGGAAGCTTCACATTAATTTCAAGTAAGTGAGATTTCAACTCAAAACAACATGTTGAGTCCAATTATTTCCCAGATGTAGTTTTGGTATTGAGGTAAAAGCATAGACAGTAAAAAAATATGGACGTAGTGTCCGCGACATCACCCATAGGATTCTGAAGAGCTGCTCTGAAGCTTAAAGTAGGGGCGAGCTGGCCATTGCCATCTTGTCAGCGTGTCAACGCACGTCATTCCCGGATAACAGAAAATGGGCAAAGAGGAGGGATGTGGGCGGAGCTGAGGTGAAGTGATGTTAACTGTTTGGTTAATGACATTCTTCAAAAAAATCTTCCCTTATGTTCAGCTGAAGAAAGAAATTCATACAGGTTTGAAACAATTTGAGGGTGAGTAAAGGATGAAAATTTTAATTTTAAAGTGAACTATCCCTTTAATTATGCAGAACTTTAAGGTTTTATATAATGTAAACGAATGAGTTATAAAAAAAAAAAATCATCCCCCTCACAGTTGTCATGAAGGGCAAGATTTGCCGTATAGACCAAAACTACAATTTGTACCAGGCTATAAACTGTTTTTATTATGCTGTTAAGTTGGGCATTTTAACATGGGGCTCAATGAGATTCTTCTCCCTTCCAGAGCCTGTCTCTAGTGGTCAGTCGAGGAATTGCAGTTTAAGTTACTTCCATGTTGGCTTCAACAGAAATTGGGGGAGGTTGCCGCTTGAGTCAATGTTAACTTGCATTGCGTTCGCTATACAATTCTCCCTCATTTCACTAAGCCAAGACCATCTCCATTTATTTTTTACACTTTTATCGATCTCCAATACACTGGCGGAGCCTTCCTGCATTATAAGCGTGTCCATGCTAGCTGAAATATAGTTCTACTTCAGCCGTAGCCTGAAACGAACTTCTCCAAAACTAGAGTCAGAAAATTAAAGGGAGATGCAAACACTTCAGGTATACATTTGGACATTGTGTAATTCTATTTATTAAACATGTAGAATTCTATTTATTAAACAGGCAGAATTCTTTCCAAACCGTTAGTATTATAAATGTGCTTAGATGTCATGATATAAAAAAAGAAACATATTACAGTAACTTTTAAAATTGAGTGAACACGGAGCAGTTTTTCCGTGAGGGGGAATGGAAAAGCCGGAGTGGATCCTGAGCGGAGTGATTACAGAATGCTTAGAGTGGAGAGAGGAACATGCTGTCTCTCCACTCCAGGTTTTGATCACATCCCCCTCATCAGTCCGCAGGGGGAATACACCTGATCTTTCCTTAATTTAAAGGTCCCGTTCTTCGCGATTCCATCTTTCAAACTTTAGTTAGTGTGTAATGTTGCTGTTAGAGCATATATAATACCTGTAAAATTACAAAGCTTATAGTTCAATGCCAAGTGAGATATTATTTAACAGAAGTTCCTTTTCAAAGCCTACAGTGAACGGCCGGTTTGGACTACAGCAGGAAGTGCAGGGATGTAATGACGTCACTAGAACCGTTTGTTGACTAACCCTTCGCCAACAAGAACACGCAAAAAAGGGGGCGTGGTCTTGTTGCTCTCCCACATGGAGAAGAGCGCGCATTCAGCACTTGCAGCTCCCCTTTATGGTAAGAGGCAGGACCTTTCTGGGCAAAGTGCGCTATGCTGCTGTCCAATCACAGGAAGCGCTGCTTTAACATGGGAAGCGCTGGCTCAATCAGAACTCGTTACGTATTTATGAAGGAGGGACTTCATAGAACAAGGAAATCATCAGGCCGTTTTTAGGACAGAGGAAAGCGCTGTACAGATAAGTAAATTGTGTGAAAAATACTGTGTTTTTTTACACGCGAAACATGAACTCATGTTATATTGCACACTGTAAACATAATCAAAGCTTCGAAAACACACAAAGAATGGGACCTTTAAGACCTATTAAAACTAAAATTAAGACATTTTTTACACCATTTGAAAAATGTAAGCCTATTTAAGGCCTTAAAATTATGAAAAGTGAATTTAAGTCAAAAGGACACACGGAACCCTGCAATTAACGGAAACCCATTGTAGTGACAACAAGTGCAACAAGCTGGTCTAAATAAACTGGGTACTGACCCATCTTTAAAGAGCAAGCGTTTTGCGAATCCCAAGATTTGAGAAGCAACTCGAACAACAGGTGACTCTTTCAGGGGGATCAGAGTCGATTCTTTCTTTTGGGAGACAATAGGAACGGAGGTCTTACGGGTGTGGAACGACATTAGGGTGAGTCATTAATGACATAAATTTAATTTTTGGGTGAACTAACCCTTTAATACGTCTTTTTTTTTTTAAACGCTGTATTTTTCTTATATTTTACCAGTATTCCACACTGCGGTCTCCACTGTCGATTGAACGGCTCGTTTGCTTTCTGCTTCTATGAAGCCTATCCCGCCGAAAAACGCAATGGTCTTAGATTGGTTAGATGGCCAAATGTAGTTTTATGTATTTTTATTGGCTGAAGTGCCAAGCACAGGTTGTCCGGAAACACCACACCCCTTACCATTATGGGCAAAAGTCAGATGTGCGGTGACTAGCAAGGGTTTATAATGACACCAACCCAGGCGTTTTTGTAGGCAACAAACTGCCATAACTTTATAAGACAATATCTCCGTTTGTATTGAACTTTCAGTGCTGTAACTTTGCAGATGCTGTTTATGCTCAAGCAGCAACATTACACAAAAGTGAAAAATCGCATGCAACCACCCCTTTAACATATAATAGAAACATAAATATTAATATTAAATAATTTTAGAGCTAGATAGAGATGGAAAGATGCTAGAGCCAAACACCATATTAAACATGTTAATTCCTCAAAACCCAAATAATACAACAAAGAATGAGGTGTTTGTTTACAGTGTGGTTCTTTGTTCTAACGTTACTCCAGTGATGTCTGTTTACATTAGCAGCAGATGGTTGTTTCATACTTGATGAATGTGAAGGCACTAGAGCACAGATAGAGATGAGATCATAGCGAGGCTGCTGTCCCCATCTGCCTATACGCCATCCTCAATCACTAGCACTGATGAAGGACCCTCAGACTGAAAGTGTGTGTGTGTGTGTGTGTCTGTGTTCTTGCCTTCATTCTCTCACTGTTGTTGAGAAGAACATTGCGGAGCTCTTTAGACACCATGTATAGGTGCCTCTTCTTTCCTTCATGGGTTCGAGTCAACACATTAAACTTGGGGAAATCTGGAGACAGGTCGTAGAAAGCTCTGGAGCAGACAAAGAAATATCACAGGATAAAATTAATGATGGTTAAACAGAGGGGGAAAAAAACTGCACATATGCGCACAGCGCTGAACACGCTGCGACATATGGAGCAGAGGCGTTGTCTCCCACAAGTCAAAATGGCGGGTTGCCAGCGCTGTGGCACTGTGCATCTGTGTGAGAAAATAAATAAAATTCATCACAAACAAAAGATGGAGTCACAATGACTGAATGATAATGATCACATCATCCATTCATGTGATTGGTCACATAGGATGAATAGTGTAATAATAGATCACTTATATTTTTACACGCATAAACAAAGCTCCAGCCTACTCAGAGTCTATATTTTCAGGCATGGCAAACCCACAGTGGCATCAGACTGCATAATAAAAAAAAAGCAAGATATGAGAGCGTTTGTAAAAAACGTATTTGTGTTGAGCAGTTTTGTAAATGGAGAGGAGAGGCACTCACTGGATGGGAGGAAAGATGGGGTCATCCGCTGTCAGAAACACAAAAGGATCCTCTTTGAAGCCAAAGAGTTTCATCTTCTTAGGAGGAGGGGGGCTGGAACAGACAGAACACTTCATGTCAATGGGAAGCACAGTAAGTGCAGAACACTGTCCACCAGGGGGCACTGAACTCATCTACAAGTAAAGCCTGAATATGGCTGTTCGGAATGGAAAACTTCCTATCAAAGAAAACTACATAGTTTCTGCAAGTCTACTATTATGCCTACCTAGTATGTGAAACAGATTATGCAATGATGTAGGCATCTACATGTGGTCACATAACCACACTGCTATTTATTTTCCCAACAAGGAGCCATTTAAAAGTTGGGATTGTTTTGTTCTTCCCTATTGTGACGTATTTCAAAGTAAAGCAGCTTCTTAAACAAGAAGAAAAAAAAAAGTAGGGTGGGTGAGTGACAGGGGTGTCTCGCCCTCGTGCCAGTAAACACGTCATCAAAGAAAAAGAGATGTCGTTACAAGAGGAAGGGGAAGTTATTTTGATTGAAGATTACGAGAGCACATGAAATCAAAAAATGATGTGCATAATTTTGTATAAAAACAGCAATACATTTTAATACATTATTTTCCCCACAACTAACTTGTTAAATCAACGCATTAAATCAACAGCCATACAAAAAAGTAAACTGCTTTATGAAGAGTTAACAACTTTAGAATTAATTTATTATCATGGGTAAAAATGTCTCCATTGGTGCATCATAAAATGCACAGCACACAAAGAGCAAAACAATGAATGGACTAACAGCAGAGAGAACAATAGGGTGACTGGATGGGGTACAGGAGTATGCCCACATATACACCTGGCTGAGGACACTCACCCACAGACATTTTCTTTCTTGACCTCTGAAGGGTCAGGGGTATCTGGGACAGAAGGGTTTTCCTCTGCAGGTGTCTCGTCCTCTACTGCTTCAACAGGGGTGTCAGTGGCTGAGCCGTCTACTGGAGAAACCTCAGCAGGAGACGCCCCCATCTGCAGCTCCTCTGTGGGAGAGACATCACTGGAAGCGTTCACATCCTTATTACGAAGCTACAGAAACACAGACAAAGAAAGGACAGAGACAATGGTATTTATGTACATTTACAACATATTAACACTTTATCCAATATGGATTTATCCAAGTAAATGGGCTTGTTAGTAAAACAGTAATCAAAGCTAGCTTGCTATTGCTTAAAGAAATAAATGTACTCCCCATATACCTTCAATGCTTCATTTTCATTTAGTATAATGAAATAAGTCTGCATTTTCTAATACCTTTGGGTAACGGCGGTTCCATGGCATGGGCGCCTTCTTCACTAACACAGCCACAAAAAAACCACCAGTGTTCTGGTGATGGGGCAGTATTCTCATACTGAAAAAAAACAAATCAAAGCACCATAACACTGTTACAACTAAAAATCTGTGTGAATTTGGTTCATGCACCCAGTGAATGTTTACTCAATGTTGCTTTTGCTCATCTAGTACTGTGGTAATATACTACCACCTGGTGGAGAGTTTTAATAAAACACACTACAGCCCCAGCTGCTTGTAAAGAAAGAAATGGTTAAGTGTTATAGACAGAGATATTACATAGACATATTATGATCAAAAGAAACTTGCCATCTCTCCAGTCTCATATTAGCCAGCTTCTCTGGGTCTGTTGGTGGAAACATGGTGGGTCTGATCTGGGTGTGTCGACTTTTTGGCACCTCTGACCAGTCAGAAAACCACTGACCCTCTTTTGTCATTACCTTTATAAGAGCAGAGCTAGATTACACTTCTCAAAGTATCCTGAGGAACAAACAGTTTCTACAAAAAAGGGTTACTTTAGCGATTAGCATATGGCTTTCTATCAGTAGAAACCCTGGAGTATATTCAAATGACCGTGCTCCCTCCCCTCATATCCCCCTGAGACGAGAGATTTATGTACTTTATTTCTGGAAAAATTACTCTGGTGATGCAAATATCATCAATTTGCGTCATCGATAAAAATTTTGGCCAGAGGCTAAAGACTACAGCCAGCAGAGGGAGCCATTTCCGCATGTTTTCAACTCGCACATGGGGGATGGGGTCGCACTCACAGCTCAGCTCGCAGCTGCAGGCATTTACGGAAACGGTGCGGCCGGCGGAGCAAAGCGAGTGTTTTTATTTCTCAAATTATTTCCTATTAAAAGTTAATCTTCCAAAGGCATAAACTGAAAACACGCAAGACTGAACACGCGCTTAGAACTACTGCCGCGAGCGCGTTCACGCCCAATTTTTCAGTTTTTGATTTGTTAAAAAAGTTTGAAATATCCAATACATTTCATTCCACTTCATGATTGTGTCCCACTTGTTGTTGATTCTTCACAAAAAAATTACAGTTTTACATCTTTGTTTGAAGCCTGAAATGTGGCAAAAGGTCGCAAAGTTCAAGGGGGCCGAATACTTTCGCAAGACACTGTATATACACAGACTGAAATAGAAATGGTCATTTTAAAATCGTAATATATTTGAAAATCTTTACTGTATTTTTTATCAAATAAATGCAGTCTTGTTTGGTACTTTTTTAAACACAAAAAAGGGGGAATTAATAAAATTGGGCAGGAAGATGACATACTCATTGATACTCATATATGCCACCAAAATGAAAAATAAAATGGATCAAGATCACAATTGGTCTCGTTTATCAATAAATTAATCCATTATCTAATACATTAATAAAACAATAATGCAGTTTCTTATATATTGATGGCCAGTGCGTGTGGCAGAAACACCGTTTTGGACAAGTTTCACTAAGCTGCTAATCGCATGTCATATTTTCTCTGGTTTCAGAAGTATGGTTTCAATATTTCATCACGTTATATTAATATAATGTTACCAAGATATATTGGATTATCAAAATAACATTACTGTGGTCCCAGTTACCTACAGTCTAATGTCCCTGCTGCAATGAATAAAGAGAAATGACTGTGCTAACGCAAAAGACATAAGCCAATGCAGACTCAACATTCATAAGCAGAAACAGTATGGATAGTAATTAAAACAGAGAGTGGAGGCTAACAGTTCATTACTTTCCAAGATGTTATTCCAGGCATATATTTGAGTCCTGGGAGATCTGCAGAGGCATCTGCTAACTCTAAAGCACCTGAGAAACACACAGAAGAGTGAAGAAGAAACCACATGAGAGCGAGATCAGAAAAAGCAGAACACAGTTGAGCAACATGGCAAGGTAAATACACCCCATCATGTATTTAATGCTTGGGAATGTAATGCTTAACCCAAAATTGCATTTCCCACAGGTTTTGTATTTTTCATCATTAAAGATACACATAAATAACAAACAAAATTGTTGAAATGCATGTATGGGTAAATCTAAAGTCCTTTTCAAGAAAAGTCTGTTCACTCAGCAACCATATTTGCAACGTCTCCAGACAGCTATTTTGGACATACTCCAAATCTTATCTATTTGAATCGGGGAATTCTGTAATCTCAAAAACTGCTTGCTGAACTCACAATTAAATAACATATTTCAAATCAGCAACAAAATCTAACATGAACTGTCCAATGAATGTTGTTTCCCATTATCAAACAGTGTTTGAAAAAAAAAAAAAAAGCATATTTTTCAGACTAGATGAGTCAATGCGCAAGTGCCGTCCTAAGTGCCAGTCTCAGGTTTCTATGGGAACCGGAATTTCTAACAACATCTGCAGTGATGCAATTACTTTACCAATCAATGATTGGCTCTTTTACTTTAGAAGGAGGAATAATACAGCACATATTGCGCGTTGTAGTTTGACCCATTTGTAAGTAATTGGAGTGAACCATCTTTCTTTGTCGTTAACTAAAAAAAATACAGGGGATGCACTAGATTTTGAGATTTTGCCCAATACCAATAATTCTTTATACTTGAAAGCCGATAACAATATATTGGCCGATAAATTTAAAACTCACATACTAATTTTTATATAATTTGTGAGAGCCTGATTACAAGCCCCAAACACACAATTATATTATCATTACAATTTTATTTAGCCTATATGACCGACTTGTGCTGCATGTTGCACTGAACGGTCATATTTCAAGCAGCTGAAAAACATCATGGTGCATCTAAAGGGTCTCAGCTGATGGAAATAATCCATTATTTATCCGCTTTAATATATCAGCCAAATTTACTTATTGGGCCAATAACATTAAAAAGGAACATATATTGACCAATACCGATATGGTGGCTGATATATTGTGCCTCCCTAAAAAAAATGTATTTCCATTACTTGGAACAAAATATACAACAACTAAACACACTTTCAATTCTATAAATTAAATAAACAGAAAATATTTTAAAATGTATCAGCGTTTAGTTTAACACAAAGTATTCATATAACTAAAATTAATAAATATAAATTAATTAACTACACAGACATTTAAAAAGTTCTAGGACAGCAGATGTACCTTCACTCTTCTCCAGCAGGGCAGCGATGACTGCTTCATCCTCGATGGGATTCAGAGAACAGGTGGAATACACCATCCTGCCCCCTACTGCCAGCTGCTCCACACCTCGCACTGCAATCCTTATCTGCAGTCTGACAGACAATGAGACAAATCGACAAAACACACACTTAAACTGCTGTTCTGCAACAACAGCAACCTCAGAATGGAGAGGCAGCAAACACACACACACAAACACACATGCTGACAGAGCAAAACAAAGAAATTAGATGCAACATCCTATTTCAGTAATCAGGTACAGAAAACACATTCACTGCCACTGCCAAATAGCTAAAGCTCCAGACATGATGATAATCAGGCATCAAGACTTGGGTTTATCTGAGAGCATGAAGGCTCTAGGACATGCTCAGAATGGAGTACTAGTATATTGCTAACAGAACAGTGTACTGTTCTACATAAGTATAATACATGGTTGTCACAGTACTTCACTACATTAGTATATACAACAATAACCCAAGAATCTAAAAATGTCTTAATTTTTTGTCTTATTCTTAAAAATGTCTTATTCTTTTTTTTTTTTTTTTTTTGTATTTTCCAGCCCAATGAAACAATTAACACACACATAGATGAGCTAAAACATACCAGTCACAAGTGGGAAAAAAAATGATTTTTGCCATATTGCCTACCATTATTGTAGAAATGGCAATGCTATGCTATTCTGAACATAGCCCAAGTTACCTTTACTGGTCTTACCCGTGGAGCTGCAGGCTGTTGCTGGTCGTCCATTTTTTCCACACATCAATGTTTTTCCTCATCGTTCCATCTCCGCTGTACAGATAAAGGTGCTGATTTTATTGTTTGCAGTTTAATTATAAATCCACATAAGATCACTTCATGTGTCTGTCAGGCATGAAGCAGACTTATAATTAACGGATCTTCACAATAAAGGCCTTCTGAAGCTAAGAGATTTTTTGAAAGAAACATATTTAACACATTATAAAGTAAAATATCTAACTTCCAATGGACCTACGCTTTCTCTGGAAGTTGAATACGGAAAGCGATCCACCTGAATAATTATTAACCCCCTGAAGCTGTGTTTTTTTGGTCTTCAAATTTTGGGCTGCCATTTTAAAGCTTGGAAGAGCCAGGACATTTTTTTTTATATAACTCCGATTGTACTCATCTGAAAAAAGAATATCGTATAAACTAGAATGGCTTGAGGGTGTGTAAATCATGGGGTGATTTTAATTTTTGGGTGAACTATCCCTTTAAGAGTGTTTCCTGTGGTCATATGAGACCATATGGTGTATATATATTTTTTGTTTTTAAATCATTACATCAGTGTTTGGTTAAGGCAGCAAACTTTGAATCAAGGAAACTACAGTCCTATATGGGCAAAAACACAAGCCATAATTACACTTTAAAGTCAACTTCAAATCATTTCATAGACGGAGAAAAAGTTAAGACAGCAAAACCACACTGACCACACGGTGTATGTATAAGATGGCAGAGCAGATTGTATTTTGCTTGGCACCTGATTCTGCGGCAGGCCAAGTATAGACTCCACCAATTATAAACTCTGCTATATGATGTTACATGCTGGGAAGAGTTTCACTGCTCAACCAAAAACACAGAGCTCTTCTGGCATGTTTGTGTGCCTCTATTATTGTGATCCCTACATTTACATAATCATAACTTTGTGTATCTACAAAAAAACAAAAACAAACAGCATTCTGCTTTCGTTATGGTAACACACAATGTCTCTAGACAAATCAAACATAAGAAAATCAGCAGTTTTTGTGGTTTTAAAGAGGACCCATTATGCATTTAAATTTTTTTAACTTTCTTTAGTTTGTAATGTTGCTGTTTGAGCACTAAAAAGGTCTGTCACAATATTATAAAGGATACACAAAAGGGGGGTAATGCAAGGCTTGCTTGAGATGCATTAGAAGTGTGTTGACATTCATTATGGTTATGGTAAGAGGCATCACATTTCGAAGACAACACACGGCTAATTTAGTATAATTAACTTTTATTTTTACATTTGATAAAAAAGCTTGAATTTATTCTTATTATTCGATGACCTGAGATAGATTAAGACAGTCAAATGCTTCGCTCCTGAATGAATCAACCGTTTGAATGAATTGGATGAATCTCAATGACTTGCTCATTAAAAGTGACTTGCTGCTACCTACTGGGCGTTTTAATTTAACATTTCAAGTATTGTAAAAATTCAAAATAATCAAAGATATTTGAAATTGAACAAAGAACATTTGTTTTAGCGTTTTCTTCTGTGATTGTTCTCCTTTGCAAAGATGAATTTGGTTAATGTTTAATTTGGTAAAAGCCCTATTGTCTCTTCTTATATTTAAATTTGATTACATTTATGATTTTGACGCATGTAATTTTAAAAGATGCATGTAAATTATTACGTTTTAAAAATATACATTAATAAAAAGGCAAAAATGCACATAAAAAAGGAAACAAATTAATTGAAACATATTGGAAAAAATATGTTTTGTCACTGTTGTGAACTGACCACCACACAGAATATGAAGAATATCAAAACCGTTAGGAGTCAGCCATCCATGACAGTCCTAAACCTGCCAAAGTACCAGCACAATAACGCACTCATCTAATTATCGTTATAAACCAAATATATAATTGGTATCGTACACCCCTACCCTCACCATAAAATTCCTCACCTGCAGGGTACATCACACAGGATTCGGTCATAAAACAGGACATCCTTCTTCCCGTCCTGATCAAAGTGCAGACGTGGAATGCTAGATGCATCATGGTTTACCACCATAATACATGGACTGTTTAATCTCTTGGCCTGGTGGACCAACAGGTAACAGCGCTTATTATCCACATCATTGGCAATTACAAATCCCTCTGGAGACACAGGAGAGATGGAGGACAAGATATGATCATCCTAAATCTGTATTGGATTCGTTATATACGAACCCATTCTAATAAATAATGGTTTACCAGGGAAAGGCACATCCATATCAGAGTGAAGCATCTCTATTAGTTGAGCAGTTTTTGATCCTGGAGCAGCACACATGTCCAGAATCTTGTTTTAAAAATGCAGAAAGGTGACAGAGAAGACAAATGATAAATCTCCCAGTGCAGAAAACATACTAGAGAGAAAACATTCAGTTGATATTAAAGGGAACTCATGAGGTTGTTAAAGATGTACCTTATGGTGAGGCTCGATTTTCATTAGAAGAGGAGGAATCATACTGACTGCTTCCTGTCTGCTAATATTACCCTGATGGAGTAAATGTAAACTACCATTTGTGGTTGATCAAAAAATAACATTATATTAGCATTTTTTTTTTTTTTTTTACAACTGCTAGGACAATTTACAAATTTCAGCTCAGCACAGCAGGTAATTTCACATTCAAAATACACAAAACTACCATAGCACTTCAAGTCTCAATCAACTCATTCTTCCATAACACTAGCAAAGTTTGCCAAATAACACTGTCACTGTAGACCAAAACTGGTTACCCACTGAAGCCAAGCGGGTTGAGCCTGGTCAGTACCTGGATAGGAGACCTCCAGAGAAAACCAGGATGCTGCTGGAAGGTGTGCTAGTTAGGCCAGCAAGGGGTGCTCACCCTTTGGTCTGTTTAGGAACTAATGCCCCAGTATAGTGACAGGGACAGTATGCTGTAAAAAAACAACATCCTTCGGATGAGAGATTAAACTGAGGACTCTCTGTTGTCATTAAAAATCCCATGGTACTTCTCGTAAAGAGCAGGAGTGAAAACATGGTGTTCCCTCCACTGGCCTTTATCTGGTGATGGTTGAGGTGAGACCCGATATGATTGTAAAGCACTGTGGGTGTACAGTAATACACAGTAAAGCTCTATAGTAACGCCTCATTTATTCATTCATTCATTCATTCATTCAAAAATTAACCACTATGTAGGTGTTCAGCTACATCTAAATGTTGAATAAGACAGCAATTTGCTATATTTCTACAGTAATACCATATTTAAGTATATTCTGAATCTAAACAATGAAATGTTATAAACTAACTGTTCTGATAGCATTTCATTGTTTAGATTCAAAATATACTTTAATATGGTATTACTGTAGAAATTTAGAAAATTGCTGTCTTATTTGATTTTGTATGACTTTAGGTTTTAGAGGGTTAGTCATTAATGATGACTCACCCTAATGTCGTTCCACACCCGTAATACCTCTGTTCATCTTAACACAGTTTAGGATATTTTATATTTAGCCCAAGAGCGTATGAAAGTGTATGCACACTATACTGTCCATGTCCAGAAAGGTAATAAAAAAATCATCAATGTAGTCCATCTGTGACATCAGTTGGTTAATTAGAATATCTTAAAGCAATGAAAAACATTTTGTTCCAAAAATAACAAAAACAAATAAAGATTCAAACGGTCATGAATCAGCTTATTTATTCATGATTCGGATCGCGTGTCAAACTGCCAAACTGTTGAAATCACGTGACATTGGCGATTCAAATCATGAAACAATCCGCTGATTCATAACCGCTTGAATCTTTATTTGAGGATTGAACACAGACAAGGAAGAGAAGACAATGCTGAATAAAGTCGTAGTTTTTGTTATTTTTGTACCAAAATGTATTTTCGATGCTTCAAGAGATTCTAATGAACTAACTGATGTCACATATGGACTACTCTGATGTTGTTTTTATTCCCTTTCTAGACATGGACAGTATAGTGTGCCTACATTTGCATACCCTCTCAGACTAAATATAATATCTTAAAATGTGTTATGAAGATGAACGGAGGTCTTACGGTTGTGGAACGACATTAGGCTGAGTCATTAATGACATAATTTTTGGGTGAACTAACCCTTTAAGTTTAACAGTTTTGAAGAGTATGTAATAGGCTTGCTGCGATAGTCGGTATTAAAGGTGTTTAGACTCAACATCGGTTACATCACTTGCCCACCGTGGCACCGCCCCTGCACAGCTGTTTTGATTATTTTTTTTTTTTCATAGTAATAAATTTAGTTCAGCTAGAAAACAGACAATACAAATAAAAACTGAATGTGTCTGGTACTGGTCTGTGCTGCAGGAGTCATATTTCATTTATCACAAGAGTTAGGAACTGAGTTTACTAAGTAAAATGTAAAAATGCCTATTTAAGAGAGTTTTGTTTTGTTTTTCAATAAGAATAATAGGCTAATGAGCACACAATTCAAGCAACCCACCCCCAAATTGCCACTAATTTAACCAAAAAACCAAAAATAAACTGAGCACGGCGGAACTGTCATGCTGCACCATGCGCGCATTTACGGCCGAACTGCCATTCATTCACGGCTGCACCATGCGCGCATTTACGGCCGAACTGCCATTCATTCACGGCTGCACCATGCGCGCATTTACGGCCGAACTGCCATTCATTCACGGCTGCACCGAGTGCACATTTACGGCCGAACTGCCATTCATTCACAGCTGCACAGAGTGCGCATTGCCGACAGTTCGTCTGAATGAATGGCAGACGTTTTTACTGCATTTTTAATTAAATAAATGCCATATATATATATATATACACTTTATTTAATTAAAAATGCTGTAAAAACATAATACAATGAAATAATATTCTGATGTACATCATCTGTTCGCTAAATGAATATATATAGTAAAGTGCCATTTATTTCTGTGATCAAAGCTGATTTTATCATCATTTCTCCAGTCTTCAGTGTCACTAATCATTCTCATATTAGGATTTGATGCTCAACAAACATGATTATTATCAGTGTTGAAAACAGTTTTGTTGCTCATGATGCTGCTTCATTTTTGCGGAAACCACCATACCATTCAAACATTTGTGGTAAAATTAACAAAGAGAGAAATTAATACTTTTGTTGATCAGACATAGGCTACATTAAATTGATCACAAGTGATATTTTTAATATTAAAAAAGATAATTTATTTAATAAATGCTATCCATTGAACCTTCTCATCAAAGAATCCTGAAAAATAAAATGTATCATGGATTCCACAACATTTTTAAGCAGCACAACTGTTTTCAACACAGATAATAATCAAAAATGAGAATGATTAGTGAAGGATCATGTGACATTGAAGACTGGAGTAATGATGATAAATTCAGCTTTGATCACAGGAATAAATTACACTTTACTATATTCACACAGAAAAAAGGCTATTTTCATTTGTAATGGTATTTCACAATATTACTGTTTTAACTGTATTTTTGATTAAATAAAAGCAGCTTTGGTGAGCAGAAGATAAACATTTAAAGGGATCCCATGGTGTTGAGACTTATATGGCTTAATATAACATAAACAATGTCACTTACTGAAATACGTAGTAGAAAACCCATGAAAGATCTACGTTATTTAAAAAAATCTATTTAATATTTGGACCATGGGCGGCGCCATTTTGTTTGCGTTCTAGGTTGATGACGTAGAATGGTTGCACTACTCAATCAGCTGCCGCAACCCGTAGCTATTTTTACCACAACGCAACTCGAAAATTGTTTCAGAGTTAAACAAAACCAATGAATTGCTTTGTAATTGTACTTAAAACACATCATTTATGTTATTTATGTTTTATGTTTAGACTTGTATGGTTATATTAAGCCATACAAGTCTAAACACCAGGGGATCCCTTTAAAAAGCTTTCAGTTAGCACTGCATTATTCATATGATATAGGCCTACTTTATGGTCAATAAATAGCCTACATTGAGATGGCTTGAAAAACACACATAAAGCATATTGTCGCAATTGTCTGATTGTCGTCATCACGTTTCAGCTCATAACGATTGTTTTCCTTCAGCTGCAGCACCAGCGTGACAAAGTTTCTACGAATTCGCTTTTGGACTTTCTGTGAGAGCACCTTCCTCATATTTAGATACGAATAAAATGACAGGTCATGCATAGATTATTTTTTGTCTCTAAATTGTAATCTTGATGTATTCGCATTGGTTTCTATGTATAAATACACTTGGCGGTGACCTCAAGAAGCGCGCAATCTAGGTAGAGAAAGGTGTCTTTAGCGTCCCAGTTAACTTGCCCGCCCTCGCGGTAACGCCGGTTCGAATCCAGCTCGGAGCGGGTCGACTAGGATCGGGGAGACCCAGTAAAAGTGCGGGGGATGAAAGTACACTTTATTAAAAGTGCAGGGGACACGTCCCCCCGTAATCTACGCCCATGCTTGAATTGAACTCTAAGCTTGCTTCCTTCCATCCGTCAGACTCGCGTGGTATCTCGGTAGCCAGGCATCTCATTCAATGGCGAGCTCAGTTGACGCTGTGCGCTTCAAGATTCTGATGCAAGTGAGCTAAGATTCCGATTGGCCCAGAGAAATGTCAGTTATAAGAATGATCCAATAGTGTTTTGTTAAAAAAAAAACCATTGTAAACACCAATCTGCAGATAAATACCTTGGAGAAATGCACCAACAAGGGTCTGCTTTTTACACTTTTTTTTTTGACTTACCGATTCAGTTTCGCTGACCAAGAACTGGTGGAATTTCTCCAGTAGTGGAGACTTGCGTAGGATCTTTCTGCTCAGATTAGTGTGCCACGCCAGTTCATCAGGATACCTTTAACAGCATGATGAGAGTAAAGATCTGAAGTACTATGTTCTACAGATTTCCAGGTAAAACTAATTCACAAGAAAAACACAAACAAATAGTTTTTTAGCATACCAACTTAGGGGCTGAGGAGCCTCAATCTTCTGCCCATCCACCTCAAGATCTTGTACCTCTTTGAAGTATTTCTCTTTAAGCGTATGAAGGATTTCTTTGGCATGACTGAATACATAAATTGAGAAAAGGAAAAACATTATTGTATAACTACATTGTCCTCTAAACCATCCAAGAAAGTTGTTAACCAATATGGCCTTGTCAATGGCCAATACTGATACCTAAAAGCTGGTGGGCTGATGGCCAATAGTTAGGGATGCACAATTAATAGAATTTCTAATCGCGATTACGATTATGGATGCTACGATTATGCAATCGTTCAAAGCCGCGATTACAAAAAACAAAACAAAAAAAAACCTTATATTATTGTGCGTGCTTAGATATCATGTTACGATGTGACAGCAGTGCTGACTGGTCGAATGCACAAGAAATAGCACGGAAGCCGTGCACACAGCCTATATGTTGTTTCGTTTAGCTTCTGAACACAAATGAAGATGTTTGTTATAAAGCCATTCATTTAAGTCCATTCTCAATGCTGCGGGCATCATAAAGTATTGACGCTTAGGGCATTAGGACTCAAACTTTGGATCAAAAAGATCCAATAAATGTCAAGAGCATTGTAAAAATAACTAATCGAGTGTCTAATCCAAATCTTCTGAAGAGACTTTATCTGATGACCAGACTTACCACGACTCGCATACTGTAGTAAACATGGGCGTTCAAATGTTCGAAAACAACATATGAGAGTACATGCAGAATACATTTTTTTTAGATAAGCTAAACATTTAGTTTAGGAAGTGACATCATTTATATTTAGTAGTATGGTTATTTAGAGCATTTTAGATGGTTTATTCTTATATGTATTGTGCATTTATAGCGGGAGAGGAGGGACAGCGACCGAGAGAGAATGCCGCCTGCATTAAGAGTGTGAGTAATGCAGGGGGAAAAAAAGTTTAAACCACTACCGCTATATATAATGTTGAATATAATGTATAATGATGCAATGGGGGAATATTTGTGGGACACCTTACTTATGATCATTACTAAAATATGTGATGGGGGAAAAAGGCAACACAAAAAGCGTGCTAAGTGTCCAGCTACTAGGAGACTGACAGTTAAACGTCATAATACAAATTGTGCAAAACACTTTGTTATTTAATATGAAACTTTTGGCTCTGCAGAAAAATGTCAGATCACCTCTTGTATCCTGTGATCCGTATTGTAGCTGGCAGTGGCTCCCTCATGGCCTCCATGAACTCTTCGAACTCTCCGTCTGGGACAATCTTCAGCTCTTTGTAGTAATGCTCAAAGAGTTTATTTTCCTTGATGATCTCTGAGTATCCAGCTCCCCAACCCTGTGAGTACACCAGTTACTTAAAGTAACGTTACTACCTAGTAACTACATGTCATTTATCACGTGATTACATTGTTACATATAAACAATAATTCTGATGTGACTATATGATGCGTGTATTCACAGTATAGCATACGATCAATTCATAAATGAATGTGCAGTGTTGGCACTAAGCAGGAAAGTATGTAGCTAGAGCAGTTAGCAAACTCACAGCATCATCTCTGCTTCTTTTCGCCTCTGGTCTTCCATCTCTGTACTGCTGGGGTTTTTGTCTATTTCTATTTCTCCTGCCCATGTTGCAGACGCACAAAACTCTGGATATAAACCTGCGTTGCGTGTTGACTATGTGTCTTAATAATGTCTAAATAAATGCACTTCTCAGCTCCTCCTGAACTCACGTGTCGTGTATGTGACGCAGCCCAAACCAAACAAGCGCACATTCGACTGAAAGACCCCTTCTTTGGCGTCCGCAATATTGCCTGATTTATATGCAAAATATTTTCTTTAAACATAATATAAACAATTTAAAATACAGTAGTATTTATTCTAAATCGTTGACCTTCCTTTCAAATAAACTTTGTGCCAGATATAAATAACGCTACTAGATAATACTATGATATCAATATAAAAAATATCTAAATAAAAAAATTGGACAAAATATATTAAAAACACTTATATTCAAAAAAATATATATTTTAACTACGTAATTAAAATGTGAAGTTTCAGCATATTCCAAAAAACACCCGTTAGCATAGTTTTTTTCTGTATTTTCTCAAAAACAATAGGCTACAGCTAAATTTAGAATCTGCCTTTTAACAGCAAAATATGGACATACTCATGTCTTTTGATTTACTTAATGGGTTGTTTTATGCATCACTATCGTTTATCTATTGGTTAGAATGTATTAACGTGCATGTGTTAAGGCGTGTTTTGACATACACCCGCCCATCGACTCTCCATATTGGGCGGGTGTTCCAGTTTTCTCCATGGTGTCAGTTTTGTTTCGTGCTTGAGATACATACAAACATTACCTACCTAAAACTTTATTTTCTTCTACTTCTAAGTGGTAGTTCCATTAGCAAATATGGACGCTATTCTGAAGATATTATTTTCTTCGGAGGAGGAAGAACTGTACATTTTGGATTGTTTATCATACTTGATGATGGTTATGGCCTTCATAACTTTTGTGACTTTGCTTTTTGAGCACATGCCCTATGGCAGATATGCTTCCAACAGGTATGGATTCCCTGTAAATGTCAAGCTCGCCTGGTTCGTTCAAGAAGTGCCGTCTTTTTTGGTGCCTTTGAGTTTATTGCTATGGAGTCCATGTGCAAAGATTATGCACCTGCCCAACCAACTACTTCTGCTCATGTTCCTTTGCCATTACGCGCAAAGGTAGGATGTGTTCTTGTTACACAACATATAAAATAGGGAAAGTCTATATATGTGTCAGTAAACAATCTTATATTGTATTGCAAGTGGCTACTTTATAATATAAAACATAAACTGAAGCATGTATTTCTCCTAGGTCTTTCATCTACCCATTTTTAATTCGAGGAGGGAAATCAACACCATTCATGTCGTTTGCAATGGCCTTTGTCTTCTGCATCTATAATGGGTACTTGCAGGCAAGATACCTGAGTCACTATGCAGACTACCCACCTGATTGGGTTACACATCCCTGTTTCATCACAGGTAGGTGATAGTGAGTAATTATTCAGTGTATAAGTGTCACTTTCCATCATGTTAGTATTTGTTAGTATTTTATTATCTTTAATTTATGATAGAATCTAGTGTTTAGTTCTATAAACTTGTTAAAGGAACTGTATGGAAGAAATGTATTTCAGTTAATTTATAAAATGGCCCTGATATGTCACTAGACATTAAGAAATCATATTGTTTCAAACACTTATATTACGGACAACAGTAGTTCGGCCATGGTATTGTCATTTAAAAGTTGTTTTTGCAGCCCTCAACTGATGTTGTTGACATGTTGTGTTTTGGCCTGAAGCACCACCCTCCACCCAATCACGAAGTCAGTAGTGTTTCGGCATCCGGGTTGCCAGCTCTGCTCTAGTTACCACAGCTTCAGCTTATTGCCTATCTGGCAATCTCGAATCAGGGGGAGGGGGAGAGGGGATACATCGCTCTACAGTCAGTTGAAATGATTGCAGTACCAGTTTTGGCCACAATCTTACATGCACTTCCTTAAAAGGGATAGTTCACTTTAAAATGAAAATTCTGTCATCCTTTACTCACCCTCAAGTTGTTTCAAACCTGTATACATTTCTTTCTTCAGCTGAACACAATGGAAGATATTTTGAAGAATGTCAATAACCAAACAGTTAACTGGAGCCATTGACTTCCATAGTATTTTTTTCACTACTATGGAAGTCAATGAATAAAGTATGACACAATTTTCATTTTAAAGTGAACTATCCCTTTAAAGTCGAC
This sequence comes from Pseudorasbora parva, assembly GCF_024679245.1. Classification (NCBI taxonomy): domain Eukaryota; kingdom Metazoa; phylum Chordata; class Actinopteri; order Cypriniformes; family Gobionidae; genus Pseudorasbora; species Pseudorasbora parva. Next base: position 15,630,549 of record NC_090190.1, read on the forward strand.
ATAAAATAGTTGTGATTCCAGACTCCAGCATTGAGACTCCAGCATTGAGGAGTATAAAGCAGCTGTGGAGGGGTTTACGGGCTGGTGTGATGCACATCACCTCCTGATCAATGGTACAAAAACAAATGAGGTTATTATAGATCCCAGATCAGTAGGTGACAGGAGCTCTGTTGTAATTCATGGTCAGGAGATTAAACAGGTGGCTTCTTATAAATATTTGGGAGTCTAGATTGACAGTGAGCTGAAATGGCACACACATGTTCTAAATGTCTGTTCACGAGTCCATCAGCGCTTACACTTTTTAAGAAGGCTAAGATTGTTCGGAGTTAGTAGGAATGTTATGTATATTTTTTACAAGGCTACAATTGAGTCTGTCTTGCGTTATGGAATTATTTGGTTTGGAAATTTGACGGTGAAAACAAGAGCTCAAATATGAAATTTGATAAAGGTTGCAGGTAAAATTATGGGAGTAAGGACACTAAATAGTATACAAGGAATTTTTGATACATCTATGATACAGCAGGTTTACAAGATTATAGTGGACCCTTCACATGTATTGTACTCTGAGTATGTGTTGATGAACTCTGGAAGGAGATATAGGGTCCCTCTATGCAAGCATAATCTTTATAAACATTCGTTTGTCCCGTTGTCGATAAAAGCACTTAATGAGCAATTTTAACTATGGCAATCATGTTTTTACATAATGTTTATATTATATAATTATGTGTATATTTAATGGGTTTTTTTTTATTTATTTTTTTACGAATTATCATGTTTGGAGAGTAGGGTTTCATGAATTGATGTTCCTATGGGATGTATGTCTGTGTATGTTGATGTGCAGCAGTTCTCTCATCCAAAACAAATTTCTCCTAAGGGAGACAATAAATGATACCTTGACCTTGACCTTGATTAGACTTTTTTTGATTTTTCTCTTTTGGGAGTTTGGATTGGATTGTTGGATTGCTGTTGTTTGCTTTTGCTGTGAACTCATGTGAGTGACAGGTTGTCCTGCCCTCGCACCAGTAAACATGCCATCAGAGAAGAAAAGAGAGGCTGTTGAAGGAATGGGAAGTTATTTCAATTAAAGGTTACAGTGAATAAAAAAAAAAAACTCATTCATTTATTATGAATGATTAATAGAATTAATCATTCATAATAAATACTGCAATATTCCATAAAAAATAAGTTGCTTTTACATAGCTTTAAAATGGCTTTAAAGGGATCGTTCACCCAAAAATGAAAATTAGCCCATGATTTACTCACCCTCAAGTCATCCTAGCTGAATATGACACTCTTTTTTTCAGACAAATACAATCTGAATTATATTTAAAAAGTCCTGGTTAAAGGTGCACTATGTAGTATTTTTGCAGTAAAATATCCAAAAACCACTAGGCCGGTGTTATATATTTTGTTCAGTTGAGTATCTACAATATCCCAGAAGTTTCCAACTATTTGTAAATTGTGAGAAAATTGCTATTTTAACTAAGGACAGGGACGTTTCAGCATTGCATTTGAGGGAGTCGCCTGTCAATTGCGTCATATCTGCGTTACCCTCGGTTTCGGGTTTTATTTGGCAGGAGCGCTTTATTCTTAGCAGTGTGAACAAGTGAACGCACGGAGTAAAGTCATAACATCGTTTTAAACACACTTAAATGTATCTAATATGATAAACAGAGCTACATTACCTCAAAATCATAACCGGAAGAGCGGATCTGTGCAGGCCATAGACAGTAAAAGAAATGGACTGAGCGTTCCCATTGACGTCAACGGCGAAAGAATGAACTCAACCTAGGGGCACTCACTTCCTGATGGCTGAGCGAACTGCGCAGGCTCAGACTGAGCTTGACGACGGAGATGTGACGTGAGCCTCCTGTCTGACAGCTGTAGGTCTTCTAGTAGATGTGGAAAGTGAAAGCTGAATCACGTTGTTTAAATATTTTCTCCCGTTGCTTTTGGCTCACTATGGGCTTCTCCCCATTCTTCTCCCTTGACTTTATCAGACTTTACGTCTCCACGTCCCCCCGACTGTCTCATAGACAGTAAAAGATTGCCTGCGAGCGTCTCCTCAGGTCTATACGGTAATTTCTCAACTGTGCGACAGGGTCGCGTTGGTTATGACGCAATCGTTAGCCTATTTTTACAAAAACAGCTTCTGCGGGGCGATAGTGTAAGATACAAGGTAACGGAGCCTTTTATGCATTGTCGTGTTTCTTTAGAAATAAACAATGGACAAATGGAGTCTTTAAACGTCTCAGATGTAAAGTTATTCACTGTCAAAGTGACTCAAAAATGAATGGGAGTCAATGGGATGCTAACAGCAGGTGATGGCTTGGTTAGCAATGGCAGCCCCTAGGGGTGGAACGCTTTCCGAGCGCTAGATTACCCCCTTGGTGCAGGCGCCCGGCGACTGTGTCCCGTCCCGTCATAATAAAAGTCCCGGTATTCGCGAGGCGGTATTTGTTTAACAATCGCTCCAGCAGCTGTGCTCAGGTCCACAACACTCGGTCCTGCTCTGCTTTAGACTACAGTAACGTTAATAACCGCATGCATGAACGTGATTTCTGCCCGAGTCCTATTTTCCACCGGATGTGATGAGAAGACCACATCTCCCAAGATGCTGCGCTCACACTTTGCGTCATTAAACTACGCATTTGTTTTGAATAGGTGCCCTCCAGTGGACGGAAAGCTGCATAGTGCACCTTTAATCCAAGCTTTATAATGGCGGTAATTGTTGCTCTGTTTTTGAAGTTCATAAAAATGCATCTGTCCGTCAAAAAACATGCTCCTCACACCTTCAGGAGGTCAAAAAAGGCCTTCTGAAGAGAATCCATGTGTTTATGTAAGAAAAATATCAATATTTAAATATTTATAATGTAATTTCGGTCAATTACTATTTGTCCGATATGTGTTACGAAAGTTCCGGTCGATATACACCTAGGATGCACCTGGGTCCAATAAACCTTAGGTCACCTGACCCGGTTACTGTAACACTGACCTCTCTGACCTCTAGCTGACCTGTCATGGTTGACATAATGTTAGCTGTCATTAATCTGTATTCCCTACATGCTTTTGTTGCTGTTAGTTTGGTATAGTTCAAATGTATAACCTGGACAAAATCATTTTAGTATTTGAATTCTCAGCATCATTACTCCAGGCTTCAGTGTCACATGATCCTTCAGAAATCATTCTAATATGCTGATTTGCTGCTCAAGAAACATTTCTGATTATTATCAATGTTGAATACAGTATATTTTATGAATAGAAAGTGAAAAAGAACAGCATTTATCTGAAATAGAAAGCTTTTGTAACATTATACACTAATGTTTTAAAGCTTGGGCTCAATAAGATTTTTTATTCAGAAAGGTGTATTAAATTGATCAAAAGTGACAGTAAAGACATGTATTATTTGAAATCAAATATTTTGTCACATTATAAATGTCTTTACTGTCACTTTTGATCAATTTAATACACCTTTCTGAATAAAAAATCTTATTTCTGGGTGAGCAGAAGAGACTTCTTTTAAAAACATTACATACCAATGTACATTTATAGTAAAAAAAAAAAAAAAAATCTGATTGTTATCATTTGTTAAAAATGTTTTATGTTTTTTTTTTCAGGGTCGTGTATGTGGTTGCTGGGATGGATCATAAACATTCACTCAGACCATATCCTCAGGAACCTCCGCAAGCCTGGAGAGACGGGCTATAAGATTCCTAGAGGTAAGGCAATAATTATCAAACTGACAGCTGCATTTATGAATGTGGCCTAAAATGTTATATTCAATGGGACTAAAATGTTGATCATGCTCCACAAAAAACAATCACAGCATTTTAAGTGACAGCCTAGGAACATGGAATGTGGCTTTGGGTTTCAGGAATATTCTCTTTTGACTATTAAAATACTTAAAATTCCTCAAAATGATATAAACACGCAGTGCAGATATACACACATATTCAAGAGTTTTCAGAACAGAACAACACATAATTTGAACCATGCCACATGCATTCAGCTCAAATGGTTGGTCAGCGCTAGGGTGTCCTCTTCAGTGCTGGTTTGAGTGTTGATGCAATGCTAAAAAATCTTTTGGTCTGGCATCGACTCTGAAAGAAAATAAAAATAGATGCTCTTTCTGGTCATGACTCATTGCCTCAGCAATTTTTCAGGACCACCCTGCTCCAGAGATCCTGATCATTTGTGACATGCACTTCTATCTCTTTTCCCACACACTCATTGTCTATGCATTATGTAAATCGTCTCTTATTTCTGTTCTTTTTTTGCATTAAAAGTATTTTAAAGCTGTCTGACATCAAAACTTCAGATTGTATTTTTAAAAAGGTCAGTAAGCATTCAAAAAAATGAATTGACTGTTAGATGACATTGTTTAGCCAAAAAAAATAGATTTAAAATTATTTTGGAATGTCAGAGTTGTTTAAGATCCAAAAGCTTGTTCATGTTTTATTTTATGCATAAGTTATGACTGACATGATGAATCAGACATGCTTTATTTCTGACGAATTAAACCAGACAGCATACTGGTCGGTTGGCTTCACAAATAATAAGACACGTGTCATGCTTTGAAACTCACTAGAGATTTGAGATTGGGATTGTTTGTGTGACACCTTTCATTTAAGTGTCTCTTCATAACTATTTTCTGTTCATAGGGGGCATGTTTGAGTATGTATCAGGAGCAAACTTCTTAGGTGAGATTGTGGAATGGGCTGGATTTGCTCTGGCTGGTCACTCGGCCCATAGTGCAGCTTTTGCTCTCTTCACCCTTATTGTGTTGTCCAACAGAGGAATGGCCCATCACAAGTAAGTCATTACAGTCTGAAATGATGCATTCTTTCTCAATGTGGCTGCAAATATAAAAAATAAACTTTAGTATGCTTTATCATTTTTCAATTATCATATGTCTGATTTCTTTTCTAGAACCATACGAATTATATAAATATTAAAAAGATTAAACTTATTTTAGGACAGTCAATATAGTTTTGCATTGTGAAATTTGCATCAAAATTACGCACATTTTCCCCCACTGGAAGAGGGTTTTTTCTTGTTGTTCTAATTTTATATAATGTCATAGAGGAATTTCAACAGTTACTTTTTATCAGTATCACATATTTTAGTAATCATCATAAATTATAGATAAATCTAATTTTCTAGCATTATATATTGTATATAAAATATTGTGTGTATGTATCAAATAAAAAACTGTTTAGTTCAGTATATTTTCTTTACAATAAACGTATATAGCATTATAACTATACAATTTTTACTTTCACATTGGCAATAATATATTAAATCTAGTGCTGGGGAAAAATTAATGGTGATTAATTGCATCCAAAATAAAATTTTGTGTTTACATAATATATGTGTGTGTAGAGTGTATAATTATTATGTATATATTTAAATGCATACACATGCATTTAAGAAATATTTGCTTGTATATACTGTATATATGATTTATCTTATATATATATATATAATATATATTTTTCTTAAATATATACATGCACATGTGTGTATTTACACAAACACAGCACTATATATATATATATATATATATATATATATATATATATATATATATATATATATATATATATATATATACATATATACATACATACATACATACATACATACATACATACATACATACATACATACATATATATATATATATATAATTATTTCCTTTTTCATTATTTATATTTTATCGTGAAATATTATCTAGAATTGTTCTATAAAAGTAAATATTTTGATATCCGTATCACAGATTGTTGTTTAATGTGCCATTTTATTTTGCAGGTGGTATCTAACAAAATTTGAAGACTATCCAAAATCAAGGAAAGCTTTAATACCATTTGTGCTCTGATCCTCTGGTAAGCCCAGCCACCACACTCCCACAGTGTTTCAAAGGAAGTGGTGTTATAATATATAGAGACTGGGAAAAGTTTTACATAAACTCAATTTTACAAGAGACATTTTTCTTTCAATTGCAAAAAGCCTGTATATTTATGAAGTGCAAAAACAGCATTACTGTGAGAGATCTCACAGCGTCTCAATGGAGAGATCAGATGAGATCCACATGACATACAGCTGCTACCATAATCCAGATCTTCTGTATGAATGTTTCGTCAGTCGCCAATTATTACATATTCGGGTCTTTGCATATCTAATACAAATGGATCTCTAACTGCTGCAATAGTATACAACTCTCTTGTTATTTTAATGACAGTTACAAAAGAGTAAACTAAAGCATATTTTGTTGCTTTTGGAACTTGAAAGAGTTTAATTTGAGCAGATGTCATTGTCACTGTCATTGTGAGAGCTCATTTCATTCAGCATCTGGCTCATATTCGCAATCGCAACCATATTCTCAAAAGCTATCGTTTTCAACATCTTCAAAATCAATATTTTGATTGCTGGCAGCTTCTTTACCAGATCCACCAAGTGACAGTAATATACAATTGCTCTGCCGTAAATCGCTGAGCCATTTAAAGTTTTGCTGATGATACTTGTGTATTCTTGTTTTATGAAAGTGGTAATTATGAGTGAAACATCATATCATTATTGTGTATTAGACAGGGCCACCTTAAAGGGATACTTCAGCGATTAGCATATGGCTTTGTATCAGTAGAAACCCTGGAGTATATTCAAATGATTGTGCTTCCCCGCCCCCTCATATCACCCTGAGACAAGAGATTTATGCATTTTATTTCTGGAAAATTCCTCCTATGATGCAAATTGAGGATATTTGCATCATAGGAGGAATGTTTGGCCAAAGGCTAAAGACTACAGCCAGCAGAGGGAGCCATTTCCGCATGTTTTGAACTCGCGCATGGGGGATGGAGATCACAGAGCTCAGCTCGCAGCTACAGGCACTCATTTAAATGGAGCTATGGTGAGCAATGGAAGTCTTTTATCTTCTCAAATTAATTTCTATGAAAGTTAGCTTGCAAAGGCATGAACTGAAATGCACCAGACTGAACTCGCATTGTGAATGTATGCCGCGAGTGTAGTCGCGATTACCTCATCTCTCATCACGAGAGCTCATCAGCTCATTTATCGGACTCCTGCAGTTAGTGCTCAGTGCTGTGAGACTCGCGCGGTGACTTACTCATTATATTGAACAGACACGTTCAGTTTTTAATTGTAGTGTCTTCTCCAACTCAGTCACAGTAATCCAGTAGGTGGCTTTGGGAATGGCCTCACAGGGCAGCGAAGCATTCTGGGAATTGTAGTCTTTCATCCCCAGGAGACAAAAATACATTTTCTGTCTTTTCTGTCTAGAAGGCACCAAATTCAAAAATAATTTCACATTTCTACTATATTTATGACCCAGTTTAAATACAGATTCATCTTCCCAGCGCTGAAGTACCCCTTTAAGGAACAAAGCTGAATTGCACTTAATGATTCATTAGAGATTTAACGGATTACTTCACTTCAAAATTAAAATTTCCTGATATTTTACTCAAACCCATTCCCTCCCCCATGAAGATGTTCATGTCATTCTTCAGTTGAAAAGAAATTACATTTTTTTGAAGAAAACATTCCAGGATTTTTCTCCCCATCATAGCCTTTCATGGCCATCAAAACTTTGAAGGTCCATATGAATGCAATTTCGAAGGGCTTTATTGATCATTTAAAATAATAAATAAATAAATTTATATACTTTTTAACCTAAATTGCTCATCTTGCAGTTGCACTGCTCTGCTATGTTTCAAGTATTGTGTAATCACTTCCATAAAGACATAGGTGGCATTGCCGCCCCAAATGAACGTGCAAGGACTAATACAAACACCCTTTACCAAAAACACTCTATTTTTAATTTCAAAATAGTTAAACATCATTGTTTTACCCTTTTTTTGTTAGAGGGCATTTGTATTTGTCTTTGCACGTTACAAGACAAACAAAAAATCAAAAAGTCCTAAGACCCTATTCCTCATCTGGGATCGCGCAGAGCCTCTAAAGGTTTGGACCTAGAAATATTTTCCTCAAAAACTTATTTTTTTTTTTTTACTGAAGAAAGGAAGACATTGGATGAGATGGGAATGAGTGAAATATCAGGATATTTTCATTTTGAAGTGACCTAATCCTTTAACTATTGTTGTGCAGGAAAAAAATTCACTGTTACATACCATGGGTCGATAGTGACCCTGTATACTTTTTACAATAAATGTATTAGAAAACAGATTTTTTGTTTTCCCCTTGTTGTATTGTTTATAATGATTAGATAGAGGAATATTTAGAAAGTTGATATCTAACTTTAAAAAATGATTTTTGAGAGCGATGCTAATGGTCTAATCTGATTCAATGATGTATGCTAAGCTATGCTAAAAGTGCTACCGCCAGATACAGAGATCGGCTGAATAGATTCAAAAATGGTAAAACTCAACTGTTTAACTCGAAGGGACTTGAAAATGAGCCTATTTTCAAAAAAAGTGGAGTGTTCCTTTAAGATCAATAACCAGAAGTATCCCAAGTCCAAATGCTTCTCTCAGAGAAAAACAACCGCATACCTTGCCTTAAAAGGAAAGCTATTGTTATTTATTTTTCAAAATGCCTGAATATATGGGATGATGTTGGGGTTTTTATATCAATGTAAGATTTTATATATATATATATATATATATATATATATATATATATATATATATATATATATATATATATATATATATATATATGTACTGCTATCTTTACTACATCGAATGTACAACAACATTGACACAAACTCATGGATACTTCATTCAACATTACAACTGTTTTTCTATATAAGTTATGCTTGTAACGTCATCATTTACGATCGCTGAAATGTTTTGACATGATGCAGGTGGGCTCTCATAATACCTTCAGGCATAATGTATGAAACATGACAAGAGTTATGTGTTGTATGTCAGAAGGGAAAGTGTGCTCATTTACTATGGAATGTGGAAGGTTATATAAATTGCTTATAAACATCTGTCTGTACTTTAAAACTATGAAATAAGTATTTTATACAATTGTATAATATACCTTCTTGTATAATAGTTCATCCTTTTAATTGTTCAGTCTTCTTGTTTTTTTTTAATACTTCAGTATATGCATACTACAGGTTTAATTGATTGGCATTGAAGTTCAAAATATCCTTCTAGTTGATTCCCCTCAGATGTTCATGGTCAATCTGGAGCTGTTGGAAGTGTCAGGTCAGTCAGTGAGCAATCTGTCTTCGGAGAAATAACCCCAGCCTCAGGCAAAGCAATGATGAAATCCCCCTGCAAACCACATTGCACACATACATGACCTTTTGCAACACTGAGCAACCCCCTCACTTGGGCTTAAGGGCTTTGAGTAATGTTGGAGAATGCAAAAGACTTGTAACACTAAAGAGCAGCAGCATGCACAATCTGCGGTATGGATTAACCATCTCTGCATGCGTTTCTGCATGTTCTGTGACAACAATGAGCACACAAGATGTCTGTTCCATGAGAGGCTTCCCCCACCATACACACATGCTGCACGTGAGCTGAAGGCAAAGCACTCCTTGTGTAATCACCGTGGGAGGAACTTCTCTGCTGCTCTCTTCAACATGCCATATTATGATTTATTATTATCAACAGAGAAAGCCTGTTTTTTCCTAGAAAGCATGATGGCAATATAGCTCTACTTTTTTGTCTTTCTTATTATGATTATTTTGTAATAATAGTAAAAAATATATTTGTAGGGCTGTCAAACGATTCATTGTGATTAATCACATCCAAAAGAAAAAAATTGTGTTTGCATAATGTGTGTGTATTGTGTACAATTATTATATATACATGCAAATCTTTCTTAAATACACGTGTGTATTCAAATATACATAATTACACACACATGTAAAACAATCTTTAATTTTGGATGCAATTAATCACAATTAATCTTTTGACAGCCCTACATATTTTTCATAGTTTTATCATGGCATCACTCATTTGCATATTTCTGTGTACAATCTTTTTACATTTTTTATGACCACAGGATTTGTTTACTGTATTTATTATTAAAACATTTCAGCTTGAACTTCTCATCAGGAACTTAAAGGTTTTTCAATAAAACATTTTTCATTTGTTAAACTGCTTTATGTGTTTTCTTTTTTAATAGTGTTTCATTTTTTTTTTTTTTTAAATATACAGCCTATATTAATCGTAATGATTCATTATTTTTATGTATTGTTAATCCATCCAAACAATGACTCAGGATTAATCTCAAGATTTTTTCCAGGCCATAGTTTTTGTTGATAAAAATGATCATTTTACGTTAAAGAATTTCACCAAAAGTAGGCATAGCCTACAACAGAAAAGTGATTTTTAAGAATAAAATCAGCCTTATGACGTAACAAATGTTAACCACAAAAGCCGATTTTATTTTTTAATCTCAAATTAAACTAAATACTTGTAGATAGATGTCCACTTGATTTTGACTTATATATGATATAATATAATGATATATATGATATATAAGATTCTAGATGCATCACTTCGCTATTACTACGCACAACAACAAGAACGCGGCCATTAAAATCATGAAGCTGCCGTCACTGCTCACCGAGCGAGCGAACGAATCGCGTTGCGTATCGCAGTTCGTGGTGTATTGATTTTAGCCAGGGTTGTAAATTCAAATGTGTCCTCCTCGCTTTGATGCCGGTTTAAGGGTGGGGTTGCGTCGATTGCGCCTGCTCGGTGGCTCGGTGTGGATCTGGGGGGTGTGTGCTGCCCCGATGGTTTAAATCCTACACATGCGTACTGGATTTCGGGGTTCAAGGGAATATACGCCATATTGGAAACACTGTATAGTTTAGCTAACAGTTTATAGCTAGCGGGGAAAAGGGCCACTAATTGATTCCCGTTGGTCGGCTGTGGCGTTTGGCACGTCGTTATTTTCCCTTTCGTTTCGCGTAACCCAGTTTACAGGCACATTCTCGCAGTCCGGACTCAAACTTATCCGCTGAACAGGGGGGAAAGGCGTTTGTTTGTTTGACAGGGCTGTTAGAAAGACAAGTTGAATGGATCCGAGGGTCGCTTGGATTCAGCCGGAACAGAAAGGTCCTGCGAACGCTTTATGGATGCGTGTGTGGGAAACGTCTCAGGTAAACCGGACTAACACAGGTCAGCACCAGAACCACCATCACAACAACCTCTGTGCCAATTCTCCTGCGTTTGACGTTTATAAGACTGTAGCGCCCAATGCAAATAACAGCACTAACATTAAAAACAACGGCACTGCGATCCCAGGCAGCGGCTCTGTGGCTCATCCGTTAAATGGAAACACGGGAGACGGCGAAATGACCCAAAAGACCTGCTCGGTGGCGGATTTGGCGTCCAGTTGCTCTAAAATAAGGACTACAAGCCCTAATGTGATCGCTGGGAATATGAACAAGGGCCATCCATTTTTTACTTGCAGCGAGAACGTGCTGAATAATGTCAACCACCATCATCATCCTCCTCATCCTCATCTACGGCATTTCCATCAAGAGCAGCAGCAGCAGAGTTGCATGAAGCGCCACCCGTCCCATCCGGCAGCGATCCACAACCACCATTACCACCACCATCATCCGGGCCGGAGGAAAAGCGATAATAAGGCCAGCACCTATGGGATAAACTACTTGCTCTCTAACTGGACTAACGGCAATTATGAGAACTCCGGTACGCCGTGGAAGACGAGGAAATATAACCCAGGGGTTGACGGGTGAGATGAGCTTGATTTATAACAGCAGCAGCGCTCGGGATGGCTCGTTATAATGTTACGCTATTTTTCTGTGGCGTTTTGTGTGTGATAAAGTGTCACTGGGCCTTTTTTGACGTGTTGGACCGGGACTTTAGCTTTAGCACGCTATCTGTGTGTCCTAGGTTTGGTTAGGAGCCGCTGCGGCGGTCTGTGGGTTGGGTCACTTGTGGAATGTGTGCGTGTGTTAGCAGTTTACGTGTAGTACTAGGCTAGTGGAGCGGATGCCCTATATTGACAACGAATCGTTCTTTTGAATCGGATCTCTTCCGGTCTGTACGATTCATTCACGAATCGGATTGAATCATTCGGAGTGACTTTTCGAGTCAACAGTCAATGATTCGCATGGACTAAGAACCATATGTACATTTTATTTAAGCGAATTACATTGAATGCATTTGAGCATAACTTAGCAGAAAAAAACAGAACTGGGACACATCAGATTACACCAAACATTAAGGCTTAACTAATAATAAGCATTTTGAAACATTAGGTTCAAACTATGTTTTTATATTTATATATATATATATATATATATATATATATATATATATATATATATATATATATATATATATATATATATATATATATATATATAAAAACAGGCGAGTATATTTATTTCAACGTGTTTTCTATGGCGGACAAGTGTTTCTTTTAAACACTTAACAAGAAACCTCTTGCTTGTCTGTTCATCTTCTTGTAGAAAGTATGCATCATAAAAAGGTGTATATTTATTGCATTTTGGTCTTTTAATATCACTTCCTTACTACATTAGTACTGGCTACAAACCTGGTAAAAATGACTGTCAGGCAGTGGAGGAAAGTCTTGTTTTTCTTCCAGGTGGACGTTTCTATAATGGTGTGATGTCACATGAACTATGAATAGAGCTGTCTGGTTTTTACAACTTTCACTCAGGAGCAAAAATCTATTAAAAAAAAAAATTATAATAAAAAAAAAACAAATAAATAAATAAAACCAAAATAATCAATAATTTATTGTTTTATTTATTTATTTGTTGTTGTTGTTGTTTTTGTTGTTTTTGTCATATAGCCAAGACCTAATTCACATTAATCACAGAAGTACGTGGATAAAAGTTTAGGTTAGACTTTATTTTACAGTACATGTATTTCCAATGTAGTAAGAAAATACTTGGAATATAAGTTAACTACATCTGTTAAGGTTATATTTAGGGATAAGTTCAGGGTTAGAACCTAGTTATAACCCAGTTATTATTGTAATTGCTATAAGAAGTACATAATATATGTACATGCAGAACAGGAATGTACAAGTTTATAGTTCAGTATAAACACTGAGGTCAATGGTAGCGATCAAAATAGTGCAAATCACCTTTTGAAAGTAATGATTGTATCAATTATATTGTTACAAGTGACTGTTACACATGTGTTTGTCTTTGAATCATTCATTCAAGAGATTTGTTCAAAAACGTGGATAGATCCAGTTATGAAACGAGTGAAGTCTTTGAGTGTTATTGAGTTCATATTTTGTCAGAGCCTCTAGTATCGTGCATGCTATTTTGTTTATTTGTCTGTTCAGAATCGTGGGAGAATCGTGCAGCCCTACTTTGAACTTTTTTCCCCCCTTACATTTATTGTCATCTGTCTATTTATTTTGGCTGTTGGCTGGATTCAGGGTTTTTAGTGTCTGCTGATTTATGAGAATAGCTTTAGGCACTTAATACAATGCATGTTTAAGTCTTTAGCAAACCAGCAATTGTAGGCTTGTATAAGAAGGGATGAATCTGTTGCATGAACTTGTTATATTTAAGGCAGATGTTTGGAAACCTCTGGAATGTTTCCACGAAAGAATCTGGAACTAAATGAGATACTGACTGTTTCAACTTTTTGAGTGCCCTATCTAGGTATAGGCTGCGTTTTAAAATTTGTAACAGTCTTTGTTTTTTGATTGAGTTTGTTTTGTTGTTTATTCCAGTTATGTTATTTCTGTGAAAGTAGGAACTCTCAATTCTGTAAGTTAGCTTAGTTTAAGTTCAGATACTGGTTTAGGACAGACTACAAGTGTTGAATATGACTGTGTATGAGAGAGAAAAAATAGTTTAAAAACAAAAACCTAATTAAAATCTAGTCAGATCACCAAATATTATTCTTCATTCGGGGAGCCAAATGTACATTTTCATATCAAGTTATTATATAACCCATTTTAATTAACCACTGCACAAAATTTTGCATGTCAACATTCTGTTGCTCATTTTCTCTCTATGGTTAATTTTTCATTAATTAGTGTTTACTCACATAATGGGTTTTGAATTTACACATGAATTTGTCAGCACATCATAATACATGTACTCTGTTATATTGTACTGGAGTATCTTTTCAATGTTGCAAACATTAAATACTTCTGGCAGTTGATTATCCATGGGGAATTGATTGGATTGTGAAACGTGGCTGTTTCCATACCAAAATGGAATCGGATCTGAATGTGAGTTTGCTAAAAATTACTAAACGCCTATTGGTTAACATTTAACCAATCAAGTTCTTAGCTCTCTGGCTCAAGTATACATATTGTACAGGTTAATGATTTTATTTTATTTTTAATTAAATTATTTTCAAGATTCTTGCTTCATAATGCACAATTGCTTGTTATAGATCTGCATGAATGGCTTTTTAAATTGAACCAACTGCATTTCCTTTATTTTTCCAAGGTTACATGAAGAAATCCTGGACTTTTACAATTTCATGTCTCCTCGTCCCGAGGAGGCCACCATGAGACAAGAGGTGGTGGACAGGATAGAGACGGTCATCAAGGAGTTGTGGCCAACCGCTGATGTAAGCAAGCTTAAGAGCTGATGTATATAACAAATCAGGCTATTGACATTATAAATTAGAAGTTCAAATATACAAATGTATTTTTTTTTTCTTTTATGTACTTAGGTCCAGATTTTTGGCAGCTTTAGCACTGGACTCTTTCTCCCAACCAGGTAAATAAACGTGCAGCAGTGTGTTTGATCTTGCACATTAACACAACGGTGAGATTTGGAACAGAGCTGTTGCTCTTTTGATCGATTGTTGCAGTCATTACACTATTCTCAGTAAGATGACTCACGGAATGATGAGATGTGACCATGTGCATAACAATCATAGTGTGCTTGCCTTTATTTGGCTCTGAGCTTTCTTTTAGTAACTGAACAGACGTTATATGATAAATTGTGTAATTTGTTTACTCTTGATCTGACTATGTCTATAGCTTTCTAAAACTAGTTCAGTCCCAAAATTTTGTTTTGTTTGTATGTCTCTGAAACCTGAAAGATTTTCCTTGTGCTAAGTCATTAGGCCCCATGTATTTGGTTGAACACTACTGAGAAAACAATGAATGCGAGTTTATTAAACAGCAACAACTTTGCTGTAAGGTAGTTTTGTTTTCATGTGAAGATCTGGCCCTCCCTTAGGCTTTTTGAAAAGTGTTGATTTCAACAAATTGCCTAACCCGAAATTGCAAGGTATTTACATTTGGAGCTATATGAAAGAATCTGGCTGATTTTTTTTTTATATACTGTAGTGACATTGACCTGGTGGTGTTTGGGAAATGGGAGAAGCCTCCCCTGCAGCAGTTGGAGCAGGCCCTCAGAAAGCACAGTGTGGCAGAGCCCTATTCCATCAAAGTTCTCGACAAAGCTACAGTATGTGTATTTCCCTCTACTGTTGATTTAACATTTGCTCAGCTCTGTTCAATGGTTTCATATGCACAGGTTGTTGCTTTTTTGTAACACATTTGGGAGGTTTCTTGACACCATTATTTTAAATATATCTTTGAATTTTGAAGGTACCAATCATTAAGCTGACAGATCAGGAGACAGAGGTGAAAGTAGACATCAGTTTCAACGTGGAGACGGGCATCAAAGCTGCTAGCTTCATCAAAGAATATGTGAAGGTAATGTTTAGCAGATTTTGTCAATCTATTTATAGTCACAGGTAGGGTTGGGCATTGTTTTAATTTGAATGATTCTGATTCCGATTCTTACTTTCGATTCCGGTTCTTTTCTATTCTCGATTCCGAAGGGTGGAGTCAAAACATTTCACATTGATATGTAATTCAGCAGAACGTGCGTTCGCCGTGTTCAGTGGGTTAACCCCATAGATGTATTAGTGCTCATAGATGGGTTAACCGGGCTGAATGAGAATATGCCCGTCCGTGTCAACTCACTGTTAGTCGGAGAGGAGAGCGCAGCTGGTATCGATACTGTTGAAAATGAAAATGAGTATTGTATTGTTTCAGATATTTTAGTATTGTTATTTTTGACCACTGGTTGTACTGTGCCGACCCAGGCTTTTTAAAAGGGAAATAAATCCACACTTTAGACAGAGCGCCGCTTACCGTGCTCCATGACTGCAAGAGCAAGCGGGCGCGGCAAGCACTTCCGGAAATCAGGTGGCCACTATGGAAACCAAAACTTGCACGTATGGAACCGATGATCGGAATCGAAAACCAATTTTCTTATTTTTTTAAATCGGATCTCTTCCGGTCTGTACGATTCATTCACGAATCGGATTGAATCATTCGGAGTGACTTTTCGAGTCAACACCGTTATTTTTTTTTAACGGTTCCAAGTTAGAACCGGTTCTCGATGCCCAACCCTAGTCGCAGGAGTGAGTGCATCTGAAAATTGTTTGCTGATTTACTTGTATTCATAAGTATTAATCTTTGTTTGTTTTAGCTATAGTATATAGACTTTGGAATTGTTGAATATGATGTCCTTTAAATTTAGTAATATATCCAGTCCAATTTACTTTCACTAATGGCATGTAAATGTTTTTTTTTTTTTATTGCTTGCTAATTTACTGTTCATAGTTAATTTTTGCCTTTTTTATAACTTGATTTTTAAAAAATCCTCTAAATTTAGTTAGTATTTACTATGTCATATTCAACAGTTGTGTAGTGTTTTAGTCTTTTTTTTCTGGAAAAATTACATTTGAATTGACTAATTTGCAAAAAGCAGAGTACATGTATAAATGTAAAGGCCTGTACACACCGGGCCGAGTATCACACGCACAGCTCCAGGCACGTGAACAAAAGCGGCAATCTCATTGGTCAGCCAGTTTTTAACGCGGCTCAAAAAAAAAGAAAGAACCCAATCCGTTTTTTTTTTTTTAATGACGATTTTTTTGGCTGCTGTTTTGCATGTCAGTGCGGCCACTCACATTGGCGCTCTTTGTTTACTCACAAGGCATTAAACGTTGGCGATAACCGTGCGTGAAAATCGCCCCGGTGTGAACAGGCCTTAACAGGCGATAGTATAGACAATAGTTTAAAGCGCGTCTGCATTCTGACTATCATTTAATGGTAAATTCTGTGTAAATGTCAGGTTATTCAATTTTACATTTTTTTTTTCTCAAGCTGATTGTGTGTGGTGAACTGAATTACTTTGCTTTTGTTCACTTCTCAGTTCTTTCAGCTCAAGTAGGCAATTCACCATATACTGTGTTTGAATTATGTGCATACATTTCTATATTTTCTTCTAAGAACATTTTTAGTGCTTTGTGCATTGCACTTTTTATGGTGCTTTTGAATCCCAGTACAATAATGATACTCTGGCCCTTACTGATAAGTCATTTGAATAGATTCATTAAAAAAACTTGACTGTTGCTTGTCTCTTACAACTTTTGTGGTAGTAGAAAAATTACAACGTTTGGCTCCAGTCAAAATGTTTTTTGTGAATTGTTTTATGTTATGCTAGTTATAATGTGCTGTTTATCAAAAAGCCAGATTGATGTGATTTTATTATCACTAAATAATACCTGCTAATGGCAAGAAGTAAACTTTTTTTGGGGGTTTTTTTGGACCCTGCATGTATTTACATGTTCTAGTTGTCCTAGATTTACTCCTTGTTTGCTGATTTCATGTCAGGCTTATAATGTCAGTGTTTGACTGAAGGAAGGAGGAGGAGGGTGAAGCATAACTTTAACATCTGTCAGCAAGCTTTCAGCACAGATGTTTGAATAAGGAGATGACCTCCTGCCTTAATGCTCTTTTGCTAGGTTAATTTCCATGTGCATACCTGATATAGTCCCCTGTGACAGCAGATCATCTTCATAGCTCTTATCTGTGCAACCACAAGAGGAGATTTTTCCTTACCATAGAATATACAATTGTATTGTACAGTTGCATGTACAATACTACCGCCCGCACTTTCATAAATTGAACAAAAACATAAGGCGAATATAGCTGCAAGCAAGAATTCTGGGCCAAACACCAAAGGCACCACAAGTACAACAAGTAAAGAAAGCACGTCAAATGTGTTTTGTATCCATATGCGACATAAGCTTGTTATAATTTGTAGCAATAATGAAAAGTGATAGTTTTTCATATACTTCCACATGACCGTTGACCAGTGCTGGAAAATGACAAATAAGATGCTGTTGGAATTCACATAAACCAAGGAAGGCATCAAGATACTTTTTTTTTTTTTTTTTTTTTTTTCCATGCTATAAGATTTTTTTGTAAAAGCCTTATTTTCTGGATACTAGGTGGCACAGTCTCCAAGTTTAAGTACATACTGTCTATTATGGGTGCTTCTTGTTTCTTTTTTGTGCATCCTCGTTCCCTTCCCTTGTTTCCTTTGCTCGTGTTTTTGCTCCTCACTCCTTGTTCCTCGCCTCCTTGGGGTGCAATTAGAGAATTGAGATGTGCTTCAAGGTGGCTGAGTAGAATCGGTTTCCGGGTCACTGGAAGGAGCGACGAAACAAGGAAGCATCAATATGAGTATAGAGGGCATGCATCGACATGACTTTCCCCTCTGAACCCGTGCCCTCAGCCGAGACTTAGTGGCAGAAGAGCTGCTGCATGACTGGATTTAGTAGGAGAAAATGCGAGTAAAACAAACGGTTATCAGTTTAAACTAAAGAGCATGTCCATGGGGTCCCGTCCCGTCCCCCCTCGCGGGGCCTAGTTTTTTGGGTTTGTCGCTGCATTCACGCTGAAAACCAATGCTGCCTCTGTCTTTTTGCCATTCAGTGGGCTTATCCGCAGTCACTCCTGCTGATGGTGACGTCACATGCATACCCTTTATTGAGAGGCACCCTTATTTGTGCGTCCTCGTTTCCTTGCGCTTTAGCCCCACCTCCTTAGGGTTCGAGGGGAGGCACACCTTTGTATCCTCGCTCTTTACTCACTAACTTTTGAACAAAAAGGAATGTCAAAAAAATCAGTCATTTCTGTGCAGCTTGGTCTAGTGATCATCTGAGCCAAAGGTGTAGTGAAAAAACAGAGTACAATACGTTTCAATTTGACGTCTATTGTAATGGGTCTGTGATCAGAATAATAATAATAATTCATTACATTTATATAGCGCTTTTTTAGGCACTCAAAGCGCTTTACATAGAAGAGGGAATCTCCTCAACCACCACCAATGTGCAGCATCCACCTAGATGATGCGACGGCAGCCATATTGCGCTCACCACACACCAGCTGGTTAGTGGAGAGGAGACGGTGATTAAGCCAATCATTATATGGGGATGATTAAGTTGAGGCAAATTTGGCCAGGATGCCGGGGTTACACCCCTGCTCTTTATCGAAGGATATCCTGGGATTTTTAACAACCACAGAGAGACTGGACCTCGGTTTAACGTCTCATCCCAAAGACAGAATGAGGAGAGGAATCAGCTGTACTAAAAGTTTTGTTCCTAGTACAAAAGAAAAGTGAATCCTTTAAACTGCTGGTATATAAAGTTGGTATTAGAGACCCCAAATTTGGTCTGATTTCTAATCAAAACCATCCCAACAAATATGCCAAATTTCATAATTTTTCTATGCATGGTTCATAGGGTTGCCATACACCCACTGGAGAGGAATAATAAGAATACTATTAATTATACACCATTCGTGAATGAGACCCAAAGTGTTTAAGGCAATCTCGATCTTACGAATCTTAGGAATGTAACATTTATTGGCTGTCTCTAGTTATCATAACATTTTGCCTCATGTAAATATTTCTGCTGCTACTGAACAGCTGGATGTTATCTCCAGTGAAAGACAGCCGCTTATGCAAGACTTCACAGAAACGGCTCCAATAATCTTGTTTTCGACCCTTTCGTTAAAAAAGTGGTCACAGAGTCGCTTATGAGTTGTTTCTTAATGCCTGGTATAAAAGGGGCCATTTTTAAGTTTTGAAGTCTAAAATATCATCTTTTCTCCCACACAGAAGTATACCGTGCTGCCTTATTTAATCTTCGTGCTGAAACAGTTCCTGCTACAGCGAGACCTCAATGAAGTCTTCACAGGGGGAATCAGCTCCTACAGTCTCATACTGATGGTCATCAGCTTCTTACAGGTGCAACATTAGCAGCCATTCTAGTTCTCAACCATAACTTTTCCAACATTCAGGCGAAGAGAAGAACCAGTTTCTCACATAAAAAAAAAAAAATTCTTGTCTCATTTAGAGATCTGTCATTGTCAGGCATATTTTACGACCTTTGTTTGACTACCTCAGCCACACTCGTTTCATAAATGACTGTACAAAACAAATAAAGAGAGTGTCTTGACTTGCCTGCTGATTTTTGGTTTACACCCGCAGTTACACCCAAGAATTGATGCCAGAAATCCCAACATGAACCTTGGCATTCTGCTCATCGAGTTCTTTGAGCTGTATGGAAGACATTTCAACTACCTGAAGACAGGCATCAGGATAAAGAACGGTGGTGCTTACATGGCTAAAGAGGACATCATGAAGGCCATGAGTAATGGCTACAGGCCCTCCATGTTGTGTATTGAGGACCCTCTTCTTCCAGGTATAATTACAAGCTATTTCTTCCCAAAAAGTGTTCCATTAATGCAATACCTATTGAGCTTCTTGTTGTGGTCTACCTTGGAACCTCATAAGTGAGCAGTTTAACTAATTTATCATGTGAAGCACACTGATTGATTCCAATTGAGTTTGGTCTTAGCATGTTACTAAGGTAGCACCTTAAAGGGATCATTTACCCAAAAAATGATTAATAGTCCCATAATTTACTCACCCTCAATCCATTCTGGGTGTTCTTTCAGACAAATACAATTGGCGTTCTATTAAGAAATGTCCTGGCATTAAATTTCTAGATTAAAAAATAATAATAATAATAATCTATGCCCACCTATATTATATAAATATAAAATATTAGAGGTGGGCATAGATTATTATTTTTTTTAATCTAGATTAATTTTGAAATTTAATCTAGATTAAAATGGCTCATCTGAATTCTGCCGAAGGCTTTCAGAATATGTGTGCTACCTACCCTCTCACATACGTTATGCTAGGGCTGTAACAGTACAGATTGCTCACGGGTTCGGTTTGTATCATGGTTTTATCACAGTTTCGGTAAGGTTGTGTATTTACTCTGTTCAGGGGGAAAATGACTACTGTCAAATAAAAATAAAGAAAATGAGAACAAATAACTTGAATACAAGCAGCAGCACACACAAATGCTATTGAGCAAAGATACTAATAAAATAAACAATGCTTTTCAATTAGATGTTCTGTCTTATTTGCATGTAAGCATTTCTGAATTTTTCGTAAATGTGTGAAAAAGGCATTTGCTGCATGCTGTTTGGTTAACTATAAAGAACTGTATTCATTTATTTTATTGTATATTTACTCGTTTTCCTTTTCTTTGTGTGACTGCTCAGGTAATGATGTGGGCAGAAGCTCTTATGGTGCCATGCAGGTGAAGGAGGCTTTTGACTATGCGTATATAATACTGGGTCACGCCGTCTCACCTCTTGCACGTTCTTACCCCAACAAAGACAGTGACAGGTACAACTCTCATGCACGTACAGACATTTCACCCTGATTCTCTCAAACATTCAGTTTTATTTCATTTGTCATTTTTCTTGTCCTCTCAGCACTTTGGGCCGCATTATTAAAGTCACCCAGGAAGTGATTGACTACAGGGAGTGGATCATAAAGAAGTGGGGTGGCAGACAAAACTCCCGCATCGAAAAGAATCCAGGTACACCTCAACATGAAGAATTTACCTGAATATATGTCATGACTGCAGATACTAGATGAATTTCATCTGTTAAGTTTGTTTTTGAGCGTACTTACCTGGTGTGGAGGATATTTAAATAAATAAATAAATAAATAATTTGCAGATACTAGCAGTGTCCATAGATTAAAATAAGTAACCCAAGTAATTATAATTACAGTTTGAGCTTGAAAAGTTCCAGCCGCAAGCTTTGAACTGAATGTCCTTCAGATATCCCACTCTTTTTAACCAAATAATTTAGATTACTTCAGATGTTTTTGATGTACTGGATAAGAATTTTTGAAAATCATTTTACTAGTGTTTTCAAAAATACAGACTGCGATACCAAATCGGTACTGAAATTACACAATTTTGACGCTTTGAGTGTTGTTGAGCAGAATTGTAAACACCTCTTACTGGCCATTGTGCTCACACACTTATCAAATATGTCTGACTACAACGACCAGCACTTCACAAACATGTTGTAAATACACATCAATGACGCTTTTCACAGAGCGCTTGCATGGATGCACAAGGAGCATTTGAATGCAGGCGTCTCTGCCTACCGGTCGGCTGGTTGACCACTGTTTGTGCTTTCAAACGCTCCTACTCCCTCTTTCAAAACCCTTTCAAACTCCTCCGTGAGCTTTCAAACGCTTCTGTGTGTTGATCATTGTAGCCAATCACAGGCACATCTGATGAGCGTGTGAGTACAATGGTCAATTTTGACAACACTACACTTTTAAATTAGGCTCCCTAATAACTTTTAGGCCGTGGGAATCCTGGCTCTTCAAAGATGAAACACAGGCTGTGAAATAAAATAACTACCTTGATGTTTAGTCTCTTTGGCTTATTTTAAATCGGCCCCTTAGTGGAAGCCACTGTCCATCAATGTCGGTCGAAGTGAAAAATGAATTACGAATCGATTTCAAAAGTAATTGAAGGAGATTAAAACTCTAATCAAATAAAAGGGATGACATTTAATTGATCAACAAATGCCTATGCTAGAATGCACTGCAGCACTTCTGAATGCAATGATCATGTAACTTTAGCAAACCTTCATTTTGCGCTCTGTCTTTGCAGTGTGGATTTTAAACATTATCTGATGGAGTGTAACTTTGTAGGTGCCCTGGAAGTGAGAGTGTCCTCAACAGCATTTCACACATCTTATTCATGACTTTGATTAATGTGTTTTATTAAACTGAGGCTTGGCTGATAATGGAGTGTTGTGATCTTTTGCAACGTGACAGTGGCAGTCCTCTGCTTTGACGGACAGATAGTTGCTCTGCAGTGAATCTGCCTGTTGCAGCCATGTTTCACATGTAACCTGCTTTGATTTGGCTGATGTTTTGATGGCTTTTGCATGCAGGGCAATCTAATAAAGACTCAGTGGAGCAGGTGGAGACAGTCACACTGCTGGGTGTAGGTGTGGAGGACCAGCAGCAGAGGGACTCGGTGTCCCCTCAGAGCGCAGACTCGCCCATGTCCCTGTCCAGTCCTCAACAGCACTCCTCTGCCTCTTCTGCGTCCTCGCTGTCAGGCAGCGATATCGTAAGCATCATCCTTCATGTGTCCATACTTTAACCCTATAAAGCCTACTCAACTGTATCGTATTTATGCCAAATTTAGGCCTCTAAATGATCATCATGATTAATTTAAAACCCGTTATACATAATCTACTACAGGTCTTCTGTCGTCTGATTGATAGTTTATACCTTTTAGGAAATAAAAAGGCTTTTAGTATAATTATAAAAATCAGTAAAGCTTTCACAGAAAAAAGACATGTAGATGATGGACTTAAGTAAATAAGTAAATGTAATAATAACATTTAAACTATAGTAATATTCCAAGATGAACACTTACTGGACTGAAACTATTTAGTTTTACTAAAAAAAGAAAAAAAAAATAATAATTTTGAAATGTATGTGTTAAATTTAGGGCTGCACAAATTTTGTTAAAGTGAGAAAAGGTTAGAGATCACGATTCTCCCATGACTAGAAGTGCTGTTTTTGATTATTGCTGCAGTTGATTTAAATAATATATTTAATTTAAAATTAATTTGAAAAAAAATTTAATTGGTCATTCATTTATTTGAATTAATTTTGATCATAATTTAATCACTGGGTGAATAAGCATTTTTTAACAAATCTCTTGAATGAATGATTCAATCATAAATGTTTTTGTAACAGAATAAGAGTGTGTGGTTGAAAAGCGTTCAAAGCTGTTTTATACCTAGACTACATGACAACTGCTGTCCCTGGCTCTGGACGTGTGAAGGCAGATTTTATTGTTCTGCTGTGATCGTACTAGTCAAAGGTTTAATAAACCCAGCTGATTTATTGTCGCTTTGGAATAAGTTCATGTGGCTGTCTGAGTCAAGATTGTGATCTTTTAACGATTAATTGTGCAGCTCCAGTAAAATATGATATTTCAGGCTTTTGAGGAACGTTTATTTGTACATAATTTGACCCACACAACAAAAGCTACAGAGTTAACCATAAATCTAAGCTAGGGCTGTAAAATTATCAACAGTCTGTTTTTACATGTAGGTATGTTTTATATGCACATACATTAATAAAGCCCTAATCTAAGCATTTATATATCATCTTACCAAGACGTAATATTGGAAAATATAGTGAAAACTGATATTTATATGTATTTTATGCAAGCAGTTTGCTATAATGTTATACAGAGATATTTATAACATTATAGCAAACTACATTGATATATATTACAAGCTATAATATTTTTTTTTGCAAATTTCTGCCCATATTAATATCAGTGACTGCACCAAATTTCTTATTTTTGGGCTCTGAATAAAATTGAGGTGTTTTTTCCACAAATATGAGCTTCATATTCTCACTATATTACACTACATAAAGCATAAAAGCCTAATCCATCATGTGATACTCAATAAAAATTTAAAACAGTTTGTTGAACCCTTTGACAAAAAAAGTCTATTAAAAAAAGAAAAGAAAATCTGATTATTTCAGATGTCAGACTTTACAGGGTTAATATATATATCGTCATTCCCTCTCACATAACTGACTTCTGCTCCTCCAGGACTCTGACTCCACACCGTATGTCGCTCCATCTGTAGCCCCCTTCCCTCTCCAGATTATGGCACCGGGACCCCTGCAACCAGCGTTTCAGATGGGCACGGGAAAAGCCAGCATCACGGCAGCACTCACCATGCCCCCAGCCACCCAGGTGAGATGAATTTTGGTTTGGTAGCTAAATGTGACGGTACTC
Source organism: Pseudorasbora parva (assembly GCF_024679245.1). NCBI lineage: Eukaryota > Metazoa > Chordata > Actinopteri > Cypriniformes > Gobionidae > Pseudorasbora > Pseudorasbora parva. Next base: position 15,655,517 of record NC_090190.1, read on the forward strand.
TTCTGGTTGTGTAACACTGGCACGTTCTTGGATCCAACTTCCCTTCTCTCACACTCTCTCGCTCTGTGTTTCTCCAGACGAGAGTATCAATCCCAGGCAATCTTTCTCTCCACGCTCTACCTGGCAGACAGGTGTGTATGGCAGATGGACCACTCCCATACCTCCACATGCCCCCCCATGCAGTCCCCCCAGCTCCCCCCAGTCCTCTACCCAGTCCCCACCACCATCCAAAGGTAGGCCGTCCCACGTGCGCTCTCTACATACTGTATCTTGACAGTGAGCCCAGCTTTCCCTCCTTCATCGAGACTTCAAAGATGAGTTTAATGACATGATGGAGTAAAATTAAGTAACAAAATTCCCATCTAGGTGTTAATGTAAGATCAATGCATCAGATCAACACGCCACATGAGCTTGCAGCGCTATCTGCAGGACATTCTTAGCATGTAGCCTTTCCACAATTTTATTTTAAATTTTTTGTTGTTGTCATTTTGGCAACGCAGGGTTGTAAGTAGGGATGGGCATTTTCCCAAAAAATTTTATTAGAATATTTGGGCTCATAAAAATCGTATATTTGTTTAATAAATTAACTATTATGAGAGAATTAGAATTTGTTTTATTATTATTTATTTTTTATATTTTATTTTCGTCACCTTTTCTGAACAAGCTTACGATTAGGCAATGTACACAACATGCTTATGTTACATCTTAAGGTTTTCTTTCAGTTTAAAACATTTAAACAGTATGTGTAAACAAAAAATATAGGCCTAAAGAACAAAAGCATTATAAGCTCAAGCAGCGTGAGCAAGAGAAAAAAAAACAATAATAAAGCTGAGCGTGCCAGTTATCATACAGAATGTACACACACGAGTCAGTATATGGTTGTCGTGTTTATATTTTTTCAAATATACAAACAATATAAATGCGGAACTTACAGGCGTTGTGGAGAAAAAGATAAGTGTTAAGTGAAGTTTGAGTGAAGCACTTAAACAGTTTGAGTGAAGTTCTTAAAGGTTCATGAAACCCTATACCAAATTTTCCGAGATTTTAACAGATGTGTGTTGAACATCATGGAAGACAATGTTACCATCTGTTAGTTTTGAATGTGGGAGAAAAGTAGTTCATTTTAAACCGTTTTGCTCTATTTTCAACTTCCTGGTTTAAATTCATCTTCATGTCAACGTCATAGGTTGTGACGTTTTCTTGTACTACTAGTACAGCGACGACTCATCGCTGTCTCGTAATTATTTATTTAACTGCGTGTCTTTATCAAGACTATTTGTTTCGACCCTTTTAACCCTCTACGAAACTAAAAGGAAGCATTTGTCTCGAGATAATTTTGCTATCATAAGTTGTCTCGCTCTCTATGCGCTTGCCTGCACTCTTGAATGCAGTGATTGAAAGCTATCTTTCCTCATTCGTCTGGTGTTTAGATTTCATTTGATTCTCGTTGTGGTGGTGATATTATTGTATCTCGGTTTCATTAATTAATATGAACAAAAGTAACTCCATTTTGTAAGATAATTTTTAATTTTCGTCTAAGTAATTCCAAACATCGGCAGGCAAACGACGACATTGTGATAAAAAAACAATCAACTTGTATATAAACCACTCCACAGTGCCACCCAGTGGATTTAGTTATAACTGCAAGACTTATATGGGTTTATTAAGGAATTCATTGCATTTACGGCCAGCAAATCAACGCAGTAAAATTTGAATAGTTTTTATTTTTTGAATATTAATTACTGGTCGAATATACGTGCACATCCCTAGTTGTAAGACTTATGGGATATGGCTTAGTGCGATCATTCAATTGCTATATAATAATTAGAAATACAGTAAAAACAGGAATACTGTGAAATAATAATATAATGTTTTCTATTTAAATATATATATTTTAAAATGTAGTTTGTTCCTGTGATGGCAACGCTGATTTTTCAGCATCATTACTCCAGTCTTTAGTGTCACATGATCCTTCAGAAATCATTGTAATATGCTAATTTGCTGCCCGAGAAACATTTCTTATGAATGTTAAAAATAGTTGTGGTGCTTAATATTTTGTAACATTATCAGTATCTGAACATTCGAATGGTAGTGCATTTGTATTTAAAATTATGATTTATATTTAAATCCAGTTTTTATATATGCTGAGCTTTTTTATTCAGATGCTAGCCTCGTCCTAAGTTGCCCTCTCTTGTCTTGTCTCCAGCAGACAGGTCCCAAGTTCCCTCTGAAGGGTTTCCATAATCCCGCTGTGGTGCACAGTCCCGTCCTTTCCAGCCGAGGCCACATTCAGTACAACCGCAACACCTGGCGCCGCAGGAAGAGGGACATTCTGCCGGCCAGATAAAGCCGATGATGCTCCCCTCCGGGCGCTCCCTCTCCACTTGCTTCCTCTTCCACCCCTCTGGTCCCATCTTAAAATGATCAGAACTCATTTAGCCCTCCTACTGATGGTGTGAGCACAGAGAGACCAGCGTTTGAAACCCAGCTCCTCGTTCAGTAGTTGTGGTGATGGTGGTGCTAAGTAGTTCAGTCTGCCACTGAATCTGTGCATGTATATGTTGAGACTGTTTTTGTTTTTTTTTGACCTGTGCAATCTTCCTGAGGAAGCTTTGAGAACAGGAACTGTTTTTTCAGTCGTCTACTCCACAACTTCCAGGTTGACAGGTGAAACGTTCCCTTTTTTTGTATGTTTCATGCTCCTCGTTTTCCTGTCTTTACATTTTTGGTCGTGAACACCCTTCACTTGTGGGACAAATTAGATTCAGTGGTTTTCAAGAGTTTGCTTGTTGTATCAGGTGAGGATGTGTGTTTCAAAGGGTGTGTGTGTGTGTGTGTGTGTGTGTGTGTGTGTGTGTGTGTGTGTGTGTGTGTGTGTGTGTGTGTGTGTGTGTGTGTGTGTGTGTGTGTGTGTAATGCTGGCTTCAAATTCTGCACTCAAGATGCTTCCAGAGACCCCACCGTATTGACTGTATAACATCACGCAACCTTTACTTTTTTGTGCAATAACTTGTTAATTTTCTGTATTTTCCTTCACTCTGGAAACATTTTTTTTTTTAATTTATTTTTGGTTGTTGTTTTGTTCTTCTGTGTCCAGTCTTTTTGTTTGTTTTTGTACAAATGTTTTTATTTTTCTAATGTTTTTAATTTTGTTCATCGTTTACAGATCCTGTCAGACAGGCTCCTCAAGGGAAAAAAAGTCTGTTTTAAAACTGTCTTTGAGAGTTTATATTCCCTCTTCCCCTTTTTCTCGGCATAAATTGCACCTGGACGAGCAAGTTAAAGCAGAACGGCTTTCAACAGGTGTCACCATTTCTCACTTTATGTTCCCACATTGAGCTTCAGAAACTCGGCTGTTGCTTTTATCCGTGTCGTTTGTTTGTCTATGAGGTTGTTGTTGTGGCATTGAGGCTGTAGGACTTGGGTTTATAAGATTGAGAATCGAAAAAAAAAAAAAGCTTGAGCTCTTGGTCCGAATGCGCTTTCATTTATATGTGTGTGTCTGTCCTTTTTAAATCGCTATAGGTAAGTGTGAGATGTGAATTCTTTTAGGGAAGCTCTAATGAACGTGCGAGCGGACTCCGGATCAGTGCAGCTTTATGCAAGGTGCCCTAATCGGACCTAGTTCGACTTCTGAACGGGCACCCGAATCAGACTAGCGGAGAAAGGGAATTTATTTTGATTCCTTTCTGGAATCTTGACGTGCATTTATTGCCAGGTACTTGCGCTAATATATGCCTTTTTGGTAATAACCTATTCCTGTACTGTATTGTATTGAAACATTTTTTTCTGTTTGTATATGGCACACTAAAACTGTATTGCTGTTGCTCAGAACGTCACAGGCATACAGGTTATTGTTACTATGCAAGTGGAGTTTTGAAAATCTCTCTTCATGTGTCCCTCATGTCGGCCGTTTGCTTGTAAATCTTGTCCAGAAACTAAACTGACTGGAGTGACCGTTACCGGACCCAGGCCTGAGATTGAGGCATCAAGATACATGCGAACAGTTCCTGTATGCAAGTTCAGTCTGTTTTAATGGAGGAAAAACGCCTGGACGTCTTGTCTGGAGTTTTTGCGATGCAAATATTTTCTCCTGAGATCAACCGGACTACATTTTACTGCTGTTCCAACACTGCGACCATGTCCTGCAGACTGTATTGAATGACTTTGACTTGTGTGACGCTTTTTACAAAGTCATCTGATACCGAGACTACGGATTGTCCTTGTAACTCTTGACTCGCCTGCCTATCAATGCAATAGGGCAAATGTAATTCTAATAGCAGTTTCTGCTTTTAGATAGAACCAGCATCTTCTGCAAAACGAGTCTAACATTGAGGCAACTCGCCCCCTCATTTGGTTCAAATGATAAGGAGGACCTACTTTATCGGTGATTTGTCTGAATGAAAATGGCTCCATTTTTCCCGAGTGAATCTGTAGAGGTGTGATGGAAAGGTATTTCACTCTGTAATGGTTTGACCTTTGTGGTGATGTACTGCTAGATACAGTGTGACACTCCTCATTGAATATCAATGATGGATTTTAAATGTAATTTTTTTTTTTTTTTTTTTTTTTGCTGACATCTGTTGTCACAGTGGCCAAAAGCACTCCTGAACTTGTCAATCCTCATACTGAAAGCCCTCGATGTGGCCGCCAAGCATCCAAGAAGTCAGACGGAGGAATTGTTTTTGTTTTCCTTCAATATTTTTATGTAATTTTTTTTCTATTTTATTTTTTAAATAAACGTCTTAAAACCATGCATGCAGTTGCTCTTTTAATTGTGGTTTAAATACATTCTAAAATGTACACTGACCCCTAACACTGAAAGGGGATGTTAGATTGAAAAGTATTGAATTGTAGTGTTCTACCGTCACTGGTGTTTTACCACTAGATGGTGGGCTTGCACTTCGAGATATTCTGCTCTTAAAACCCAGTGAGAAAAAATACAAGTTGATAACGCATTGCTAATAATAATAGGGCAAGGACTACCACAAAGATGTGAGTGTACGTGCATGAATTGCAAAAAAAGTTTTGAGCATTAGTTAAATTAATGTTTTAGGTGTGACTGTTGTAGAACAGTGGTTATAGTAGGCTATAGTAACATTTTAAATTAGTTTGTTCCATATTAATTTTAAAGTTTTAGCTATTTTGTGTTAAGTGTGTGATTTTGGCAACTAGTTGAAATGAAACAATATTATATTTCAGTTAATCGTAGTCAGGTAATGAAAATGTAGAACAAAATTTGATTCTTTGTTTTACCCATAATTTAAATACTTCTGATGATTAAGCATAGTGTAAGCCTACAATGTTTTTTTTTTTTTTTTTACAATGTACTAAACTGACCTCAATAAAAAATGTAAAAAAGCTTAAATCAAAGGTGCAGCAATTAAAGTACTGAATGAATAAATAAATTGTTTTTATTAAACAAGGTTTAGAAGGAGCATGATCAAATCGTTTGTTGCTGGAGAAGTGCAACGCGGTTCTGCTGCGGTGTCATTTGAAAGTATTTTTGTCGACGGGACAAAAACAGAGATGGTAACTGGGGAAATATTGAATCTAATTAAAAATGTAAGTTACTTGATATTAATGGTTATTTTATTGAATGGTCGTTTGTTGTATTAAAAAAAACTGCCTAGCACTAGCAATCATGCGTTTGGTTTTAAAATATCGGAGCGAATGTTACCTTTACGACTAGGTGACCAGACTTCTCTGTGTTTTAAAATTCACCCCCTTCGCATTGTCATGACGGACGAAATTAGCTGTAGAGACCAAAACCACAATTTGTACCAGGCAGGCTGTAAACATGTTTTTTTCTGCTATAAGGTTGGACATTTTAACGTGTGGCTCAATTAGTTTATTCTCCCTTCTGGAAATGTTGTTCCAGAGTGAACAAAAATGTTGATCCAGGAACACGTTCCTGAGATGTTCTGTGATCTTGTTGCTCAACTGACCACCCCAGCATATGCAGCGGGCAATGCAATACAACATATAGCCTAATAACATCACAAACAAATGTCATTGCTTACTGTCCTATGACTTCTCCAGTAAAACACTTTTTTTTCAGCGTAAACTAAAAATAGATCAATCCAAAACAAATTTCAGATTACCAGAGGTGGACAGTAACTAAGTACATTTACTTGAGTACTGTACTTAAGTACACTTTTTGAGTATCTGTACTTTACTGGAGTATTATTATTTCTGGAAACTTATGACTTTTATTTCACTACATTTGAAAGACTAATATCGTACTCCACTACATGTCTATCTAGGTCGAAAGTCGTTCCTTTTGCAGTTCTGAAAGTCGGTGGATGATTTTTTCCTTCTTTAAAAGGTTTTTTGTTGTTGTTGTTTCAGACAGTCTATCAGGAATCACTCTTATAGTCATATACATTTCCCCAACTTTTTTTGAACACTGATCAGTTCATAGCAAAATGGAAGAAGACTTTACTTAGGCACAAGTGTGTGTACCCATAGCCATACTTTGAAAGTATGTTTCAGTTTAAAAACAAAATCAAGATTAGTTTAGTTGGCATACACTTGGTGCATGTCTTATAAAATATTAAAAATATAAACGTCTGGGAGAAAGAGAAGAGTAAAGTTGGGAGAATATCAGATGTGTATCAGTGTATTGGATCTGTGCATTCGACCTTAAAGTGACAGCACTTTAAGAGCTTTGTAACTTATATACAAGTATTTAAATTAGTTTTTAGTTAGTTGTATGGTATGTCAGATGGAGCATCACTGAATGGCTTAAACCATGATGACAGTGTGCATTTATACAACAATAATAAAATAATGCATTGGCATAAAAAAGGAAATTTACTTTTATACTTAAGTACTAAAACAAATACTTCTGTACTTTTACTTGAGTAAAAATCTGTTTTTACAACTTTCACTTGTAACGGAGTAATATTTGACCAGTAGTATTTTTACTTTTACTCAAGTAATAGAGTTGTGTACTTTGTCCACCTCTGCAGATTACTGTTAATTCATCAAAAATATAAACAAAAATAATGACTTTATTCAACAATTTCGTTCTACCCTGTGTCAGTCTCCTACAGTTACCGTTGTAAACAGTGGATCTTTTGAGCTACTGTTCATGTGAGCGCCATGACGCATGCGTGTGATGACGCACGAGCTGAGTTGTTTTTACAACGTACGTACACAGCGTAGGATACTGACACAGGCTGGAACAAAAAAAAGTCATTATTTTTGTTTGTTTTTTGCACACAAAAAGTATTCTCGTCACTTCATTATAGGCTCACTGAAGTGCTTTGGAAAGTGCTGCATTATTCAACGTGTCGACGTGATTTCCCCTGAAATGGCTCTAGCTGTTAGCAGCTCCTCCCCTTTTCTGAAACAGCCAATAGCATTTAGTTAATTACTTGCACTCTCTTGTCTGTAGTCTAAATTTAGACCAGAGCGCTGTGAAAATAACGTGAAAACATATTTAATTTGCCTGAACTGAAAGCATATTTCACTGAATCGTTTCCTATCGCAGAGACTGTAAGTTTTGACTGCTTATATCTCGTAAATGCAAATGTTGTCATTGTTTTGGAACACACCAGCTTATTCATAACTTAAAGGCTAACATAGTCATACTAAAAGCTAAATGTACACTTTTATTTCAGTGGGCCTATTTTAACATTGTTTCTAATACCTTTCTGGGCCTTGAAAGTGTTAATTAAATAGCTGTCTATGGAGAGGTCAGTGAGCTCTCGGATTTCATCAAAAAATATCTTCCAGAGATGAATGAAGGTCTTGCAGGTTTGGACCAGAGGGTGAGTAATTAATGACAGAATTTTCATTTGTGGACCACCCTTTAAACACAAGTATGTAACTGTTATGACATGCTAATATACGAATCATACAGTACCATGGTGTATTACATCACATGACTTTAGTAAAACATAACCTATATTTTGAAACAAACTAAGACTACCATGATTAACTTTTCAGGTAAACCCAACATTTTAAGTGTGGTAACAGAGAAAAACAAATAGTTTTGGATACAAAAGGCATTTGGATAGAAAGAAAGAGGGATAGAGAGGTTAAGGGGGGGGGAATGGTTGATAGAAATCACTGCTATCTCACAGAGATGATGTTTGATAAAGCTCTAGAGAGATAATGGAGTCAAACACAGAGCTGAGGAATTGGACTCGGGCTAATAGGGAAGAGACGAATCAAAGTGTTCTCCAAAACACCTCCAAGCAGCTCCAGCAGTAATGAACCCCTGCGAAACGGAGGTTGCTGAGCCATAAAATGTGTGTTGCTATTTTGAGAGACGTGTTTGGGAAAAAAAAATGAAATAATGCTGTATATGCAGATAGATTTGGCCTTCTCTGCACAGAAAATTCTTTAAAAATAGACTTTGCCATGTAAGCTGTAAACAGCCTTTATTCTTCAGATAGTATGATAATTTCCAGTACTGGCATTCTCCTCATCAGTACTCAAAAAACCACAACTTCTGAATGACAAATCATTACAAAAGGACATGTCATCCAAAACAAGTTGCTTACGTTGAGAACAGAAAGTGTGCACAAAGGTTTTGAGGTGCTGAGATGTTGTCAGTTTGCCTATGCAAAACTTCAGAAACTAAAGATGAAGGTTCCCTCATGCCATGCAGATTGTACAACTGCTCCATTTTTCAGAGTATGCTGAAGCCTGCGGCTAGGAAACAATACAACTTCATTAAAATGTCCTTTCTCCTCCTTCTGCCATCATGTCTATTTTTTGAATGGTGTCACACAAAGTGTAACCGCATTGATTATAGTTTATGACTGCACTTGTTCCTTTTGAACAGAGAGCAGTTCCCTTTTTTGGAGCAAAATGAGTTCTGGTTGGGCTCAATATGCTCCTGTCAGTTGTAATTCTTTCTCCTCTGACAGTGGACCTTGCTTAATGAACCAGACGATGATGAGGAGGAGACTTATATGGCAACTAGGCCATATCTTCAAAGATTTATTGGAAAGCTCTTATCTCTCAGTGCAGGTGCACAAAGATAAGTCTTTTCAAGTCTAGACGCGACTGCCGTGATGTATAATTGCAACATTTTTTATCCTGCGGGGATAAAACACAAAGCAGCTCCTAATTAACTGATGACACCTCAATTACATGTTCAACAAAACCTCCGTCCAACCAGATATGCCATCACTGTTGTTACTCTGAATCACTGACATAAGGGGTGAAAAGAGTCAGGAAAATTGCCTCGAGAATCCAATTAATTCTTCCTTGTTACGCCACCGGTTTGAGCGTGACAAGCTAAAGACAAAAGAGTATTTCGAAGGAGATGCTGGGAAATTTGCTCCCTGATAAGAAATTGTTACAGGGTTATTATAGTTAAAGGGGATATCTAGTGCAATTCCATGTATTCTGATTTATTTACACTGTTAAAAAGAGTTGGATTCTCATGCTAAACATGGCCAAAGTTTCAAAAAAACTAGTTCTGTTCCAAAAATACACTCCTTCAGGATTCGTATAAGTTTCTGAAAGTTTTCAAGGGAAAGATAACCATGTTCAAATTCTCAAAGTTTTAAGTATTAAGTATTAAGTATCCCAGTATTAAGAAAACAGTTTTTTTCCGGAGCAGCAACAGAGTTTTGCAAGTGTGTTTCTTTGTTCCAGGCATTTCGGTGACCGATTTTTGATGCTGGATTTGCAGATTGTTTGAAACTGAAAGATGGACTGCACCCAGCGATAAAAGATCACGGTCATGGGCCGGAACCGAATGCTGTAAGTAAAACTGCATTAAATGTCTGTGTTTTGTTGGCAATTGGCATGTAAGTGCATATAATGTAAACAACACAAGCGTATAGTGAATCTAAATGAATCCAGGAATAATCAGTGTGCATGCATTTGGCTGTTTTATTACCGTTGGAGGAAAATATTTTAACTTTATCTTAATATGCATACTGCTATAATATTTTATTATTAAAGAGATGGCTGGCCTTGTGGTCTTTGTATTGTTTGTTATATTATATTATTAACTACACTGTAAAAAAATTGTGGTGGTTTTTGTTGGTTTAACTTAAAAAAGTAAGTAACCTGGTTGCCTTAAAATTTTGAGTTTATTGAAATTAAAAATTTGAGTTGATACAATGAAGGAAATTAGTTTAATAAATAGAAACTTAAAATATTTTTGTATCTGACCCACATAAAAAATGTGATAAATCATGAAAATAGCACTATTTGGCATGTTTCACTGTGTCATCAGAAAAAACAAACACATATTATCCAATATGCTTACAAAATCTTTTAATAATATTTTAATAAAGGTTGTCGAATCTCAAAAAATGTTCATTGTATTAACTCAAAATTTTATTTTCAATGAACTCAAAATTTTAAGGCAACCAGGTTACTTTTTTTCTAAATATTTTTTTACAGTGTACAATTTACAGTAGTACCGTACCATGATCACCCTGTTTTGTGTTGTTGACAAAGCAACGGTTTCCATTTCTAAACATGCTAAACAATAATCATTAATATTTTAAATATTTGTTTAATATTTTTGTTTAAAAAAATATTAATTAATTAATAACAATTTCTTACAAAAACTCTGTAATTAACTATATTCTGTCATAAACAACCAGTCAGTAAACAGCTTTAAGTCTTACAAGCCTAAACATCACAGTTTCCAGTTAATTTCAAACCAAACATAACCTAAACTGACTCACTGGGGAAGATAGTTGAGAACTCGTTGTCTGCGTCCAAAAACCTAGGATGCTGACTCGTTGCCTTGCTGCCTTATCAGACAATGGATTGTAAGGCAGATTTTTGTGCATGATGGCACCTCACAAAACTAATTTCGGACAGACTTCTAAGGCAGTGTAACAGTTTAATAATATACAGCAAAAAAGAGAGAGCTTTGGTGAGATCTAAACACATATTTAATTACTCCATTTGTAGTAATAGTAATTTCTTGCTAGAAATGACATCAGAAAAATTTGGTAAAAAACATACATTTACACACAAACTGACCCTCAAACTCAACTTTCGGACGCAATCTTTTTTTCCCCCAGCTCAACTGTCACAGAATGAAAAGCACAGGATTGTGGGATATAAAAGGCAGCTAAGGATACATGTATGCTGCCTTCAAAAATCGATCAGATGAAGGTATCTCAGGAAACAGGAAGTGAAGCAAACATTAGATTTGGACGTGGCTTGATGCCTTCCTGCCTTGAAATGTAGGACACAAATGTAGGTCTCAAGGCACCATTTTCAAGGTTTCAGATGCAGCCGTTATAATGATTCACTGACCTTTGTAAATGATTCATTAAAAAAGAACCGGGGGTGTTTCCCAATTCTTATTTGTTCATCCTCGTTTCCTTTCCTAGCTTACTTTCCTTGCGCCTTAGCTCCACCTCTTTAGGATGTGAGGGAAGGGCATGGGGAAAAAACGCGAGGAACGGAGGAATTGAATTAAGTGAAATGATATCCTCGCTCCCTTTAACGTCACATCAAAGCGTCGTCAATGAATGATGACTGCATCGCTGGATTTAGTTGGGATTCTTGAACATTAGAGAGAACTATTTTTACTGTAGCCTTCAACCTCCACAAAATAGCTACCACATATGTCCATATTTTAATTAATATTACCAGTTATTATTAACAATACATTTCAGTTATTAACTGCTTTTTATTCGTTGTATAGTATTCATTTTTATTTGTTTCTCTATTTGTTTAGTTCATTTTCTTGTGCTTTGATATAATTCTGCAACTGTCAGTTGTTGTTATTTGACAAAAATGTGTCTTGTACATGTAAACATAATAATAATGATGAATAAATTGTGGCACGATGTGAAGGGGGAGGAGAATTAATGCATGCGTCACGTTTAGTCGATAAAACACTTCCGCAAAGGATACACCAGTGTATCCTTGGTCATGACTCCTCAGGAAGCCTCCTCGCGGTGCAATTAGAGAATTGAGATCTACAAGATGGCTGAGCTCCATCGGTTTCCGGGTCGTAGGATGGAGGACGGCGGAGCGAGGAAACGAGGAGAGATATTGAGAAGCACCCCTGCTCATAATTTTTGGTTTTCAGTCAGGACCACTAACGTCAAAGATGATTGACTATTAGTATATAGTTTGGATTGCTGGTATGGTTCTGTTCTAGGCAGCAATAAACCCCGGTAAACAGAACAGAACCAACATTATGTATTGCACATATCATTAATGTTCATATTAAATGTACAAAATAATTCAGGAATTTAATCTGATTCAAGGGGTATTAGAAAATCAAATCCTGACTGGACAAGAGGAGGAGCTGAGGATGGAGGAGGGCAAATAAGCTCTGGAGAAACGTGATGGAGCTGATAGTACTGAGGAGCTATGTGTGCTGTGATAGGTGTCGTATTTCTATAGGTAGACTTGATCAGCTGACAGTCAGCGGATGCGAGTTTTACTGACATGACCTGCCAGAACTGACACTACACTGGGTATGTCTCATGCAAGAAATACTGGCACTTTACTCCACCTTGTATGCCGATGTTTGTTAAAATCACACAAGTTTTGCAGACTCTTACCAATGGCAGCTAGATTTGAAATGAATGTAGTCAAATTAGTGACCATTGTAATCGCGCAGCCTGGAACTTTTTCATATTTTAGCTTGTAGTTCATTTCAAAGCATAAACACAAGTGCATGACCCATGTTAAATTGCATCAAATTACCTAATTGCAAGAAACATGTTACATCAAAACATGATGTGAAATCAGGAGGAAACATCAAGTGGAGCAAACTTAATGGCATTAGGGGTTAGTGAATGACCCAGGGAATGCAATTTGCTTCTATTAGCTGAATTCTGAAGCAGATGTGCTCGTCCGTGCATACAGGCCTATTTTAAAGCAACGTACAAAAGTTTAAGGTTGGTCAAATTTTAGATTAGTTGGTGCATCAGTGCATGTAGAGCTGTAATGGGCAATAGCATTATAGTGTACACACCCATGAGAAACAACCCGTGATGTTACTGACTTAAGAAAGCGGTGCTATAATGGAAGTCTGATATTGAACATCTAATATTTGCATACAACAAAATATGCACATATACTAGAAGGCTAATATATTATCACATACTGGGAGTCGTTTCTTGTTCCCTGCTCCCATTCTGTCATCCCCACCCAGCAAATGTTATGCATCACTTCACAGTTACAGGAAGGAAAGAAATAAACGCACTGGGAGATGTTCAGATAACCCAAGGTGTGTATAACAAACAAATTATCCAGACAAAATGGTCCGCAGTTAAAATTCCAGCTACCCATTAACTCTGAATTCTCCCTCCCCATGTTGTCTTGTTGGCCTGTTTAAGATCTATTTTTGGCTCTGTGTTGAGAAGTTTGGGGACACCTACCTCTTTTACTTTCCTAAATGTCAAATGGTCAGATTGTTTCCAGCCCTTTTCAGTTTCTACACTGTTCAGTTTAACATTGGTTTGGGCTTTTTAGATAGCTATGGAATGGGCCTCTTAACCTGTAATTGACATTTGTATGGATCCTGAAAGATTGTCTGACTTCATTGACCTTTTGGCTTTCATGAGGGCTTTCTGTCCATATCGAGAGGATGCTTCGTGCGGTGACTAGTAATGACCAGTGATGATTTGGTATGTGAGATTACAGGCAGATTCTGGTTTGAGCATCTTGAGCTGCCTGCAGTCTGTCCTTGCAGATAAGAGGCTCTTCAGACAGATTATTACTGGGATGGAAGACTCAAGCAGGGAATGAAGTATTAAAGAACACGAGAAGTTAGACTTTCAAACCCACCAGAGATGGTGCTATGACTCCCTAAGTGATTAAAGGCCTCTGCTGCCACTTTCAAGAAATAGTTTACTCAAAATGTAACATTCTGTCATCATTTACTCACTTTCATGTCCTCCTAAACCTGTATGTTGATATTTTGAATGTTGAAAGACAAGGAACATTTTTTGAAGAATGTATTATTTAAAAAAAAAAAAAGAAAGAAAGAAAAAGAGTACCATAAAAGTAATCCATATTACCTGTGCTAAATTCCAAGTCTTCTGAAAAATAGAACTGAGTGAGGTAATATATTTTTTTTTCTTTAAGTCATTATTCACTGATTTATTCAGAAGTCAGTGACTCAAACTTCTGAAACAGATCAGTGATTGAACTGTTCTTTTTAGACAGTCTTTTAAATGGTGCACTTATTTGGTTAACACATCATACTAAACAATTGATTTCACACTGGCTCAAATTTACAGTAGTTTTCAAGTCAATTTCAGTGTAGGGGACCCTATTGAAATACTTCAGAAGACTTTATATCATAAACCGTAAAAAATATGGACAATGCATCTTCACTACCTTCCAATGAAGAAAAGTGAAGCCGCCAAAATCTGAATATGGCACTGACATGTTCTGTCCCAAATCTGCCCAGTATGTGACCTCGGGACCAGAATCTGTGCAGTAGAGAGCAGGAAGTACACTGCAAAAAAATGGTTTCTTACTTAGTATTTTTGTATTGTTTGTAGACACTTACATTAAGACACATTTGCTACACAAGTAAAAAATTATTGTCTTGTTATGGGAAAAAATAACTCAAAATTAAGAGAGTTTTTGCTTAAAATAAGCAAAATAATCTGCCAGTGGGGTAAGCAAAATAATCTTGTTTTAATTATTTTTTTTCTCAAAACAAGACAATTAGTTTTGCTTGTCTAGTAAATACTAATTTTTTTTAGATGTTTGGACTAGAAACAAGACAAAAATACTAAGTAAGAAAAGCCTTTTTTTGCAGTGTAGAGCCACAATATCAAAAGCCCACCCACACTCGCGCAGATGCAGAACAATTCATTATGTTGGTGTGAAATAAACACTTATGGAAATGTAGAAATTTAAACTTAAAGCTCCAATCTCCTGAAAATCCTGAAAAAGTCTGCTAAGCACAACTTCACAAAGAGAAGCTCTCAATCTCAGAGAAGCTCTCAAAAGCATCAGACCTTCCTTTCGGCTGTTCCCTTCAGGGGTTCGCCACAGCGAATCATTTCCCTTCATCCAGTCCTATCCCCTGCATCCTCTTCTCTCAGACTGACTACCTTCATGTCCTCTTTCATTACATCCATAAACCTCCTCTTTGGTCTTCCTCTCAACCTCCTGCCTGCATGGCAGCTCTAACCTCAGCATCCTTTTACTGATATATTCACTCTCCCTCCTCTGAACATGTCCAAACCATCTCAACCTGGCATCTCTAACTTTGTCTCCAAAACATCTCACATGTGCTGTCCCTCTGATGTACTCATTCCTGATCCTATCCATCCTTGTCACTCCCAAAGAGAACCTCAACATATTCAGCTGGTCTCACTACTGTCCTGTACACCTTTTCTTTCCTTCTTTCTGGTACTCTTTCATCACACAACTCTTTTCCACACTCCCCATTGCTCTGGTCTGTTGACCCTAGGTACTTAAAATCCTGCACCTTCTTTACCTCTTCTCCTTGTAACCTCACTGTTACACTTGGTTCCCTCTCATTCGCACACATGTATTCTGTCTTGCTGTGACTAACCTTCATTCCTCTTCTATCCAGAGCGAACCTCCACCTATAGACTTTCCTCCACCTGCTCCCTGATCTCACTACAGATCACAATGTCATCCGCAAACATCATAGTCCACGGAGTATCTTGTCTGACCTCATATGTCAGCCTGTCCATCACCACCGCAAACAAGAAGGGGCTCAGAGCCAATCCTTGATGCAGTCCCACCTTCACTGTGAAGTCCTCTGTCTCACCTACGGCACACCATACCACTGTTCTACTGCTCTCATACATATCCTGGACCACTCTAACATACTTCTCTGCCACTCCAGACCTCCTCATACAATACCACAGCTCCTCTCTTGGCACTCTGTCATATGCTTTCTCTAAATCTACAAAGACACAATGCAGCTCTGTACTTCTCCATCAAAATTCTCAAAGCAAATAATGCATCTGTAGGGCTATTTCTTGGAATGAAACCATACTGCTGCTCACAAATGTCCACTTCTCCTCTTAGCCTTGCTTCCACTACTCTTTCCCACAACTTTATTTTATGGCTCATCAGCTTAATACAGCTTAAAGTTTCCACAACTCTGCACATCTCCCTTGTTCTTAAAAATCGGCACTAAAACACTTCTCCTCCATTCCTCAGACATCCTCTTACTCTCTAAGACCTTGTTGAACAACCTAGTTAAAAACTCTACTGCCATCTCTCCTAGACACTTCCATACCTCCCCTCTTTTCATCCTCTTCAAACCTTCACCCTTGCTAATCCTTTCTACTTCCTGCTCAACAACATTTGCCTCTACAACTCTTCTCTCATTTTCCTCATTCATCAGTTCCTCAAAGTACTCCTTCCATCTGTCCCCCACCCGCCTGTCAGCTCTCAAAACATTTCCATCTCTATCTTTAATCACTTTTACCTTTTGTACATCCTTTCCAACTCTATCCCTCACACATCCCTCTCACCTTCCTTACTATCTAACCTTGCATACATGTCCTCATAAGCTTTCTGTTTGGCCTTTGCCACCTCTATCTTAACCTCACACTGCATCGCCCTATTTTTATAGCTAACTAAAACAAAACTTATTTAAAAAAAGAACACTTGAAATTAAAAATGATTTGAAGTGTCATTTGATTGTTTAGTTTGTCTCGGTCCATTAGAATACATGGAGGGGTAGGAGTTATGAGCTATACTGGGGCCAACCACCAGGGTGCAACCTGTTTTTTTAATTCTCAACACGAGTGCAGCAGGCTGGATTTGTACAAGTGGTATCGATTATTTAAAAAAAATTCTCTCTTTGTATGGGCAAAATCTGTGATTTTTGTTCCATAGAAGAAAGTAAGTCAGCCAGGTTTGGAACATCATGAGTTATTTTTTTCTCTTTTTTGTACTTACTGAAATCATTTGGCAAGTGCAGTTTTCTTTACTGTGTTGTTGATGTAATTCCTGTTAAAAGAGGAAGTTTGGGAAGCAAGTTTTTGTAAAGTAGTTGAGTTTTTATTTACGTCACATATGAGCTGATTTGCAACTTGTTGATTTGTTACAGTAGCTTTCTCATTTTAGACTGCATTGGATTGGATTAAAATTGGTGTAGTGTGGGATGATGTCATCAGTACTTTTGGTCTATACATTTTAAATATGTACATAGCAAAAAGTGTATTTCTCAACATTTGGAGCTATGCTAGTATGTATGAAAGCTTACATATGAAACACTACCATTCAAAAGGTTCAGTAAGAGATTTTGATTTATTTCATGTTTTTTTGTTTTTTAAAGAAAGAAAGTAATTAAAACTTTTATTCATCAAAGCAAGCATTAAACTAATTAAAAATCACAGTGAAGACATTAATAGTTCTATGAATCAAAGAAGTATTAGTTTCCACACAAAAACATTTTTTCAGAACTTTTTTCAGCATTAATAATAAAAAATGTAAAATTTTAATAATAAACCATTAAAACAGTTATTTTAAATTGTAAACTTATTTCGTGGTAGTGTGCATTAATTAAAAGGCACAAAATGTACATTATATCTTTGAGTTGTATGTTCTACCCAAAGATAGTTGGGATATAGACCTGTCAATGCTCAGTAGGTCAACGACTTGACTTGTAAGCTCTTCAATCAAAAATCTATTGATGATAATGCCACACAACATGGCAAAAACGAGCTTCAAGCAGTGGAGAGATGTCACCTCCATTACCGGGGCCTAGGGATTATTGATGATGGCTCAAGCACTTGACTGAGATGAGGCTCGCATTGCCAAAAGTCATGCTTCAGGTGGCACTGGTTGACTTTGTTCATTAAATTCAGCAAGGATGTGTATACTTGCGTTTATGTGGCTGTGGAGCTCTTCAGATGTGCACATCTAATGAGATCATCAGACCATTTCAATGGACAGACTCAGTGGAGTCAAAATTCACCAGAGTGCTACAGTCTGCACTGCCATTAGACCAGAACCGCTTTAATGGGGGCTGTCTAACGAGGGTCTTTTGTGCTCATTTTGAACTGTGCAATGCTTGGCATGTTTAATATGAACAAAAACCCTCAGACTCTATATGCGTTCCAAGGTGCTGAAGCAGCCGCAGACATAACTTATCAACCACGGTATTTCAAGTGCCTCAGGTCCTTGATCCACGGCGATTTGGATGACAACAAAAAACAGATGTTTTGGAGAACAATGCAAGCAAATAAGACTGTTCATTGTGTCACTGAAGTAAGGATGAGTATGTAAAAGACACTGTTCAAAGGTTTGGGGGGTTTATTTATTTGTTTTATTTTTATTGAAGAAATTTGTACTTTTATTCAGCAAGGATATATCAAAGGTTACAGAAAAGGCATTTATAATTTTACAAAAGTAAATAAAATTTGAAAAGAGTAAATCTTATAAATGCTTTGGAACTTTCTGTTCATTGAATAATCTTAAAAAAGATCCACAAAAATGTTAAGCAGTACAACTGTTTTCTGTTAATAAAAACTATTTCTTGAAGCGGAAATATTGAATGGATCACGTGACTCTAAAGAATTGAGTAATGTTTAATTACATTTTAAAATATATTCAAGGAAACAGTTATTTTGATTTGTAATAATATTTCACAATATTAACTTCTTTCAAAAACACAAAAAAACAGTGGAGTGTTGTAACATGGATGACATGATTTAAGTCTTTTTGAGATTTACCTTGTCTTGTTAATGTAAATTGGACATTGATTTGGGGAGTCTGCTTTGTATTTTCTACTGCACAAGAGGTGTGACCAACTGGCATTATTTGAATAACTCTGTATGTAACTGGATAATCCTTCAACCAATCAGACCACAAGAGGCGTGATCAACGAGCGACCCATCCTTTCTCTATCCGTTATCGTGTTAAACCTGCCAATAGCTTGCCAGGTGGATAAAGGCTGCAACATACTCCGCAAGAACAGAGAAAAAAGTTCTTTCTCCCAGGGCTGCGAGAACAAAATGACGTCATTTTGTTCTTGCAGTCCTGGTTTGGGAGTTCTCGCAGCTTGTTCTCAACACATCGCCTGAGCAGAACTTTTTTCTTGCGGGTCTCCGAGAACTATTGTGTGATTGGTCAGACATTTAAAGTGTGGTTAATGCAGGCGTGGTTAATGCAGAGAAACGCAGATGAAAGGCACCTGCCTTTCTCGTGAAGTATGGAATGTACTGGCCAGAACGAACTTTGTTCTTGTTCTTGCCCCCTCGAGATAACAAACAAATTCCTTTGTTCTTGCAGAGTATGTTCCAAGCTTAAGCCAGTCTGTGATAGGTTTCCGCAAAAGTGTAAAAGAAGCAGTAGAAATTAATGTACAGGTTTCTAGACTGAGTTGCTGGGTGAAATCAAATCGCCGGCAGATCAGGCTGTAGATTTCATTCCTGTAGGTTTATTGGCTTCTGACATCTAAGTTCTCCTGGATTGGTGACGGGTGACGGCACATTGACATTTCTACAGTTCAGTGCTTCAGGCCTACAAGAACAAATCTGAGTTCTCTCATATTGATCTTTTACCCTTATATTTTACAGGTTGGGGGGGGGGGGTATAGTCCTGTATTAATTCTGAATTATTCACTTCAGCTGTCTCCAGTTGAATGCCTAATCATTGATTGCCACAAGTGCACTCTCACCTCAAGTGTCTCTTGTAACAGTGTTGGTGGGCAGCTACAATGGATATTTTGTTTGTGACGTTTCAATCATGTTCATGTTATTTGAACGTTCTTTCTTTAGCAAGTGCAGCATTGACTTAAAGAGGGCATGAAGGACTGGGAGGTTCTCTCTTCACAGAGCTCTTGACCGGCATGGCCGCTGACTCAACTGAAGCAGACAATTTATTGTCTAATTACCTCTCAAGAGTGTAATCACAGTCACCTCCCGCAGCTTCAAAAGACCTTCAGCATGATTACTTAGTGCTTAAAGATAGTCTTCTGAGAGACTCGCAGGTAATAGAGAATCAGCTGGTGACAGGGATTTTAACCACGACGATGTGTTCCTGGATCTTCTGCTGGTCCCAGAACAATAGACCTGTCCTTACCCCTATACCTTATCCCTAGCCATTAGCTACTCCTGAAATCAGAAGGAAATGATAGGTTGTGTGGCAGGTTGAGCAAGGACAGCTTAACTGTAAAGCTAACCCTTTATAGGAATGTAATTCCAGGACCAAAAAAATTCTTGGATCCGCTCGTTCTTGGTGACAGTAGCTATAAGGAAAGCTTTTAATGCGTTTCCTATTTCCTCTCCCTGTTTTTTCATTCATTATTGTTTTTATTGTTCTAATTGTAAATCTCTCCCCATAGGAAAAAAAAAAGTGATCTCTTTAATACCTCCATTGTTTCTCATAGACTGCAATGAGATTAAAGTGTAAATGGAGACTATTGCCCAGGCTGCTTGCTGCCTTTGTTTAAGCTTCAACTTCTGTGAAAAAAAAGCATTGATCTTTCACAGATGGTACTCGGATTTGCCAAGATCCCAAAACATCTGAAATCAGATGAGAAGTCAGAGATATCAGTATATGAAGTTAAAAAAAAATGTTCATCAAAATGTTCCAAGGGCTGAGCAATAGGAGCTATAGCCACTTCATATCAAATTACATAAAATCAGAATAACATCTGAGCATTTTGTTTTCCCCTGGGTGTCTAATCAGTCAACACAGATAAACTCATATCACTGAACCTGCCACACGCTGCATAGCAGACATTACTGTGCCTGCTAGATCTCCGTCAAGCACACTCCCTTTCCTCTCTCCTCCCTTTTCCTCTTCGCTTCCCTCCACATTCTTTTGAAGACTTTCTCTTCCTCTCTCCAACACACTCCACGAAGTCACTTCTGAGAGCTTGTGCTCTGCCTCTCTGTCAAACAACGTTCTCTCTCTCTTTCTCTCTCTCTGTATTGCTCTCTCTCTCCTCCTCCTCTCACACGCTCTCTCGTGTGTATCTCAGTCGCTCTCTGCTGCTCAGTTCATCATGTTGGCTGGAGAATGCTGCGTGCGGCAGCGCTCTCTCTCCTGCCCTGGCGCGGGACACATCTGTCCCACCCGCCGCAGCTGAGTACGCTTTCAGAAGAGGACGAGCCAGAACGGCAGCAGCAGGAGGAAGAGGACGAAGATGAAGGCTCGGGGGTGAGCGCCGGGGTCCAGCCGGACCCCATGTTCCAACAGACAGTTTACCTGCTAGAGGGTCCGGAGGACATGGTGTCATCCGGGGGGCTGAAGTCTCCGGACTGGGTGTACGAGTCCTACTACCGTATGAGCCAGCAGCATCCTCTCATCGTGTTCCTGTTGATCATCGTCATGGGAGCCTGTCTGGCTCTGCTCGCCGTGTTTTTTGCCTCTGGACTGGTAAGTCTGTTCTTTATCCACATACTACTTATTTTCTACTTTTCTGTCTTGAATTGGAACAAAGTTCTCCTTGTGTCTTAAGTCAATGGTTCTCAACTGGTTCTGGACTTTTCATTGGACATCAAGTTGTGACCTAACAATTGAATCCAAAACTGAATTTTTGTGGAGTCGAAATGCTAAATTCTTTAACCTCACACATAGTTCTGTGGTTTACAGGATGAGGATATGCCGTACAGCCCCTCAATGTTGGCATCTAAATTAAATATAATGTAAAGGTTGATAGGACACTTTTCCTTTATTTTCAACAACAACAAATAAACATGGCAAGCACTTTTTCTTTTCTCTTAAAAGTCGATAAGCCAGTTTATTTTGCTTTGTTAACTGTGCACAATTATGAGGTTATTTGCATTTACCATTGCATTTTATCTGGTGTCTGTCTAGACATATGGGTTAGAGCCACTCTTCAGTTCATCCAGAAATTTAAATTCTGTCATCATTTACTTGCCCTCATGTTATTCTGAACCAGTTTTCATTCTTCCGTGAAACACATAAGGAGAGATTTTGAAAAATGTTCTGGTCATTCAGGCTTTCAAGCTTTAAAAAAGACATGATAAAAAGTTTTCCTTGACTTTTGTAGTCATGCCATAGCTTTCCGTAACTTACCATAAAAGTCAGCATTTGTGAAGTCAAGATGTTCAATTTCTGAACCAATTGCTCTTTTTAGTGTATCATTTGATCCGTTCACAAAATTGTCTGAATTATTAATTCATGAATTGGAATAACACGGTTCACAAATTCAATTTACAGACTGTAAACCGATCAGTGGGGAACATTTGCAATCTGTTCCTCACATAAAGCTGTCATATGACTTCAGTTGACTTGGACTATTAGTCATAAAAACCACTTGTATGATACTTTTCTGTCATTTTGAAGCTTGATAGCTTCAGTTTCCATCAATTCTAATTGCATGGAGACCAGCAAAAAAAAAAAAAAAAAAAACAGAATTTCTTCTTTCTAAAGGTTGTAATGAAATAATGGTGAGTAAACAACGATGACTGAAAGTTCATTTTTAGGTGTACTGTCCCTTTAAGATGTTTTTGTTTTGATCCTATTTTGGAAGGATATTCATCTTCCTCTCTCGTCCCACAGTTGTGGTTGTGGTAACGCTGCAGAAATGGGGTTTCAGTCTATGAGAGAGTGTTTTACTTGTGTGTGGGGAGTGCAGCACTCTCTGTGTGTCTGTGTGTGTCTCTTTTTCTCTCTGTGGCAGATTGTGTGAATCTCTTCGCTGTTTCTGAGAGCTGCACTTCTGCAACCCTCATTTTCACCTGCTGTTTCACTCTTTCTCTCTCTCACTGACTCTCTTTCTCTCACCAGATGCTCAGTTGTCTGTGTTTATGTGTAATGGGTTTGTAGATTATTGCAGTCAGTGCATTTAGACTGCACTGTGAACCCTATTACGTTGCCTAGAAGTAATAAAGTAATATTGCATAATTAAATATGGTGAACCTGACCATTTCATTTAACTAGTTACAAGACTACTGAACTGTTCTGGAATTAAAACTTCTATTGATTCTAAACTATGTTCTCATCACTGCTCAATAGATTAGATTAGATGAGAAAATAATACTAATATATTCAGCAAGGATGTATTAAATTGATCAAAAATGAAAGTTTTTTTTATATATATATATATATATATATATATATATATATATATAATGTTACAAAACTTTTTGTTTTAAATAAATTATATTACCTTTTCCAACATTATATTAAGCACTATACAGCGGTTTTAACTGTTGATAGTATGAAATGTTTTTTGAGAGGAAAATATTGGAGTGTCTTCTGAAAGATCATGCGACACTGAAGACTGGAGTAATGATGCTGACAATTCAGTTCTAACATGACAGGAATAAATTACATTTTAAAATATATTAAAATATAATGTACTGTAAATTGTAATATTTCACAATAATTCACTTGATCACATAATCACCTATTTTTAAGGGGACTGATAGCACCTTTTTTGGAGAATAGGAATCAAAAGCTTGCATACTAATTAAAGGGCTAATTCACCCTAAAATGGAAATTATTTCATTAATTACTCACCCGCATGTCGTTGGACACCCGTAAGACCTTCGTTCATCTTCGGAACACAAATTAAGATATTTTTGTTGAAAGCTGATGGCTGAGAAAGGCTTCAGAAAGGCCTCCATTGGCATTCAGTATATTTCCACTGTCCCACTCACAAGACCCATAAAAGGCACTAAAGACGTCGTTACAAAGTCCATCTCACTACAGTGGCTGTACAATAATTTTACGAAGCGACGAGAATAGTTTTTGTGCGCACAAAAATCAAAATAATGACTTTATCCACCAAGTTATTGACGTGAACTTGAGAATATGACGCAGCTCCACCGTTCGAATACATGAGCCGGAAGAGGAGGAGTGCTGCTATCGCAGGAGTTCACGTCAGAGACCTACACGGAAGACAATAACTTGGCGGATAAAGTCATTATTTTGATTATTTTTGTGCACAAAAACTATTATCGACGCTTGGTAAAATTGTACAGCCACTGTAGTGAGATGGACTTTGTTACGACGTCTTTAGTGCCTTTCATGGGTCCTGTGAGTGGGACAGTGGAAATATACTGAATGCCAGTGGAGGCCTATCTGAAGCCGTTCTCAGCCATCAGCTTTCAACAAAAATATCTTAATTTGTGTTCTGAAGATGAACGAAGGTGTTACGGGTGTCCAATGACATGAGGGTGAGTAATTCATGAAATCATTTTCATTTTTGGGTGAACTAACCCTTTAAAGGGAGCATGAACTGCATTGTTTTTGTCATGTTTCCTGTGGTGCACTTATAATGTTAGTAAGAATTTTACATAAAAAGTGATCATAGTTAAGAAATAAAAGGCATTTTTCCTACCCTAGATTTAGCCCTCTGATTTGAACGGGTGTGTCTGCTGTGAGACTTCAGTGTAAACACCCACTGCTGTGATTGGCTGACATCTTTGCATATGAAATAGCTAAGTATTACATGTGTAACTCTCTCGAAAACGTTTAGCACGTTTTTACTATTACAGCTCTCAGGGTTAACTAATCGTGAAAAAGTGTTAATTCATAGCATTATTATTTAGATCTATGGCATAATATTTAGATTGCTGCATGAAAGGTTGCAGTGATAAGCATTGTAGCCAATCACAGACATATTGAGCGCATGAATGCAGTGATCTCATCAGTGCAACTCGATTTCTGCACACTAACGAAATGCTTTCAGCATAACACAATAAAAACACAATATAAATAAGAGATTCATTGATTATTAAAGGAGTGTTGGCAAAAATACAGAACACAATCACTGATAAACACACCTTTATTGTACATTAATTTTTACATATCAGAAATCACTGGTCAGATCAGGCATTAGGATTATCACGGTTACTTGCATGTTGTTGCATTACTGTCAAGTCCATATCCTAAAAATCAATTTGCAAAGCCTGCGCCAAAATTGTAGCCTGACAAGCCAGACCCACATCAAGATGTTTGGTCTGGAAACTCACCATAGACAGGGCTCAGTCCGAGGGGCGGGATAAACGGTTGTCTTTCAAACTCCCTCTGCACGCGATAGGATAGCGGCAACTTACACCAACCGGAGCAACGACGGTGAAGGGGAGCTCGCTGACTGATTAAACATTCGCCGTATCCGGTCGGCTAAACTCCGAACACATCTTCCCTTTTTAAGAATGACTTCAGTGCAGCTCTTTGTTCTTTTCTCAGAGGAAAGCTTAACTCCAAGTCTTCCGGAGGCGCGGGCAGAGCTGATTTGAAAGACCGCCGCCGTTCGCCAGTTTCTGTGTTACTAGAAGCACGCAAACGCAACTCGGCCGTCGTCATTATAGCCCCGCCCGCCGACTCTATAGCCTACCTACACGATGTGATTGGGCCGTCCAGATTCTGAGGACTACAGCTCAGATAGGAATTGAGAGTTGCTAGACCACACTTGCGGGCAAATTAAATTTGCTGCCGCTAGGGTGCGTCTAGATTTCTAGGCTACCAAAATTGCAAATGATTTACCAAAGTATTCACAGCGAAATGTACTGAATACAAATAAATAATGCTTAACTGAGACATTCACATTGTTGAAAATAAATAACCACATTCATTCCACTTAACCTAATGTTATTTGTAGTCCATCCTGTATTGCTCTTCTGTCCTCATCATCTCACTAACACGCCAGTGGGCAGGGCCAAAATTGCAATGAGGAAGAAGGCATTGATATTCTGCAGAGGCGGAATCTATACACTGTAAAAAAATGTCTCCAAATGAACATTTTCTAGTGACTGATCACATCTACATTTTTATGTTGGGCAAACTGAATTTCTGTGAATTATTTAATTCAGACAATTTAGATGCGATTGGTCACTAGAACATTTTCAATCGAACCTGAAGTGGTTTTACAGTGTAGTAGATAGTAGATAGGCTCATTCCATTGAGTCGTTATGTGGGCTTGTTAACAACAAAACCTGTTTTGGGGTTTTCAATTTTGAAACAGGATATTCTTAGAGTATAATGACCTCTTATATGTCAAAGTCTCAAGGAAAATGTTATTTCTCAGTTCATGACCCCTTCAAAGCATTGGCACAAAAACACAACAAATCTCATTTGATCGACCTCACTTATCGTTAGTCATCCACTAAAGTAACATTTACTGCCTAATGTGCAGGAACTAAATCCTTCATTTACATGGTGCCTGTGTGTGGTGACACAGCTATCATCACTCTTCTATGGTTTAACTGTGGGTGTTATTTTGAAGAACTGAGGCTCTTATCTTGGAAACAGCAGTCTGTTTTACACAGACTAGCTAATGGGGCCAGAAAATGTCACAAAGCACAAAACTTTGCTTTATCGTTGTTTCTCCATTAGTCATGCCTTCTTGTTTCAGTTTTGGGCAGGAAGTTCTGTCTCCTCCTCTTTGAATGCTTATCTTGTTTTTTCACAGCAAATCTGTCTAAAGATTGTTTTGCTGCTGAACTGTCCTGAGAGATTAAAGATGGATGGAGTGGTGGTGGTGGAGTTGTGCGATAACAGAGCTGAAAACAAGAACAAAAGTTCACTCGATAAGAAAGACGCATTAATCACATGCAAGCGACAGAGCACTCTAAATTCAATCATTAATTACTCACCCTCATGTCGTTCCAAACCCATAAGACTTCATCTTCGGGACACAAATGAAAATTCAAGATTGTTTTGATGAAATCTGAGAGATTTCTGTCCTTCCGTTGACAGTTGCGCAACTACCCTTTTGACACATCAAAAAGTTCATAAAGAAAATCTAATCTTTATGAATTGAGTAGTTTTGTCAAAAAGACTCCATTGGT
Source organism: Pseudorasbora parva (assembly GCF_024679245.1). NCBI lineage: Eukaryota > Metazoa > Chordata > Actinopteri > Cypriniformes > Gobionidae > Pseudorasbora > Pseudorasbora parva. The sequence continues at coordinate 15,682,201 of NC_090190.1, forward strand.
TCTCGCACATGAAGCGAACATGCTTGAGCTTCCATTTTCCATTTACCACAGCATGACTGGATTGAATGTTAATTTGAATAAAAGCCTACATAAAATCTGTTTGTCATATAAAAAGATTGTCTCTCTTAGGATTGTTTTTTATTATACATTTTCGATACTATGTTATACCCTATTTAATCATGATATTTGACAGTGTTGGGTGTAATTATTTACTAAGTTATTAGTTACTGCAATTTAATTACTTTTCCCTTGAAAAATTTAAGTAAGTGATTAACTTTAAAATGCATGTTTTTATGTAGCCATCTCATATTTGTAATACTTTGGTCAGTAATTTATGTAGTTTTATATTATTCATTTAAATGAATTAAAAGAGCCGTTTCATGTCTAACCTTGAATTGCTTAACTCGAGGTTGATATAGGATTTAGAAAGTAATTAAAAATTAATTAGTAATAAGTAATTAAATACTTTTTGGAGAGAGAAATTTGTACAGTAATCTAATTACACTATTGAAGATGTAATTAGTAACTAGTAATTAATTACTTTTTTAGAGTAACTTACCCAACACTGATATTTGATGGAACTATGAAAATAAAAAACAGTAATTGATCACATATCTATTATACCATAATTTCCTAAGGGGCGTGAACAGTCTTACAAATACTGCCGTAAACACTATATCAACTCTAATGTCGGCTAGCAGATAAGCGGAGGCAAACCACTTTGTCCTTTGTTTACAATGTCAAACGTATAATTGGAACTGTTAATAGAAATTCAACTACAAATAATAAGACATACTTACAAATTCTGATCCACAAACAACAGATTCTCCCAACAAAGTGCTTCATTCCTGGAGCTTTTGTGCGTAGCATGCATTGTACTCTCTTAGGTTCTGGAAGCTGTTCTCCGTAAAATGTACAGCACACAGATAAACTTTGGAGTTATATTGTTCAGCAACAGCGTTTAAATACAATTTTAACCAGTTTGTCAGCCTTGGGAAGGTTAAACTATTGAGTTTTGGAAAAGGGATGGAAAAAAACATAGCTTTTTGGTTTGACATAGCAGCAGCTCAACCAGGCTTCATACCAAGTTTTTTTTTTTTTTTTTTTTTGCGAATTCCGTGGGCTGAGATTAATGCGTAACACTGAGGCTTCACGAGAAAAACGTGTTGTAGTCCAAACGAGTCATTCTTTGTAGTTCTTGGAAAGTGAATTCTGTTTAATAAAATATCTCCCTTTAGAGTGGACTTTGAGCTTTGAAACCTTGCAGATCTTTTTTATGTTCAAACAGCAACATTACACATTAAAGGGATAGTTCACCCAAAAATGAAAATTCTGTTATCATTTACTCACCCTCAAGTTGTTCCAAACCTGTATGCATTTCTTTGTTCTGCTAAACACAAAATACGATTTTTGGAAGAATTTTTGTAACCGAGCAGATAGAGCAACCATTAACTACCATAGGGGGGCAAATACTATGGGAGTCAATCTGCTTTGTTACAAACATTCTTTTAAAAAATATTTTTTTTTGTGTTCAGCAGAAGAAAGAAACTCATACAGGGTTAGAAAAACTTGAGAGTAAGTAAATTATGACAGAATTTTCATTTTTGGGTGAACTATCCCTTTAACTAAAGTTGTAGGACACCTTTAAAGGGTTAGTTCACCCAAAAATGAAATTTCTTTTATTAATGACTCACCCCAATGTTGTTCCAGACCCATAAGACCTCCGTTCATCCTCGGAACACAGTTTAAGATATTTCTGTCCTTTGAATGTAAGTGAATGCCCACTTGCTGTCCACGTCCAGAAGGTAATGAAAACATCATCAAAGTAGTCCATATATGACATCAGTTGGTTAGTTAGACTCTTTTGACGCGTCACCAATACATTTTGGTCCAAAAATAACAAAAAATACGACTCTTCACCATTGTCTTCTCTTCTGTGTTCCTCAAATAAAGAATCAAATGATCATGATTCAAGATTCGGATCGTGTGTCAAACTGGCAAACTGCTGAAATCATGTGACATTGGCGATATGAATCACGAATCAATCTGCTGATTCGCGACCGTTTCTTTATTTGAGGATTGAAAACCACGGAAGAGTAGACAATGCTAAAGAGTTGTATTTTTTGTTATTTTTGGACCAAAATGTATTGTCGACGCGTCAAAAGAGTCTAACTAACCGACTAACTAACTGATGTCATATATGGACTACTTTGATGATGTTTTCATTACTTTCTGGACGTGGACAGCAAGTGGGCATATACATTCAAAGGACAGAAAGGCCTCGTACTAAATCTAAAATATCTTAAACGGTGTTCCGAGGATGAACGGAGGTCTTACGGGTGTAGAATGACATTGGGGTGAGTCATTAATGAAAGAAATTTCCTTTTTGGGTGAACTAACCCTTTAAGTGAACATAACATTATATGTATAGTTTAGTATTTACATATTTTAGTACTCCAAATACACTACTGTTCCTATTTACGTATTATTTTATTATACTTGAAATATACCATTCCCTGCATGTTTTATTCTAGCTTCATGCATCCTTTTTTATCAACACTTAAATGCAACATAAAAAGCAACATTTTAAACAAAAAGTTGAGAAAATCAGAACAATGATCAAAACACAGATGAAGTAGATCGAGTCCATCAAACCCCTGAAGCGTCATCATGAAGTACATAAAAAGTAGACTGAAAGTACTTTCTTATTTGTAGTTTAAAAAAATGATACTAATTGCACACTTGAATAAACTTTTTCGTAACGGATGAACTAAAGTAGCCTATACCCTGTACTTACGGTTACATGAAAATATGGACAATTTCTACATTCAGTCATTTTTTACAGTTCAATGGGTATAGACAGTCCAGCCTTTTACAGCAAATTTAGTTCACTAATAATACATTACTGATTTTTTTGATGTAAGTACAAAGTAGTTAAAGGGTGGGTGAAATGCTGTTTCATGCATACTGAGCTTTTTACACTGTTAAAGACTTGGATTCCCATCCTAACCATAGACAAAGTTTTAAAAACTAATGTTGGATGTTTGATGGAGTATTTCTGTGTACTCCTTCCGGTTTCTCACACGTTTCGGAGACTTTTTTTCGAGTATGGGTCGGCTTGACGTCGATAGAGCGAAAGGTCCTTGTATGGGCCGTACGGGCTCTTCTCCCGGTAGGGTGCGCGCGGATTTCCATGGTCACTGCTGTCACAGGACTTCACCAAATCATACCAAATAAGTGTGTTTTTGACGGAGCGGTCCCAGCGATAAAGGTTCGGTCCTGCTTTGGAAGCAATCGGTGAGTAAAACTGCTCCAAATGTCTCTGCTGTTGGCTATCGTTGCGTGAGTAAACATCAGTAAACGACACGATCGCGTGCTTCGTCATTCAAATGCGCTAACGGTTACTCCATTGTTGTTCTATATAACGTTACACTAGTCTACCGTGTAAAACCGTTTTGCTTGCTACTGCTAAGGTTTAGTCGCATACAATAGTCCATAAACCGAATCATGTCCTCATAAACTGCGAGTAAACACACACAAATGTTGACAGGTCACTAAATACAGTACATGCCACAGAGACAGACGTCCTGCTGTTGGTGTTTCTCCTGTTCAATTTATTTCAGCCTCAGAATCTGATTCTGGATCATATATGTATTAGCTGAGATCGATAGCCATGGGCTTCTCCACGCTTGAGGACGTCACCTCTTTGTGCGCGATCGTCATTCTTTAGCTCCGCCCTCACGATACGCCTCGTTTTTTTCCGGAAAGACTCGGTACAGCCTATATTTCTTTTATAAATATAATAAAACTAAAGACTTTTCAGATATATGAAGGATGCAATACTACTCTATAGGTACTCAAGATTGACATGAAATTGACTGAAACTGAGTTCCCCCCCCCCCCCCCTTAAGGCACCTAATATAAAGTAGGATCTAATTTTCCTTTACAATAATCAATGCTTTTATTTGCCATTAATAACCATACTTTTTGCATCATCTCAGGCTTCGAGAATCTCCCAGTTCTGGTCAAATTTTGAGTCAGACATGGACAATTCAGTGAAATGTTAACTAGAGATTCGCTCTGATCAGATCACTGAATCAACTGACTCGATGAGTGAGAACAGCTGCAAGTCCAATTCACAAATTAATCATTCAGTGTGATTAGCGAAATGATTACTGGTTCATTAAATAGAATCAGCTTGTTAACAAATTCTACATCACTATCGCACCTCAAAGAGGGTGTCGAGATCTTCAGTTTGAACTAACAAGAAAATATATGTTTGGGGAGTAAAAAGTACAATATTATGCTTTGGAAAAGTAAGAGATTCCCAAAATAAAGATACTCTGATAGATCATAGATCTATCTTGAAACATGTACTGAAGTACAGTAATGAAATAAAATTACTTTGCCACTGTCAGAGATTGTAACTAAACATTTGATGTTCTCATGGTCACAAATGGGTGTATGGTGAATCTGCACTACAAGAATTGTGCTTTTGACCTTGAAACTAAATATTAGTTTGATCTGGATGAAAAGCTTTTTCTGATTGGCAAATTGGTAACTTAAATTAATAATTTCCATTAGATTATGCTGTATGCAACACTTGATACCATCTTTATAAATGATGATGAGGCAAAATGGACACCTTTTCCCTCCCATCCTGATGATGTTACTAACAAAATTTAATTTCTAATGGCTGCACTCCTTCCAATTCTAACCTCTTCAAATTTCACTGAGAGCCAAATCTTGGAACAGACCATTTGGACACGAGCCACAAACCCACATCGTCTAGATGCCTCACTAGACAACAGCAAACACAAAAACAAGCACATGCACACATTCCAGATCAACAGTCGATTTACCATTTAGCAGATCCGTAAAGAAAAACCTTATATTCGGTTACAATTAAAGATCATTTATGCAAGGGGAATTTGGAAGGAGGCTTTGGGTGAGATCAGGACGGGGCAACATTGACCCAACAGAACACATGTTATAAATCTGACGCCAACACAGCAGAAATATGATAATTTGGAGGGGGATGAAGCGAACATGCAGGTTGATCAATTAGATGAGTTATGGAGATGACAGCGTCACACTGAGCCAATCTTACGAGCTCATGCAATCATTAATATTTGCTTATAGTGCCTTTATTGAATTCAGTTACTGACACACTCATCTGCAAAATGTTTTGGCCTCTGCTTGGCTTAGTTGATTAGAAATGTAGAATAAGATGAGCACATCCTTTGCACTTGCATTAGGGTTTAATGCACACTTCTATACAATCCAGATAGATTTTAAAGGGATAGTTCACCCAAAAATTCTGTCATCATTTACTCTCCCTCAAGTTTTTCCAAACATGCATGAATTTCTATCTTCTGCTGAACACAAAGGAAGATATTTGGAAGAATGTATATAAGCAGATTTTGAGCCCCATTGACTACCATAGTAGTGGAAAAAATACTATGGTCAATGGGGCTCGACATCTGCTTATAAACATTCTTCCAAATATCTTCCTTTGTGTTCAGCAGAAGAAAGAAATTCATGCAGGTTTGGAAAAACTTGAGGGAGAGTAAATGATGACAGAATTTTCATTTTTGGGTGAACTAACCCTTTAAAGAGAGACAATATATCACAGTCACCCTGTGCATGAAATCTGAAGGGCCTAATTATGAGTTATTATGTGACATTTTTAGGATAGTGAACAGGAATCGTAATTAATGCTACAAGCTTTTCATAGACAGTGTTGCTATTGCTTGTAGGTTATATGGTAATTTTGAACAATGTGCTGCTTCAACTAAGACAATCCGAATGTGTTGAGTTCATGTTCTTAAATGCATTAGCCATAAAGCAAAATTTCTTGAATATATGTGACAGTACTTAAAGGGTACATAACACACACAGTTTCTGTTAATCTCAAGTTAATCTTGAGTACCTATAGAGTATTGCATCCTTTGTATCTCCGAAGAGTCTTTAGTTTTATCATATTTATTAAAATCAGATACACTGAACTGATTTTTTCCGAAAACAGACAAATTCATGGTGGCGTGCAGTGGGTAGAGCTTAAGAGTTGCGAGCACACACAACATTCTTTTCACTATAAATTCATGCTGTTTACATCATATGCACTTATACGCCAATTGCCAACAAAACACAGACATTTGATGCAGTTTCACTCACCGTCTGCAGTTTCAACTGATGACCAGGAGCAAACAAACACACTTACGGAACGCCGTTGCTGCTCTGGAAAAAAAATTGTAACTACCGTTTCCTTAAAGGGTTAGTTCACCCAAAAATAAATCTGTCATTAATTACTTACCGTAATGTCGTTCGATACCCGTAAGACCTTCATCTTCGGAACACAAATGAAAATATTTTTGCTGAAATCCGATGGCTCAAAAAGGCCTTCATTGGCACTAATGTAATTTCATCTCTCAAGACCCATAAAGGCACTAAAGACGTCGTTACAAAGCCCATCTCACTACAGTGGTTCTACAATAATTCTATGAAGTGACAAGAATAGTTTTTTGTGCGCAAAAAACTAAATAACGACTTCCAGTGATTTGCCGATGTCAAAACAAAGTTTCGAATGATTATGAATCAGCGTATTGATTCATACCTACCACTGTGGAAGTTATCATCATTCATTTGGGTACTGAAATTCTTCAAAATATCTTATTTTGTGTTCAACAGAAACTAAATATTCAGGTTTGAAACAACATGAGGAACATGAACAACAAGTAAATGATGACATCATTTTAATTTTCTGGGTGAAAAATGTTATTCCTTTAACTAATCTTGAATTATACTGACAGAAAAGTCTAGTATATTTGGCCTATTCCTTTACTCAATCTTAAATTTACATATTTAGCAGACACTTTTATCCAAAGCGACTTACAAATGAGGAGAACAATATAAGCAATCAAATCAACAATGGGCCTACAAGGCACCATTTACTTGCAGAATGCAAGCTTCTGGAGGGCACATACAGTGGGGCAAAAAAAGTATTTAGTCAGCCACCAACTGTTCAAGTTTTCCCACTTAAAAAGATGAGAGGGGCCTGTAATTTTCATCATAGGTACACTTCAACTATGAGAGACAGAATGAGAAAAAATCCAGAAAATCGCAAAGTATGATTTTAAAGAATTTATTTGCAAATTATGGTGGAAAATAAGTATTTGGTCACCTACAAAAGAAGTAAGATTTCTGGCAGACCTGTAACTTATTTAAGAAGCTACTCTGTCCTCCACTCGTTACCTGTATTAATGGCACCTGTTTGAACTCGTTATCAGTATAAAAGACACCTGTCCATACCCTTAAACAGTCAGACTCCAAACTGCACTATGGCCAAGACCAAACAGCTGTCAAAGAAACCAGAAACAAAATTGCAGACCTGCACCATGCTGTGAAGACTGCAATAGGTAAGCACATTCGTTTGAAGAAATCAACTGTGGGAGCAATTATTAGAAAATGGAAGACAAACAAGACCACTGATAATCTCCCTTGATCTGGGGCTCCACGCAAGCTCTCATCCTGTTGGGTCAAAATGATCACAAGAACGGTGAGCAAAAATCCCAGAACCACACGGGGGGACCTAGTGAATGATCTGCAGAGAGCTGGGACCAAAGTAACAAAGGCTACCATCATTAACACACTACACCGCCAGGGACTCAAATCCTGCAGTGTCAGACGTGTCCCCCTGCTTAAGTCAGTACATGCCGGGCCTGTCAGCATTGTGCTAGAGAGCATTTGGATGATCCAGAAGGGGATTGGGAGAATGTCATATGGTCAGTTGAAAACAAAATAAAACTTTTTGGTAAAAAATTAACTTGTCGTGTTTGGAGGAGAAAGAATGCTAAGTTGCATCCAAAGTACACCATACCTACTGTTAAGCATGGGCGTGGAAACGGCTTGTTTTTGGGCTGTTTTTCTGCAAAGGGACCAGGACGACTGATCTGTGTGAAGGAAAGAATGAATGGGGCCATGTAACGTGAGATTTTGAGTAAAAACCTCCTTCCATCAGCAAGGGGATTGAAGATGAAATGTGGCAGTCTTTCAGCATGACAATGATCCCAAACACACTGCCCGGGCAACGAAGGAGTGGCTTCGTAAGAAGCATTTTAAGGTCCTGGAGTGGCCTAGCCAGCTTCCAGATCTCAACACCATTTAAAATATGGGAGTTGAAAATCCATGTTGCCCAGAGACAGCTCCAAAACATCACTGCTGTGCTCTAGAGGAGATCTGCATGGGGAATGGTCCAAACTACCAGCAACTGTGTGTAAAAACCTTGTGGCGAATTACAGAAAAGGTTTGACCTCGGTCATTGCCAATAAGGGGTATATAACAAAGTATTGATATTCACTTTTGTTATTAAGCAAATATTTTTAGCAAATGTAATTTGCAAATAAATGCTTTAAAAATCTATATATATATATAGATTTTTAGAATTAGACAATATATATATTGTCTAATTCTGTCTCTCATAGTTGAAGTGTACCTATGATGAAAATTACAGGTCTCTCTCATCTTGTAAAGTGAGAGAACTTGCACAATTGGTGCCTGAATAAATAATTTTTTGCCCCACTGTAAGTTTGAAGTTGTGAATTTAGGTATAGGGGTGCAGAGCCAGTGGTTGTTCTGTAGGGAAACATCAGTGCCATGAATTTGAAGCAAATTGGTAATTGGCAACCAATGCAAATTTATGAAGGGAGGGCTGACGTGTGCTTTCTTTGGCTTGTTAAAGATCACTCTTGCTGCAGCATTCTGGATCAGTTGCAGAGGTTTGACAGTGCATGCTGGAAGGCATGCCAAGAGAGCTTTACAATAGTCCAGTCCGGATAGAACAAGAGCTTGGACAAGGAGTTGTGTATCATGCTCCGATAGGAAGGGCCTGATCTTCCTAAGGATTGATTTCTTTAAACAAAAGTAGTATTAGCTTTATTTAAGTGTGGCAAAGGTATTCAAATATGTTGGACTTTCTTTTCTTTCTTTTAAGGCTGAGTGTAAATATTGATAAAGAACTGATGAGCAAGATGTAATAGATGCTTTTGTTAGATTAATGTCAGTGCTTTGGGAGAAGAATAAGAGTATAAAGAAAGAGTATAAAAAATTCTTCCAAAATTCCAAATACAGAAGATGAATTATATCTGCACATCACAAAATGTATTACAAGAATATATATATTTTTTTCTATATTCTTATAAATATACATTTATTTATTTGAATTATTTTGCACTGCAATCATGAAATAATAAAAGTGTAGCACTGTTTTGAGAGTTAAAAATACATGAGTATGTGGGTATGGTGCAAGTTTGCATTCTGCTGACTGTCAGTGGCATGTTTTACATTTTTGTCCCATCAGCAAGTCTGCAAAGCTGCGAAACCACAGAAAACAAACCACCCTAAACTCACATTAAACTGAGATGCTCAGACAAATGGACAGGAAGTGGCTGTGGAAAGGATAGTGCTGTAACAAAGAACCCCCATGTGTGCATCTCTTTGCCTTTGTGGCCCCTGCAAAATGGAGTTAAATGGACTTAAATGGGCTCAAATGCACAATCAGCTGACTATTTGAGCTCTGGCCCTTGATAATGTGAAGAAAGGAGACTGATATGTGCCAAGTCTGATTCATGCTGTGATGGATGAAAGAGTGATAAAAGTAAAACAGGAAGGATAGGGGCTGGTGGGAATGGGCCTTAAATGGGGATTTTAAGACTAATCATGTAGGCAGTGAATCGGCACTTTGATGTAGACATTTAATTATAATTGTCCTGGAAAGAGGAAAGGAAATGTCACAGATGGGTGCACTGTTGGTGGTGTTTGAAAAGGCTAGCAATATTATTGCAAAAATGAGGGTTAGGGATTTAAACAAACCCTACATATTAACCCTTGGAGTGTAACTTGCATTATTTATGCATAACAATAATGATACTAGAGATTAGGGTGCTTTGTGTGTGTGTACGGTTTGTACATAAAAAAACATTACATCTATTGAATGTTCATAGTGTGTGTGTGTGTATGTGTGTGTGTGTGTGTGTGCGTCCGTGCATGTGGGTGTGTGCGTGTGTGTGCGTGCGCGCGTGTGTGTTTTGCATAGTGGCTGATTGGCATTTCTTTTTAAAATTGCTCAGTTATTGCCTCATTCAGTTTATGCATGAGTGACTTTTTTATTTTACAAAATACAATTTATAAAAAAAACACTATATTATCTCTCTTTCAATGGTTTTCAATGCAATGCTTTTGTGAATGTTATAGGTTTGTGTGTGTGTGTGTGTGTGTGTGTGTGTGTGTGTGTGTGTGTGTGTGTGTGTGTGTGTGTGTGTGTGTGTGTGTGTGTGTGTGTGTGTGTGTGTGTGTGTGTGTGTGTGTGTGTGTGTGTGTGAGACCGAGTGTGAGTGGACTCCTTGACAAAGGTAGAAGGGGGTCCCTGAAGGCACTCGTCGTAACCATGGAGTTTACTATGCTGTGAAGTCTAAACTACTGCAGCGCATTCCGGCATCCCCTATTGGCATCAATGAAAGACTGATGACATGGCACATTCCCCTGGCAAAGAAACGCTTCGCCCCTCTTACCAGTGCATATGCTCCAACTCTTGATGCCAAGCATAACATCAAAGAGGAGTTCTATAGAGCTCTTGATGCCATCTTACGAAAAACCCTGCCTTTGGACAGGCTCATACTCATGGGAAATTTCAATGCTAGAGTGGTACCCACCTGGTATGGAGTAAAGTCGTCCCTAATGAACCCTGATGGGCTTAGACACCTCTCTCTCTGTGCAGAGCACCAGCTGGTCGTTACTAACACCGTCTTCCAGATGAAAAACAGGTTCAAGACCACCTGGCAGCACCCACGCTCAAAACATTGGCATTTCCTTGACTAAGTGATTATCTGTCAAAAAGATGAGAGGAGCTGTGTGCTGGACTGTCCACCTCATGGTCAGATCCAATCTACTAATGAGCATTCAACCTTGCAGCCTGAAGACCTCATACAAGAAACTCAACTGTACAGCATTGAACAGCCACACCCACAATGACAACCACAGACGGTTCTTTGCTGAAAACCGGAAGAATCAGCCGACTGTCCAGCTCTGTGCCAGACTATTTATAACGTAGCCTCAGAGGCACTTGGCCAGTCAAGGAAGCATCACCAGGACTGGTTCGACTGTAACTCAGCTGAGATACAGTCACTCCTAGAAACTAAGCACAAAGCCCACAAAGCTCTTCTGTCCTGTCCTGGATCTCCCACCCTTATAACCCATTTCACTGCTGCAAGAGCAGAAACCTAGCGAGCCCTTCGGACTATGGAGGACGCCTGGTGTTTGCGCAAAAAATCCAAAACCTGGCAGACTGCAATAATACTCAAGGTTTTTACGATGCCTTAAAAGAATTGTACGGCCTCAGGAAACGGGCGATTGCCCCAGCCCCATTCTTGCCTGTTGGGCAAATAATTTTGAGTCTCTTCAACCACGCCATTGTAGGGCTGAAGAACAACAAACACGCTGGACCTGATGGAATCCCTGAAGAGGTTTTCAAATATGAAGGATACATCCTCACACGCCGTCTACACCTCCTACTGTCGCCTTTGGCTTGGCTTGCTCAGTTGGGGACACTAAAATTATGATTAAAGTTATTCAATTAATTATACAAATACAATTTATGAATTAGGTTTTATTTAATTCTATAAACTATAATACTGATATGCCAACATTGTCGCTATCTGATAAATTTAAATAAGCTGATAACATCACTGGTTTCTCCAGTACGACTGTACAGCCAAATTTAATTTTGTTGCAAAATTGTCCTGTTTGACACTGTGAAGCTGCTTTGACACAATCGTGATTGTAAAAGCGCTATATAAATAAAGTTGATTGATTGATTGATTAATCACAAAACATCTGGGAGCATGGGACCCTCCTACAGGATTGGAAGGATGCTAACATCGTGGTCATTTACAAGCAGAAAGGAGACAGAGCAGTCTGCGGCAACAGCCGCGGTATATATTTCCTCTTCATCGCAAGGGAAAGTCCTGGCCAAGATCATGCTCAGCAGACTGGCTGAGCATGACTTGACGGAAGCCTCATTAACATCCGGTGACTCGAGACCCGCACAAAGACAAAGACCCGCCAAATGTGTGAGCTTCAGTATGCCGATGACTGTGCCCTCAGACTGAGCTCATGAAATGGCGTATGTATGACACGCCAATTCGTATGCCATTTTGGCATGCTATTAAGATGCATAATCGCTTTTTAGCGTGTTTATCAACGCCGTTTCATTCTATTCCCCTACACTGTCCATACCCCTAAACCTACCAATCACACACACACACACACACATACACACACACTGCCCCTAAACCCACCAATCACAAGAAGCATTCTGAATTTTTACATTTTCACAAAAAATGTTATGTTTATAAATCCATTTACCTTGTGGACACACACACACACACACATATTCAGACACATTTTGAACACGAAACTCAAACTCTTTCCTAAACCATCCCATTTGTGTATTATTAAAAAAACAGGATATAACAGGCAAATACGACTGCAGGCACAATTTATTCAAAAAGTACAAATACTCCAAGTGTTCCGAGGCCAAACGATTGATTTGTGTGAAGAAAATCCCCAAAAGCGATCAGTACCGTCGAGTCCATCTGCCAAAGATAAATAAGACATTTCAAACATTGCCGCCGGAAAAAAAAAAACGTCACATCAGCTTTGATAGCATTGGCGTCGTTTGTCTCGTGACCAATTGCGTCATTACGTCAGCTTTGATTGTAAAATGCCAATGGCTCTCGTGTGTCTCGTGACCGATCACATTATTCTAAAGAGTGTATTATTTGAATGATAAATATGAACGAGTGCGTATGTATTTGTGTTCTGTTCACAAAGGGGCATGATCGTCATTTCAGCGATTAAAACATTAAGATCAACTCTGTTCTTCACATGAAGATATCATATGACTTAAGATGACTTGGAATGCAACATGAGTTAATACTTTTATACAGTTTTTTGGTCAATTTTTGCAATAAATACATGTGATTGTACATGTATTTGGCGTGTTTTATATTGTTGGGAGTGTGTAGGTTTAGGGTAGGAGTGGAGTTAGTTGCTCCAAAATATTAAATTAGGCCCTAAATATGAATTCTGTGAGATAAGGTTTGCGGAATCACATGGCGTCAACATACACGCGGAGATGATGGTTCGTTTCAGCGTAGACATACACGCAGATAGCTCAAAATGCGTACAGGTAATACGCCACTTGGCTTTAGAAAGTGGTGTGTATGTTTACGCAAAGTCATGATGTAATGTTGGTGCCCTCGTAGCCAATATCCTGGACTCTATGCAGCACGCCTATAATAACACATATACAGTCTGTACCAATATTTCGGACTACAGGTTAACACTAAAAAAATACCCCCCCCCCCCCCCCCCCCCAGTTTTCACATAAACACTTAAAATAGTGGACCACTTCAGATTGCAGTCATGATGTACTGCCGTAAACAATTTAGCTATAGAGCATAATTATGAAACAATAGACTTTTTATTTCAACCATCCAATATATATCATCATATCACATGGCCCTAGTTGGAGTTATGGATTTTTATTGGACGAAATAAAAAAAAAAAAAATTAAACTTAAACTTTTAAGGATAATTAAGGATGTTTTTTTTGTTTTTTTTTCAACCACGTTAACTTTTTTCAGTTCAGTGAATTAAGTTGAGTGTTCAGGTGGCAAACTTAGGAAAATTAGTCAATTCTTATACTGCTCAGATTACGGGAACTATTTAAAAACAAAAAGTGAAAGAAAAAGAAAAAAATGTCCAGAAGGCTGCATTAGGGTTAAACGCGAACCAATACCATTTCGGGAGGTGGTCTGGTTACGGTTCACTTTCAGCTAATGGTACGGTTTGCTAAAAACACCCGTTGTGAACTCAAATCAGTCCGGGCTTACTTAATTTTTCGATTTGTGAATTCCAATATAGTTCAGTCATCAGATGCCTCTATAGTCCGTACGAATCGGCTGTTCTTCACGGCTGCTGCTTCTCTCAGATCTCGACAAATTATTCGTTCACAACATACACTTGTTTACTGTAATTTCAACCACTTCCAAACGGTGTAAGAGAGATGCAGCCGCATGCCTTGCCTGTTTAAAATTTATGATACGCAGTTTACGAGCACACACACCTAAGCGCATTAAAAGAAAACCAGCTTTCAGAGTGTGTACTAAAAAATCTTATTTTAAAGTGTCAAAAACACACAAGGTTCACATATTCAATTGGTTTTGTCTTAATGGAGTGTAAACATATGGATGAAATCATGCATGTGTATTATTTTATTGGATCCGTGGCCATGCATTACTGTATTTCATCAGTGAAGATGCCGTTTTATTTAATTCTTTTTTTATTTAACTATTCCATTTCTTACTTGAATGCTATTTTTAGGTATCTAATGAAAATGTTAAGCGGTTTATTTAGTTTGCATCTTTCTTTTATGTTTGTCCAGTTGTTGTTTTTTCTTCTATGCTGATGTTATTGCCTTTTGCAATAAAAACATGATTCAAGGAAAACCATTCAAAAGAAATGTTATTTAGAAAGGTGGAGTTGTAATAATAAGGTGCAAGAATATGGATGTAGTATTACAACTAAATTAAATTTTTATGCAAAAGATAAACAACTAAGGTCATTTGTTGATGGGTTAAGGTCATTCAGCAGTATTTTTTAGCAGTGATGTTTTACAAAATAATAATAATACTCTTTACAAAAAATATATTAGTTAGCGAGGCACATAAAATGTAAGTGAATGGGATTGAATTTTAAAAGCCATAGGGTATAGATTCAAAAAGCAACAGTATGAACACAAAGGATGACCACATTCATAAGTGGACCAAAAAAGCTTGTTTAAAGTACAAAGACAATGTGAACGTAAAGACAGCTGGGTCTTTTTCACTCGTTTTACCTCGTGGTCCACTTAAATGAGTTTGAGTTTGGTTTATTTAAAGAGGACTTAAGTGTGAAAAGAGACCCTTACTTGTCGTGGAGAGGTGTGATATCTTAATAAAAATTCAGGCTTAAGATCAAATTAACATGATTATTAGTGTTTTTATACTATTGACCTGGGCAATTTTGGCCCTGGGGATCTCTTAAATTCTGTTAAAATACAGTTATCTACTTTGCCATAGGTGTGTGTGCTCAAGATTATTTAGCTCCGCCCACTGCACACCTCCACAAGTTATGCTGTTTTCGGAAAGAATCGGTACAGAATCTTTTATAAATATGATAAAACTAAAGATTCTTTGTTGATATGAAGAATGCAACACTACTCTATACTCAAGATTAACATGAGATTGTCAGAAACTGTGCGTGTGTACCCTTTAATGTCCCCAACAACCTCTGTAGTTCTATTTAACGACTTGTTAGCAGCCACCCTTTTTTCAAGAAAAGCTTTAAAAAAATGACAAGGGGCTATAACCGATGTATTTTATGTCATATAATAAAAAGTAAAATATTTGGAGCTTGTGTTAACAACAGGTTATTTTTGGCATTTAAACAAAAACCCATATATATATATGATGTACAGCAGCACTCCTGGGCCAGTAGCAACCACCGAGAACACCTTAGCTTTGTTTCGGCATTTTTTTCACATTCAAGCTCTCTTTTTTTCAGTTTTAAAATCAAGTTATAATTAATGTTACGTTATTTCAGTGCATGAAAAATTAAAGCAGGTGTGGGCAGTTCTCTTTCTGTCTGTTTGCGGTTAATGGAAACAGAAAGTGTGTGTTCCCCAAGAGTTCATTGAGATTCAATCTGCGTGCCAGAGTTCCCTTGAATTTGTAGTACTCCCTGGGGTGTCTCCTCTAATGGCTGGTGAGTCATACTGTGGTACAGGCATTATATTACTGCCAGTCTGCCAGCTCAATGCTCTCATCATTCACAAAACACGCACACAGTCATCCGAACCTATAGTGTGACACCATATTACCCACATCTCCATTACCAGTATTAGCCAGCCACACACACACACACACACACACACCACAAATAAATTAATAATTACTAACTTAATTTTTTTTTTAAAGTAGAATAATATAATGATGGCCAGAGGACTAAGTCAATTCAAGCTGCAATAAAACCTTAAATGGCATATGTCATGAGTCATCTCCAATAAATGTGCATAGATTATTTAGCTATAATGCAGTTATTAAAATGTCCCCCTTTGACTGTACCCTCCTGGTGCAGATCTGTCTATTTCTGTCTCTGTCTGCAGCTGATGAACAGTCTGTAATTCTGTTACTTGGAGCTGCACAAAAAACTACTGAATGGTGACGACAGCTACAGGTAGAAAAATACTTTTTGAAAGATCATGTTGGCATACAACTATTTCATACAGGCTTTCTTTGTATCTTTAAATTCAGCATGAACTTAAATTGACCATAAAACTCAGCATGCTGTCATCATTTATTCTCCCTCATGCCGTGTTGTTATTGTTAACTAAAGCTATTAAGAATCTTTTTCAGGTACTTAATATAAAGCAGAAATAACATATAAACACTACATCACATTAGAGTACAAATACATACCTTCGGGTACTACTATGAACCTTTTTGGTGGTAAAAAAAAAAAAAAAAACAGATACACGTATGTCATTTTAAGGGTACTGCCCCAGCAACACCCCTTTTCTCTGTGTATTTGAGTTTTGTGACTCTACCCCCTGAAGGTAAAATTTTGGCACCCTTTTCTCTATGTGCAGTGATTTTTGATATGATATCTAATGATTCATGCAGCCTACAGTCAGACATTCTTTGTCTCAAAATAATGTATTGCTCTTATGCTTCAGTAAATCAAGCAAGTGACTAAATGGCTTATAATTTCTGGACACACAACGAGTTTAACAGTGACTGAGTTCTGGATTCACAATAAAAGTTCCGTTATAATCAACGACGCTGTCAACACTGAACAATGAAGGCTCAGGCAGCCTTTTATTTTGACAGGCCCTCTGCATGTGATGCCATGAACTGCCGTCTGCCAATGGTTATTGTCTCAGACAATATAGCGTCAATTCCCTGTACGGTCAATACAAAGACACAGCGTTAAGGTTCCACTTCGGAAGGGAATGTTGCCTTGGCAACTAACTAAAACAAATAAGTTTAAGTAAAAAACTTCTGATCACCATCAGAGGGCACTCCAACCCAAACTGTCATTCTCTCACAGACTACATTGCCCATAATCCTTTGCCCAGACTCATTAGCACGCAATGATTACTCTTGTGTTCATTACCTCTTTAACTCTGCCTATTTTTACCATGTTCATTCAGTGCAAAGTCTTGTTTGTGTAACAACTGCATTTCTGAGCGTTTCCATGGTTTCATGCATCTTGGTCTTGGATCTCTCCGTGAACTTCTCTGTGGATTACCCTTTTGCCTATCTTGTCTGTTTTGTTTGCTTGATTGGACTGATTTCCTGTTATGACCTCTTGACTGTTTTTGGATGACAATTGCGGATTACCCTTTCATTAATTAAAAGCTGCGTTTGGATCCTCTACCTTCTGTCCTAGAGCAGTCTGTTACAATAAGTTTTCTATTCAATGAATCAGTCGATTTGGTTCACAAAACAAGTCCGAGTGGTTCATTCAAACATTGGACTGATCTGATTCTCAAGTTAAACTCAATCTGGTTTCAGTGATTAACAGCTCAGCTCACTGGAGGAAGCTTGACTATTGGTGCATTATTATGTACATTTCACTGTTTCTCACGTATGATTTCAGGACACTTGTAATATAGTGTACAAGTCGCATGAATACTTTTATGAAATGCCCACTTTGTATAATATAACCAACTCTGAATTAATGAAATCATGTCCTGCCAACAAATATATAATTGGCTTGCATATGCTGTTTTACTCAAAAATGCGGCACATTGTGGAAGTGAAATGGGTTGTAAATGTTGTTTCATGTTATCTTTAATGTGCATTCATTGATTTGAATACATGTTTTGAGTCAAAACCTATTTTCAACGAACCCTGTTGTGATAGCAGTTTGAGTAAAAATTTCAAATGTTAATTGTCAATATTAATTCTTATTTAAACAGTAAAAACACTACTATCACACTCTGAAAGAACCATTGGGTTACTGGAAAAGTTTGGGCAGACATAATAGACTGAAATCTATTATTTCCCAGGAGTCGAAGGTTAGGGCCACAGTTTGTCTGTTTTACTATTTTGGCATTGAATCACAGAAAAAAATTCAGTTCTTTGTATTTAATCCTGCTCTAAATGTGCAAGTGGTATATGCCTTGTCTTTTTTTAAATGTTATTTTTCAGTGCACTTCAATTTTCTCTTCTTTATCAGCTTGTGAATGCATAAGTGAATGAGCCATGTACCGTCATTATGTTTCCACAGGACATGGAGGACCACATGGCCTTCATCATGACTGTGCCCACAACTCTGGCCATTTTTCTCGCCATCTTCATCCTTGTCTGCATCGAGTCAATCTTCAAAAAGCTTCTTCGCCTTTTCTCCCTGCTCATCTGGGGCTGTCTGGTTGCCATGGGTTACCTCTTCATGTTCTATGGTGGGATCATCTGTCCATGGGACCAGGTGAGACTTGAGTGACAGCACTATCATAGCTCTCCATTTCAGTGCAATTCAGTGTCCGCCTTTGACCTCTATGGCTATCACTTCCTAATTTACCTTTTATCACACTGAAGCGCTCAGAATTAAATATTCGCCATGCATGAAACACAACTTGCGTCAGTAAGATATATATATATGTAGATGTGCAAGTAAATTGGTTGCATGGAAAGCACTAGCGGACGCAATGAAAGCACTCTCCAATCATGCAGATATTCAGTAACATGGTGTAATTTTCTTTCAGTCATTTGCACAGTAATTCATGAATTTTAGTATGCGAGCTGTTCTGCGCACTGAATCATTCATTAGTTCATTGAACTCATTTTAACACATGGGTCTGGCTAATGACTGTGACACAATCTTAACATAAATGCATGTCTTAGAGTAATTATGACAATAAGCACTATTTCTATCTGCCTCTGCATCCATAAAATGAATTGGGTATTAAATATTGCTTGCCTTATTTGAACACCTTGCTTTTTTCACCTTCCCGCTCTGCTCTGTTTGCGATAAAGAGGTGCAATCGCTAGTCACTACTCAACAAGATGGCAAAAACATCCTCAGTTTGGTCGTCTTTTATGAACAGATCATGAGTTATGGTATTACGGTGGCTGTAGGAGTGAGATCGGCTGTTTGGGGCAGGAGTAAATGTACCTCGCCATGAGTCACCCGGGCTGTTTCCTTGACAGGACTTAATAACTTGGATGGGCTCAGTGATCTGGAAATTATGAGATATGCACGTACGTTTCTGGATCAAAGGGCGGCAACATTTCACCAGGAACTACTACAGTAAGAGCTGGGTGGGACCTACATGACATTTTAAACTGTCAACCATAAATTAAACCCACAACACTGAAGAGATGTCATCAGAAGTGAGGTTATGGATACCATTTTAATGAGTGATACAAAGCTTATCTGATTGTCCCCCCTCAATAGCTATTTTGTTTCCTTGTACTTTTAGTTTTTTGCCAATTTGGTTTTTCATTTTGTGTCTATTGGTTCCCTCGAGTCATAAATGCCATGTGACCAGGAGCATTGTTAAACCTTTACTAAAGACTCCCAAATCTAAACGTTTTAGAGTCAAAGTTAAAAGTAAATTCCCTTTGACTGTTGTTCATGGGTCATTAAATGACAAACCACAATTCAAGAAACTCATGGTACCGTTCAGGTACAAACCACAGCATAAAGTGCACGTAACTTCTAGTGCATCCACTGACATGTTGTAATTTAATTTAGTCTATTTAATTTTTTATTATCTTGTCTGGCAAGTATTGTAAAAGGATCATTTAAGGAAGATTTTGAATGACCATCAGTGGAGAGAGATGCTTGTTATCTTTAAAGGGAATATCTTCAGCACTGGGAAGTTGAATGTGTATTTAAACTAGGTCATTAATGTGGTAGAAATGTGCAATTATTTTTGTATTAGGTGCCTTCTCGACTGAGAAAAGCCAACAAAAAAAAAAAATAGTTTGGCTCATGTGGATGAAAAACAACAACTCCCAGAATGTACTTGCTTCGCTGCCCTACGAGGCCACTCAATTCCACCGCTACTGGATTACTGGATCACTTTGCCCACTGTCCCTACCATTGTGTTAATTTTTTTATAATAATAAAACCATTAAGTTCAGTTAGAGAACAGACACTACAATAGCTGAACGTGTCTGTTTAATATAATGTGAGTGAGCTGAGCAAGTGTCACGGTGCAAACGCATCAGGAGTCAGATTACATTCATCACGAGAGCTGAGGTAATCGCGTCCGCATCATACATTCACATCGCGTGTTCAGTCTGCCGCATTTTCAGTTCATGCCTATGGAAGTAAAATTTTCCTAGGAATTAATTTGAAAACTTGAAACACTCACTTTGCTCCGCACCACTCTGTTTACATGAATGCCCAAGCCGAGTGCTATGAGTCGGCCGACAGGAATGGTGCAACAAACTTATGTGAGTAAAACGTCTTTTTGATATGTAGTAATATTAGTCCAGGGGCTGTGTGTGTTCCAAATGGGCTACCAAAACTTATGCCCGTCGGCAGAAATTCTTTCTTGATCTAGTTGCACACGTGTGTGTGTGTGTGTGTGTGTGTGTGTGTGTGTGTGTGTGTGTGTGTGTGTGTGTGTGTGTGTGTGTGTGTGTGTGTGTGTGTGTGTGTGTGTGTGTGTGTGTGTGTGTGTGTGTGTGTGTGTGTATGTGTGTGCATTCGCGCTTATTTCGACTGAACATACGGGCCATGTAATACAGAAATAATATGCCGATCAATCGCGGGTGGATGAGAAATAAATCATTTTGTTTTCTTGATAAAGACGTTTTCTTGTAAAGATGTTTACTAGTCCTGTGGTCGAGAGAATCTTTGCAGTTGCCACTTTCAAAATAATCTCTCCCTTATGTGAACTGAATTGACAGGAGCATAGATATGACAGCAGAGCTGAAGCTCATTAAATATGCAAATCTTATCCATTCCTAGCCGTGGGCATTTACTTCCAAGTCTCCAGTGCAGCACGGCCATCAAAACCCAGCGTTTTGGAGAGAGCCTAAAAACCAGTGTATAACTCAGCTGTTTGCTGAGTTTATTTAAATAAAATAAGCTGAAAAAACACAAATCTTTAGTTTTTTATTTAAGTGTAATTTTACTTGATTTTATTAGGTTAAGTGAAATAAAATTTGTTAAATGTTAAGTTAACCTAAACCATTTGTGTTGAGACTACATGAATCATTTATGTTGCGCTGACTGAACTGGGCAGTGTATTTCTATTTCCCAGCATGCTTTGCATAAGGATGTCTCAGGAGAGTAAATGTTGAAATGAAGTGCTGTTTAATGTGTTTTTTAGTGAAGGGAAAGACCTGTTAATGTTTTCATGTTATATTTGACAGTTATATTTGACATTTAAAAGTTGTTAAGTTGTGTTCATTTTTTTTTTGAGGTTATTATCGTGAAGTGTAGATCTTGTGGTTAAGCTATGCTGTTCTGAAACTGTGCTAATGCCAGTGATGAGAGATGCTTTACTTGATTATATACTTGCATGTTACAATTAGCAATTGATCAAGTGTTGTTGACTAATAGTTTTTATAGAAATAAAGAAAACTAATTAATGTGACGCAGCTCCCATAGAATACATATGGGCATCAGTTCTATCCCTCTCTATCCTACTTTATCTAAATGGATTGACATAAAATAATTTAGTCAAAACTACTACAAAAAAATTAAGTTAATACAACAAGAGTACAACAAATTTGTGCAGTTGAGCTGACACTATTAAATTAAGCTGTGCCCAACCATAGTAAATAAGTTGAATCAACCTTAATAAATTAAGTTGACCCAACGTAAGTACATTAAATTGGAATAACAGAATTGCATAATGCTGAAATAAAGCAAGTTAATTATGTGGAAATACCATTGATTCCATGATGTTTTTATGTTCATTCAAAGAGTCATTTTTTTGAGTGTAGAAAATAGCCTATTACTTATTAGTTATGTTTTTGAATGCAAAAACCACACAAACGACGTCATTATTTGACCTCAGACAACAGTATAAAAAAAAAAAAAAGCCAGTTCATGACACCTTTAACATCTACCACCACGCGCTATCTGGGCTGTGCTATAACCAGCTAAACCTTGTTACTTTATATGTTCAAGACTGGTGAAACTGTTGAACCTAAGTTAAGTTAAGAAGCTATCAACATACAAACCCAACATATTATGATGAGCAGATACACAGGTCTTTTTATCAGGGCACTGCCATATAAATGACCCCCTTAAAGTTGGTGCAGTCTAAGCCAACATTGTGTGACAGGGGTTTGGCAACCCTAAGTCTATTGGAGGAAATTCAAAAAAGCCTGCTAATAAGCCTTCACATATGTGATGGGAAGAACTAGTTGGGTTTATGTGAATTGAATAAGCTACCACCTAATTAGGACTCAAAGTACTCCAGCAAAGATTTTAAGTCTAAATGAACGGAACAGTAGCTTCATCTACAATAGCTGAAGACTTAAAGAGCTCTATTAGGTTATGCTCTGTTTGATTTCCTTTTTTTGACAGTAGCCTTTAATCCACAATATACCATGTCTGGTTGTGTTCTTTGAGGTGAAACATCACTACTGTACCTACACAGCAACATTGCTTGAGTACTAATAAGCTATATACTTGCAGTCGTTTTGCAACACTTGTTAGGAAAAATTATAGA
The DNA here is from genome assembly GCF_024679245.1 of Pseudorasbora parva. Lineage (NCBI taxonomy): Eukaryota > Metazoa > Chordata > Actinopteri > Cypriniformes > Gobionidae > Pseudorasbora > Pseudorasbora parva. The sequence continues at coordinate 15,705,004 of NC_090190.1, forward strand.
ATCCCGGACATTGTCACCAGCATGGGTTGAGGTACTATTGCAGATGAAAAGCCCTCACTGTTCTTCACAGAGGTCTGTAATGCAGGCATCATTAACCCACAGCAGCAGTTCTCCATTAGGGCCACCCAAGAAAAGCCAACAGCCTTTGTATGTTGTACAGAAGATAGAACATAATTGAGCTCAGAGCCAGCAGAGGAACAAAAGGCAGCCATACTCACCGTACACCAATCAGCCTGAGCGCAAACTCAGAGAAAAGACCCCTAAAAAAATGCACAGACCTGTGGACCCCCATTTCCCACAGTTTGGTGTTGACAGATGCCGATTAAAAGCCTTATATGAAGGATGTAAAGGGATGATGAGGAACTAATAAAGTGATGAGAGTGTGAAGGAGGCAGACGTTGAGTCTCTTTTTTAATACTTTTTAAGGAGAAGGGCAAAAGGAAAGTGCCGCCTTCAGATAAGCTAGCCTGTAAATCAGTGGTGATTGCTCTAAGATGTTGCAGGAAGCACATTTAAAGATGTGGGAAGCAGCTTTTAGCAGCATTGCAGACTGTCACTATGATACAAGATGTGAATACACATTTTTGCTATTAACAGGTGACATCTGTGCATCCCTATATTTGAAAAGCACCAGCTGCCACTGCTGTCTGTCAAGAATGGATGCGATAAAGTTATTGTTTTGAATTTTGATAGTACATTTTGGCGGTAGCGCTGTAAATATACACTCACTTAAAGGATTATTAGGAAAACCATACTAATACTGTGTTTGACCCCCTTTCGCCTTCAGAACTGCCTTATATGTGGCATTGATTCAACAATTCTTCAGAAATATTGGCCCATATTTATAGCATAGCATCTTGCAGTTGATGGAGATTTGTGGGATGCACATCCAGAGCACGAAGCTCCCGTTCCACCACATCCCAAAGATGCTCTATTGGGTTGAGATCTGGTGACTGTGGGGGCCATTTTAGTACAGTGAACTCAATGTCATGTTCAAGAAACCAATTTGAAATGAGTCAAGCTTTGTGACATTGTGCATTGTCCTGCTGGAAGTACTCATCAGAGGATGAGTACATGGTGGTCATAAAGAGATGGACATGTTCAGAAACAATGCTCAAGTAGGCTTTGGCATTTAAACGGTCCTAAAGTGTGCCAAGAAAACATCCCCCACCACCACCAGCAGCCTGCATAGTGGTAACAAGGCATGATGGATCCATGTTCTCATTCTGTTTACGCCAAAATCTGACTCTACCATCTGAATGTCTCAACAGAAGTCGAGACTCATCAGACCAGGCAACATTTCTCCAGTCTTCAACTGTCCAATTTTGGTGAGCTATTTGTAGTGTAGATGAGTGGTACCCGGTGGGGTCTTCTGCTGTTGTAGCCCATCCGCCTTAAGGTTGTGCGTGTAGTGGCTTCAAAAATGCTTTGCTGCATACCTCGGTTGTAACGAGTGGTTATTTCAGTCAAAGTTGCTCTTCTATCAGCTTGAATCAGTCGGCCCATTCTCCTCTGACCTCTAGCATCAACAAGGCATTTTCGCCCAAAGGACTGTTGCATACTGGATGTTTTTCCCTTTTCACACCATTCTTTTTAAACCCTAGATATGGTTGTGCGTGAAAATCCCAGTAACTGAGCAGCCATCAGAAGATTAGTACACTGTGCAACAAAACACAGGTAGGCTGTGGTGTTTAAATAATCCTAAATTGGAGTATGCTATGAAAATTTCCCCCACACCATTATGCCACCACCACCAGCCTGAAACATTGATGCAAGGCAGGATGGATCCATGCTTTCATGTTGTTTATGCCAAATTCTGACCATACTGTCTGAAATTCGCTGCAGAAATCGTATCTCATCAGACTAGACAACGTATTTCAAATCTTCTATTGTCATTTTGGTGAGCCTGTGTGAATTGTACCCTCAGTTTCCTGTTCTTAGCTGATAGGAGTGGCACCCACTGTGTTCTTCTGCTGCTGTAGCCCATTTGCTTCAAGGTTCGACGTGTTGTGAATTTAGAAATGCTCTTCTGCATACTTCAGTTATAGCCAGTTGTTATTTGAATTACTGTGGCCTTTCTATCAACTCAAACCAGTCTGGCCATTCTCCTCTGACGAATCAACAAGGCATTTTCATCCACAGAACTGCCACTCACTGGATGTTTTCTCTTCTTCTGTCCATTCTCTATAAACCCTAGAGTCTGTGTTGCGTAGGTCAGTTTCTAAAATACTCAGACCAGACCGTCTGGCACCAGCAACCATGTCACATTTAAAGTCACTTAAATCATCTTTCTTCCCCATTCTTGTTTTGTGTTTGAACTTCAGCAGATTATCTTGACTCTGTCTACATGCCTCTGTCTACATACAAAACTATTGAGATTACCAAGACAAATATAAGTGTAAACTAAATTTGCTGCATTTGTCACACCAATTGTTTCATTATTTAAATATTGGGTAACACTTTATTTTGATGACCCCTTTTAGAAATTCTGTTGATTATAAATAGGATTGCAACTTGTCAACTAACTCTCATTAGACTATTATATTTTTCACCAGCAGAAACTCTAGTAAATTTGCAACATGTCAACTTACTCTACTAACGTGAACCCTACCCATATAGCAGTATAATTATACTCAAATTATACTCTAATGAGAGGTAGTTTGAATGTAGATGCAATGTTATTATAGTCAACAGAATATCTAAAGGGAACCATCAAAATAAAGTGTAACCAAATGGTGTGTGGTGTCCTGGAAATGTAATGTATTCTACATATGATGACAATGCTACTTCTTATGTTCTATAATTATTCGTTTAATGGAAGGCTTTCAGATTATCAGATTATTTCCATTTGCTTTCCTAATACACAAGCAGTGCAGACTGGTTAACCGGACATTAAGATCCCAGTAGACCACATAATCTTATTCACTATGAAATAGCAAACCTAAGTGTACTAGGCTATATGAATTTACTACCATCTGTTTCCTTAGCAACCCTTGAACAATATGCTTTGCATATATGTTTTTATACAATTTTATGTGATTATCTTATAGCAATAATATACAAACACAATAGACCAGATCAATATAGCAATAACATCATACTATAACTCTGATCTCTATATAAATTATATGCTGAAAAGACAATTCTGCCGTGCAAAGGCAAAAGGCCGTAACTTCGTTTTTGGTCGAAAATGAGTTATTGACATTTTTGGGACTTTCAAGACCTCCTTTATCATGTGGATAAATATCGTTAGTCAATTATGTTGTTTTTTCGAGAAAATTATGGATTGTCTGAACAGTAACTTCCAAAAGCCCAGGAGAAACCAAGGCAGAACACCGTAACAGCAGTTACGGCTCTTTGCCTCTGTTTTGGAACACTCAAACTGAGTTACGGTACTCTGCCTTTGTTTAGCCATGCGTCTAAATTAAGTTACGGTACCGACATGCAGTTATGGTGTCCCGCCTTTGTATTAATGTCTATTAAAGTTTGCCGCGTTTGAGTTACGGTGTAGCCTGTGTACTGTCATACATGTTTTCATAATGCAGAATATTCACTCAGCGCGCTGTCAGGCAGTCTGGGGCTGCCCACTGCACGAGTGTGTGTAGGCTACTCGAATGCAGTGACAGCGTGCGACCACGCATACAATCAGTAGGCTAGTAACAGTTCGCAATTATATCCATATATCCTACCTTTTCTTGTAAACCCGATAAAATCCATGCCAATGAACGTCATCGGAGATGTTTAATCCACAAGCATTCTGAGAATTATTCCTGTCGTTCACATCAATCTAAAAGTTGTCCTTTTAGGCTTGGCGATTTTCATTCAAAGATGTAAAAGTATAAGCTATGTAGCCTATTGTATCTTTTTTTACTAGATAAAAATATTAAAAACATATTGCAATAAATAATTACTCTGTTTAGCCTATGAATGGGCAATCCGATCCAGTCAGTGCTGTCATTAGAGCGTGATAGCCAAACTTAACCCTTGATTAACCAGCGGCACTATTTGCTATTTGTCTTATTTATCACATGCATTTTTACAAGATTTTTTATTTGTTCTATTTTTTTTATATCTTTGCATTATATATGCAAATGTTTACTCATTAGAAATAATCTTATCTTGTTCATATAATTCAGTGTCACCTATCAACCTGTAAGTTTTGCTGCACACCAATGAAGATTCTCTTTACTAGAGGTATTGTGTCCTTAATAATAATAAGATGGCTATAATTAATTGTAAATCATCCAAAATAAATGCCATGATCATTAGATTTTATAAAGGTGTTACTATATTGATTTTGCAAATGGTGATCAGCAACCAAATATTGATAATATGGAAGTTACTGCCTTTTGCCTTGGCATGACTCCACATTTTTTGCAGACAATACAAAGGCAGAGTGCCGTAACTTCAAAATAGGGGTCAAAAGTCAAGTTTGAGTAAAAAAAAAGTGTATGTAGATAATTGTCATTACTAAAACATCTAAATGCCAGATTTCCAGTGTCCTACCTATAACTAATTTGGCTGGACAACAAAAAATCTTTAAAGTCATTTTTCTCAGTTCCACACTCCAGTGAGTTAAGGTCTTTTGCCTTTGTAGGGCAGAATAGACAATATAAGATAATGTGATTATAAATATATTATGCATTAGAGCTGTACTCCTTATGAAATTTGATAAAATGGACTGTATATATATATCTCCAGATATATATATATATTTTTCTTTACCAGTGGGTGAAAGACACTATAGTTCATTTATATAATTGATAATAATAAAGTCACAAAATAAAGTGAACCATGACATATTATACCAAAAAAATTCTTCATACAGTGTACACTAATGTATTAAAATAATTCAGGCACTTTGACCTGACCTTGTTTTGCTTAAGTGTTTTTTTTTTTCTTTAATCGCTAATGCTGCCTTTTACACCACAGACTGGACAAAATGAAGCATTGCTTGGTAACTGGTTGACCTAAATTGGTATTATCTAATTGTGTGCTTACATTTAACAGCTGGTCGGTTGATTGTAATCCATTACATACCTTTCTATCTAAGTTATCTGACATTATCAAGATGAATTTGTTTTGACACAGTTTAACGTCTTAATGTTAACAGTTGAAGTTAGTCATTTAACATTTCCTAAAACTATAGCGAACAAACTGTGACAGTGTGAATTTTTTTTAAAGATGTCTGAATAAATTTTGGTTTGACTATATATATATATATATATAAATATATAAATCCATGTCTGATTTTTAATTTGCAAATTACATTTGCTAAAAATATTTGCTTAATAACAAAAGTGAATATCAATACTTTGTTATATACCCCTTATTGGCAATGACAGAGGTCAAACCTTTTCTGTAATTCGCCACAAGGTTTTTACACACTATTGCTGGTAGTTTGGACCATTCCCCATGCAGATCTCCTCTTTCATATTTCAAAAAAATATACATATACATCTAAATTTCTTATGAGAAATATCTCATTGCCCTGTTTGACATATCTTCTGTGGAAGTCTCAGGACCAAAAAAATGTTTGTCAAATTATTGCATTCGGTCCAAATGCAATGACAGGATGTCCTACCTGCCTGTCAACTTATGTATTTGCACCTCCGCGCACCCTGCTCAGATTTTACATAGATTCCTTGAAACTGCACGCCCTAGCTTTAATATTTTAAGTTAGCTTTTATATGTATATTTTGTGCGTAAATTAAACTTTGTCATTTTGTGCATTTTTGTAATTTATATACATTTTTATTTCAGCTTTAGTGTGTTATTTCAGTACATCAAGTTCAACTAAAGTGTTTTTATTTTATTTTTTTATTTCAGTTTAAGTTTATTGTATTTTAAGTAACAATGTTTATGGTTTTAGTTTCAGTTAACTAATAATAACCCTGATCCAGGAATAGTTCCGCTGAAAATGTATTTAAAGAATCAGACACACTGGATGATTATAAAATCTTTTATTAACTCAAATAACCAGATTCTCTACAGGGACACATTAATAATGAGCTAAATTATAATTAGACTTGTTAATATTTTAAAATATCATCAGATTGGATTGATGATATTTGGATTCTTGGCTTTGAGTCGGGCAGCAGAACATTTTTACCATCTAGTGCAAATGGGAAATCTGTGATGTGCAGTCAAAACCTATGCAAATCGCATTGGCAGGTACTGCATGTTTGTGATAATTCGAAACTCATTAATACCAGTAAACCACTCCAAATGAGATCTGAGAGTTTCACAGAGCTCAACCCAGCTGTGACTCTATTTGTTCTCAGCCAAACAAGTCATGATCGCAAAGACTGGCTAGAAGAAAAAGACCGTTTTCATATGGAAAGATGCAGTGACATCCAAACATCTGAGTCCATGATGAAAATCTGGTAAAACTCATTTAAATATGGAAATATGTTTTAGTATTTTTAAAACTTGGTGTATCATTTAACTATTATTTTGATGTTGTATCATTCTTGATTCCTGTCATTGTCATGTTGAGTTTTCATACATGGGACAAGGAGTGAATATTTCGGATTCAGCTCTTTAAAACCTGGTCTGATGTAATAATATGATGTAATAATAATAATTAATAATTTGTTACATTTATATAGCGCTTTTCTAGGCACTTAAAGTGCTTTTACATAGGAGGGGGAATCTCCTAGCCTAAAAATCTAGACGCACCCTAGCGGCAGCAAATTTAATCTGCCCGAGAGTGTCTAGCAACCCTCAGTACCCTTCTGAGCTCTATTCCCCTAACTCTTGCCGGGCCAATCACATCGTGTATAGAGTCGGTGGGCGGGGCCATAATGACGACGGCCGAGTTGTGTTTGCGTGCTTCTAGTAAACACAGAAACTGGCGAACGGCGGTCTTTCGAATCAGCAAATTTGGGCAAATGGGCAAATTTGGCCAGGATGCCGGGGTTACACCCCTGCTCTTTATCGAAGGACATCCTGGGATTTTTAATGACCACAGGACCTCGGTTTAACGTCTCATCCGAAAGACGGTGCTCTTTGACAGTATAGTGTCCCCATCACTATACTGGGGTGTTAGGACCCACTCAGACCACAGGGTGAGCACCCCCTGCTGGCCTCCCTACTAACACCTCTACCAGCAGCTACCTGGTTTTCCCAGTTGGTCTCCCATCCAGTATAAATGTAAATGATGTAGTATAAAACAACTGAATTTAACTGCCAGTCTTAATCCTGCGAACATATATGAACTGGCAAGCAATCAGTTAATTGTAGAGATGAACAATTTAACCTTGCCAAGTCTTGAGGCTGAACTCAGGCACTTAAAACTTGAGCAAAAACACGAACCATCCAAGCAGTCTGAGGTTAAAGTGCGAGACGCCCCCACCGCCCGAGAGCCCAACGGAGCGTTTTGTCTGGTAGGGGATTCTTTATCCTTCACAAGCCAAAATGTAACCATTTCTGACAGTTTCTCTGACCCTCCTCAGCAGCAAACAGAGTGGAAATGGCAATCGATAAGGCTCAAGACATATTTCGTCTGAAAAAAATCACTGCCCTGCAATCTGTTTGTTTTTTGGCAGTGTACGTGTGTGGTCTGTGAGAGTGACCAAGCCAGAAATCCATTAGGCTTTGCTGTCGTCCAGTGCCCTATCTGCCACTCCTCGAGTGCTAAAAAAAAACTGCACTTAGTGTAAGAAATTGTGAAACATAAGCTTTAGAATATTTATGAGTGTATAACATCGTTCAAGCTTAAAAAATATGACGACACATGGAGTTTGGCTCTAACTAAAAGACTACAGATCATTTCATGCAAAGCAGGATTTTTCTTGTTCTTTTGAAACATGAATATTTACATTTATTTACATTTATCCATTTAGAAAAGGCTTATATCCTAAGAGACCTTGAAATGAGGCATTGCTAGCAATACAAAGTGTCTGACATCGTTCGGAATAGTACAAGCAAATTGGCAGTGCAAAGTTCACTTTCCACTGTCGCTGACATTTATGAAAACTGTCATGAAAACATGATGTCACAAAAATGAGTACATACTGTCCATACTTTGTTTTACTGTTTTTGGTGCAAGAAATGTAGACTAACATGATATATACACTAGAAAATAGAAAATAAATATATAATATAATGTATATAAATAAAATCTAATTTAACATATATTGTTTTCGGTAACTGAGGTCCCATTTGTTAACGGCATTAGTTGACATAAACTAACAATGAAAAATACTTAGTAATACATTATTAAAATCAAAGGTTGTATTCATTAAAGGTGCACTATTTAGAATTTCTGCAGTAAAATATCCAAAAACCTCCAGTCCAGTGTTATATACAGCTCTGGAAAAAATTAAGAGACCACTTAAGACCACACGGATTTCTCAATGTTAAGTCGTCTCTTAATTTTTTCCAGAGCTGTATTTTTTTCAGTTGAGTTCTTACAATATCCCAAATGTTTCCAACTATTTGTAAATTTTGAGAAAATGGCTATTTTAACCAAGGAACCCGGGACATCTGAGGGAGTCACCTGTCAATTGCGTCATATCTGTGTTACCCTCGGTTTTATTTGGCAGAAACGCTTTACTCTTAGCAGTGTACAGTAAGTGTCATAGCAGTCGCTGAGTGAACGCACCGAGTAACCACGTCATAACATCATTTTAAACACAGTTAAATGTATCTAATATGATATGTCCCAAGATTCTGAGGTCAAACTTGGCGTCATCAAACTAGGCGTCCTCTAGCAGACAGAACAGTTACATAGTGTAGCTTTAATATTATTCAATGGGCTTGCCAGCATGAGCTAACAAAGAATACATGCTTTTTATTAACTAATGTTAACAAAGTATATATTAAATCATATAACAAATCCATTGATCATTGTTAATTAAATTATGTTCCTTATTCCCTTATGTTCCTTATTCCTTATTCTTTTCCAGATGTTCCTTATTCTTTTGAAATATATGAATGTTGGTAGTGCAAAGCTCACTTTCTAGTCTACCTGGACTCCATTTATGGTCATTCATGGACTGCATTTGGACTGCATTTATATAGCGCTTTTATCCAAAGCGCTTTACATTTTTGCCTCACATTCACCCATTCATACACCGACGGCGATGTCAGTCATGTAAGGCGCCATCCAGCTCGTCGGGAGCAGCTGGGGTTAGGTGTCTTGCTCATGGACACTTCGACACTTGGTCAGGTGGAACCGGGGATTGAACCACCAACCTTTCGGTTTGTAGACAACCTACATGAACCACTGAGCCACTGCCGCCCGCATTCAGATGTCATCATGATTTCATTTGCATACAGAAGTCTTAAAGATACAGTAGCAACAACAGTAATCAGAAAGAGAAGATGGAAAATTGTCATGAAAAACTAAATTGACTGTTTTTGGAGCAAGAAATATTTTCTTTTTATCTTCTTTCAATAGGGCAAAGTATGCTGTACCTCTGTAAACTCTGCAAATCAATTATTGCAAAAAACAAAACAAAAAACTTTGGTCTTTTGAGATAAAAGCACATGATATGCACCAAAACACACTGAAACTTTGAGAACTTAAAGGCCCACTGAAATCAAAATTGACGTTTTTTAGCTTTTAGTATGACAATGTCAGCCTTAAAGTTATGAATAAGCTGGTGTGCTCCAAAACAATGACAAAATTCGCATGTAGGAGATATAAGCATTCAAATCGTACAGTCTCTCACTTCCGTTAAAACAAATTTTGATGATTTACAGATTTTGATGACATCATCACAGACCATCATCAAATCTTCTGTTCAATTAAATGCTCTCTAGAATCTAAAGCCCGCCCCCTACGCTGCTGAAGTTGCGGAAATCAGTCAGTTTTTAACACATTTACTAATTTCTACACATGGTGAACAGCACATAGCACACTGACACAAATGACAGGAAACAATTCAATGTAAATATGCTTTTAGTTGAGGCGAATTTAGTCTGGTTTCACGTTATTTTCACGCACCACAGTAGCGCACACACATAGTCTAGACCACAGCTAAAGACTAGAGACTCGAGAGCGCAGCGCGGATCATATGCGCGAGTCGGCGCAGACAACAAACATATCGGACCTCTTTGAACTCTGCACAGAATGCTGTATTTCAAAGCGATATGGAGGAGATTATAAAGCGTTTAGAGGAAACTGGCTTTACCAAACCGAAAGGTTAAACTGACATGGCATATTAACGAAACGCTATTGGCTGTTTCAAAAAAGGGGAGGAGCTGCTAACAGCTGGAGCCGTTTTAGAGGAAATCAGGTCAGCACATTGAATAATGTGACGCGTTTCGAGGCACTTCAGTGGGCCTTTAAATCTTTCTTTCCAGTGCAAAAAGTGCATTAACTAAACTGAATTTAGGAATTTCTGATGATGAATGGATCAACACATAAGCTCCCACATTTCCCCCACATATTTACGTCAATGAGGCGTATTAGATGTAGAAATAAGATGAAAGCAGGATATATACTATTTACACTATCACATAAACTACTGATAAGGGTAAAACATGGAAAAGCTTGCCAAATCTTGTGCTGCTTCTAGCTGTGTGTCGCTTTATATAATTCATAAGGATCCCAGTGTTAGGAAAAAAGTTGCTGAAGTTTATTTTTAACAGTGCCCCTGATCATTTCAGAATGAACAGTTTGAGCAGTACATGTTGTGCAGTGAGAATGGCTTTGTAAACAGGCTATTACGACAGGTTGAAAATGTTGTTATATAAAAATAAAAAATATATACTGTATTGGACAGCCGAGCCTGTGCACAAATACATTATACACTTATAACATGTTAGAGCAAAAAACATTACACCAATACAGACAGATCATTTTGCATTTCGCAACTTTTGAGTCTGTTATTGATTTTAGTTCAGAAACATAAATATAAGTGGTTGATTGGTTATGGATGGTTGGCATTTGCAAGATATCAGTGTCAAATTCAGCTCCAGTCCACCTCCCCATGAAACTTTCCTTTAATAAAGGCATTTGCACACAAACATGTCAAATTGTCATCATTGATCGAGAGCCTGTCGCTCTCTCAGCATTGTGAGGGAAGCCATGCAAACAAACTCTTACAATCCATGTTTCCACATGGTAACAGCTCACTTTTTGAAGCTCTTAGAAAAATGTTACATTGTTATGAAAACAACACAATCAATGTTAATTTTAAGTGCCCCTTTGCTATTTTAAAGGCTCCTGATTTTGTTTAGGAGGTTTTCTACAGCAGGTTTGCATGTATCAAAGGTCAAAAAACACTTTAATTTTCTCATAATATATATTACACATAACCACATTGTTCAATGATTCTCAAACGATTCGATGGATGAATCAGTCTCTCCTCCAAATCCCTCCTTTCCCTGAGCCTACTCTGCTCTGATTGGTCAGATGGCCCAGCCTGTTGTGATTGGTCTACCGCATACACCACGTGTTGGAAACATGTTGTTACTATACAGTTCAGCTCTGTGCTGAGGCTTTCTAAAGCTCAGTGATTGTACACAATTTACGATGGTGTCGATTTTACCATATCAGTCCAAACACAAGTCCGATGATGAAACACTGGAGTATCTAGTTATTCAACCCGAACCTCCATCACAAGGATGACTTGAACAGGACCTTTCTCAGTGATACGCTACATATTTTGAGATACATTATGAGATGTTGCAGCTGTATTTCCTCACCATCAGTTTTAACAAGTGTCTGTCCATCAACAAACCGATTTTGTTTATTTCTCATTTATTGCTGTGCGCATGCGTGAACCGTATTAACTGTATCAATAACGGTGCAAATGTTATTATGCACCGTTATATGTTAGCCAAGCACTAACGTGAATGACTGATGTGACATTAAAGTTTTCAAAACAAATCTTTCTCCATCCTTTATCTGTACTCAAAGTAGAAAGACCGACAGACAATCTGCATTAGTTCACCAAAAAGGGAAATTATGTCATCATTTACTCACCCTCAAGTTGTTCCAAACCTGTATGATTTTCATTCTTCTGCTGAACACAAAAGAAGATATTTTGAAGAACGACTGTAACAAAGCAGATCAGAGCAACCATTGACTACCATAGTATTTTCCCCTACTATGGTATAGTCAGTGGTTGCTTCTTTAAAGAAACACATTCAGGTTTAGAACAACTTGAGAGTGAGTAAATGGTGACAGAATTTTCACTTTTGGGTGAACTATCCCTTTAAATATGCACTAGTATTCTTGTAGTAAAATATCCCAAAACCGCTAGGCCAGTGTTATATATTTTGTTCAGTTGAGTACTTACAATACCCCAAATATTTTCAACTATTTGTAAAATGTGAGAAAATTGCTATTTTAACCAAAGAGCCGTGACGTCTGAGGGAGTCGCTTGTCAATTGCGTCATATCTGCATTGTCCTCAGTTTCTAGTTTTATTTGGCAGAAACACTTTTCTTTTAGCAGTGTGAACAAGTGTCACAGCAGCCGCTGAGCGAACGCACAGAATAACCTCATAACATAATTTTAAACACACTTAAATGTATCTAATATGATAAATTCATCTAATACTATAAATGTTTCTAATATGATCAAATCAAATATGAGCTGCGTTACCCCATACTCATGACCGGAAAAGCCGCACCCGTCATAATAAAAGTCCCACTGCTGGCGAGGTGTGTGTTTGCGTACCAATCGCTCCAGCGGCCTTGCTCAGCTCCACAACACTCGGCCCTGCTCTGCTTCATACTACAGTAACGTTACTAATCGCATCCATGAACTTGATTTCTACCTAAGTCCTATCCTGATGTAATAGTGTGTATCCTGAAACAACCTCTGTCCTGTGTTTCTGAACTAAAGATGTTCGATGACAGTCTAATGCTCTGTTAACCCTGTTTGCAGGTGTCATTTTTCCTGTTTATCGTGTTTGTGGTGTACACCATGCTGCCATTCTCCATGAGGGATGCTGTCATCGCAAGTGTCCTCACTTCATCCTCCCACACACTAGTGCTCAGCATCTGCCTCTCGAACAGTACCGACCACATGGAGGCCCTTGTCTGGCAGGTAACCGTGTGTGTGTGTGTGTGTGTGTGTGTGTGTGTGTGTGTGTGTGTGTGTGTGTGTGTGTGTGTGTGTGTGTGTGTGTGTGTGTGTGTGTGTGTGTGTGTGTGTGTGTGTGTGTGTGTGTGTGTGTGTGTGTGTGTGTGTGTGTGTGTGTGTGTGTCTGTGTGTGTCTCTGTGTGTGTGTCTTTGTGTGTGTATGTGTGTTGATTTCGTTCATTGAAATTATGTGGGCTGAGAAAGGAACAGCTAGTATCTAAGAATAAATGGCGACAGTCTTTGAGCACTAGAGTGACACAAAAATAACCAAAGATTTTGTCCTATAAAAAGTTGTCTGAAACATGAGAATATGTTAGAGAATGTGAGTCAGAGAGAGAACAAGTGAATGTGGAAGGATGTTTCTACTCTGTTTCCTGTAGGGGTTGTCAGGGGTGATGGAGTTTTACCATGACCTACTACAGTAGGCTTTGATGTCATGGGAGAGCACACTTCCTAGGATCCTCCAGCCTAGCTGTTTTGTTCATCATATGGCCTTCCCATTTAAATGACACATTTCCTTGCAGAAATAACTGGCAAAGTTTGTCCCTCCGGTGCAATTCCACAAGGTTAGCCTTTTCAGATGTGTGTCATTTGGTCCTGATCTTCTCTTTAACTCTGTATAGCCTGACGTTTATTGAGCCTTTAGACACAAAAAAAGTATGCAATGCAATGGAACAATGATTGAGAGATGTGCAAATAAACATCCTTCAAAAGCCTGTAGCATATTGCTACTTACATTTTAACATTATTTTTCTAAAAGAAAAGAGATTTGTGTATAATCTATATAAAGTAAATTTCATTTGCTTCATTCCGGTAGGTGTACATTTTGATGTTTGCTAAAAATATAGAAGTTAATCTTATATTTACTTGATAAAATCACTAAAATTTCACAGGAAAAAGACATCTGAAAGCATATTGCAGTTTGTGGTCAACAGGGTATTCATGTTGACAATTTAGAGGCCTTAGAAATGTGCTTATCAAATATGATGCAGGCTTTATAGGGTTAAACATTTTAGCATTGGCCTGGAGAGTTTTGCATGGGCAGAGAACATAGCTTTTTGGCAAATCTAAATGTAGAATGAGTGTATAAATGTAAAAATAAAATCTCAGAACAAGCAGTTGAGTGAGATGGAAAAACATGAAAAGGAATAAAACAAAAGATAAACGTACATTTTTTTTTATGAAGTGACAGCAGAAAGCGAACAAACTTTAAGGGTTAGTTCACCCAAAAATGTAATTGATGTCGTTAATGACTCTAAAAGGCCCAATGTCGTTCCACACCCGTAAGACCTCCGTTCATCGGAACACAATTTAAGATATTTTATATTAAGTCCGAGAGCGTATGGAAGTCTATGCACACTATACTGTCCATGTCCAGAAAGGGAATAAAAACATCATCAAAGTAGTCCATATGTGACATAAGTTGGTTAATTAGAATCATGAAGCAATAAAAAATACATTTTTGGTCGTAGTCGTAGTTTTTAAAAAACTACAACTTTATTCAGCATTGTCTTCTCTTCCGTGTTTATGGTCAGTCCTCAAGTAAAGATTCAAATGGTTATGAATCAGCGTATTGATTCATGATTCGGATCGCCAATGTCACGTGATTTCAGCAATTTGGCAGTTTGACACACAATCAATACGCTGATTCATAACAATTTGAATCTTTATTTGAGGATTGAATATTAAATGTAAATATCTTTTATTCACAGGAGCTATTGTAGCTCAAATGGCTTAGGAAGTTAATGCTGGTTCTGATTGAAAGGTGTCAAAATCATAGACTGTAAAAAAATATGGACGTAGCGTCCGTGACGTCACCCATAGGATTCTGATAAGCCATTCTGAAGCGTAAAGTAGGGGCGAGCTGGGCGTTGCCATCTTGTGAGCGAGTCAACGCGTGTCACTCCCGGATACCAGAAAATGGGCAAAAAGGCGGGATGTGCGCGGAGCTGAGGTGACGCAATGACTATTGACGGCGGATAAATGGCTATCCACTTGTAACCACGCCCTTAATTATGCAGAACCTTAAGGCTTTATATAACGTAAACGAATGAGTTATAAAAAAATTCACCCCCCTCAGAGTTGTCATGAAGATCAAAATTAGCCTTATAAGCCAAAACCACAATTTGTACCAGGCTGTAAACATGTTTTTTTCTGCTTTAAAGTTGAGAATTTTAACATGGGGCTCAATGAGATTCTGCTCCCTTCTGGAGCCTGTCCCTAGTGGCCAGTTGAGGAATTGCAGTTTACATTACTTCCGTATTGGCTTCAAGAGAGATCGCGGGAGGTTGCCGCTTGGTCAAAATACACAGTGCATCCCAGTTTGTTGCATATGGGTTAGGGCGCCCATGCTGACCCCTGTCCACTGCCCAAAGTGCCTACAGTGGGCATGTAGGCATCAGAACTGGACCACTGAGCAATGGAAGAAAGCAGCCTGGTATGATGAATCATGGCACCAGGATGCACTATGGAAAGAAGGGAAGCTGGCGGAGGCAGTGTGTTGCATTGGGAAATGTTCTGCTGGGAAACCTTGGGTCCTGCCATCCATGTAGATGTTACTTAGACACATACCTCCTACCTAAGCATTTTTGCACACCATACACCCTTTCATATAAACTGTATTCCCTGGTGGCTGTGGCCTCTTTCAGCAGGATAATACACCCTGCCGCAAAGCATAAATTGTTCAGGAATGGTTTGAGGAGCATAACAACGAATTTTTCATGTCTCAATCCAATCGAGCATCTGTGGGATGTGCTGAACAAACTAATCCGATCCACGGATTAGTTACTTAATTACTTAAGAAGAAAAAAATCAGTTTTATATATTATTTTAAGAATTGTAAAATTATTTTCCTAATTTCCACTGAATAACAAACCTTATTTTGTATTTCCCAACAACACCAAAAAATAAATAAACAGCAGGTTTCCACTATGACAACGTGCCTCATGTAGCATAACAACATGTCCTCCCATAGGAGCAAGCTCTTTTGCATGTTGTCACAAAAGGTTATTGTGTGTTGATTAATTGTACCTTATTTCCTGGGCAATAACGTGAAAATGTCTTAGGTATATGTCTATGCAGAAACTGACCTTTAAACATTAAACATTCCTGAGAAAAAATTACTGGCATAAAACGTGTGACAACTTTTTTCCAATCTTCCCAATGTATACTCTCACCAGGGCTTGACATTTACCCCCGCCAAATGTTGGTGGATTTCAGCTGTGGCATGTAACACAGTCACTCCTACTAGCCACTTTGGTGCGTGGAATATTATATATTGACATTATATAAGCTGACACAAACCTGCCTCCCCTCACTTACTCATTTAATTTGCTCCAGATGAATATTGTTGGTGTTACAGGGCTTTGAATGTAATAATGTTAGTCATTCCCGCATTTTACTCTTGTACACAAAGCAGCCTCTCAGTACTAAATTAAGCCCTTTTGGCAGCTTATTGCGCTTAAAAAGTAAAATAAACACAAAATAATATTAAAATGCCAGTCTTGGCATGTATTCACATAAACACAGTCAGTTATATTTTAAGTGATCGTAAACAGTTCAGAAAGAAAACGCATGTGTAACTGTGTAACGGCTCCATGCATCAGGTCTTAAAGTGACAGCAGCCTAATATACCTGCTGCCAAATAATGAGATAATATTAAAAATATCTATATGGTAGATTTTGCATGGCATCGGTCAAAATTGTGGCCAGTGAAAATGCTAAGTGGCTAGTAATTTTGGAAAACTATTAGCCACAGTGGCCAGTGAGCAAAAAAATTAGACTCTCACGGAAAGTATTCAGACCCCCTTAAATTTGTCACTCTTTGTTATATTTCAGCCATTTGTTAAAATCATTTAAGTAAAAACAATTCTCATTAATGTACACACGGCACCCCATATTGACAGCAAAACAGAATTGTTGAAATTTTTGCAGATTTATTAAAAAAGAAAAACTGAAATATCACATGGTCCTGAGTATTTAGACCATTTGCTGTGACACTCATATGTAACTCAGGTGCTGTCCATTTCTTCGGATTATCTTTGAGATGGTTCTTCACCTTCATTTGAGTCCAGCTAAGTTTGATTATACTTATTGGACTTGATTAGGAAAGCCACACACCTGTCTATAGAAGACCTTACAGCTCACAGTGCATGTCAGAGCAAACAGAAGTCAAAGGAACTGCCTGAAGAGCTCAGAGACAAAATTGTGGCAAGGCATAGATCTGGCAGAGGTTACAAAAAAATTCTGCTGCACTTAAGGTTTCTAAGAGCACAGTGGCCTCCATAATCCTTAAATGTAAGACGTTTGGGATGACCAGAACCCTTCCTAGAGCTGGCCGTCTGGCCAAACTGAGCTATCAGGGGAGAAGACCTTGGTGAGAGAGGTAAAGAAGAACCCAAAGATCACTGTGGATGAGCTCCAGAGATGCAGTCGGGAGATGGGGCAAAGTTGTAGAAAGTCAACCTTCACTGCAGCCCTCCACCAGTCAGGGCTTTATGGCAGAGTGGCCCGACGGAAGCCTCTCCTCATGCAAGACATGGAAGTTTACTATAAAAAAACCTGAAGGACTCCAAGATGGTTAGAAATAAGATTCTCTGGTCTGATGAGACCAAGATAGAACTTTTTGGTCTTAATTCTAAGCAGTATGTGTGGTAAAAAAAAGATCACCTGTCTAATACAGTACAAGCAGTGAAGCATGGTGGTGGCAGCATCATGCTGTGGGGGAGATTTTCAGCTGCAGGGACAGGATGACTGGTTGCAATTGAGGAAAAGATGAATGCGGCCAAGTACAGGGATATCCTAGACGAAAACCTTCTCCAGAGTGCTCAAGAGCTCAGACTGGGCCGAAGGTTCACCTTCCAACAAGACAATGACACTAAGCACACAGATAAAATAATGAAGGAGTGGCTTCACAACAACTCCGTGACTATTCCTGACTGGCCCAGCCAGAGCCCTGACCCAATTGAGCATTTCTGGAGAGAGCTAAAAATGGCTGTCCACTAACTTTTACCATCTTACAGAACTGGAGAGGATCTGCAAAGAGGAATAGCAGAGGATCTCTGCTATTCGCAAGACTCATGGCTGTATCAGATCAAAAGAGTGCTTCTACTAAATACTTAGCAAAGGGTCTGAATATAGGACCATGTGATACTTCATTTTTTTCTTTTTTAATAAATCTGCAAAAATGTCAACAATTCTGGGTTTCTCCTTCAAATTGAGTGCTGTGTGTACATTCATGAGAGAAAAAAATAACGTAAATGATTTAAGTCAATGGCTACAATATAAATAAGAGTGAAAAATGTAAAGGGGTCTGAATACTTTCCGTACCCACTGTATAGTTGATATGTACACTGATTGCACTTTTTTTTTCTCTGTTTTTTGTTCTGCTAGTGTACTTAGGAGTCTTATGTAATTTTTCAATAATAATTCATGCCCACCTTTCAATCGATTTTCCAGAACCTTTTTTTATTATTATTATGTTCCTAAGCAGATCTCAAGCAGATATGTTTTTCAGACCAGACCTAAACACAGCGCATGTAACCAAGGCAACACTCTAGTCACATGGTCCACAGGAACACAAAAATACTGGCTGTCATGTCGTGTTCAAGAAGAGAAAGGAGCATTACATTCAAGAACCGAGTATAGCGGAAGAACATAGGACGTTATTTTAAACTTGTTGTCCAGTCCAATTTAAAAACCTTAAAAAGAATCCTCCTTTAGATAGGTAAACACTTTCCCCACAGTCAGTCCTCCACACTGTTCCCCAAGAGTAGTAGAGCTTCATTAAAACCAACCTTAACAACCCTTCACATTCAGCACTCACAGTTAATCATGCTTTCGGCTCTCTCATTAGAAGCGTTGCAACCTTTTTATGTTGGGTGCACTCAAGACCTGCAGGTCATTCCTTGTTTGTTAGAGCCTTTAAAGGCTTTGTACGTCACTTTCAGGACATTTACTGCTGACGTACGCAGCAAAAGAAGGTCTCGTGTTAATCTGAGGCTGAAAAAATAACAAACAGGTTCACATCTGTCTGGGTCACAGATGTAGAGGTGATGTCAAAAGCCAGTGTTTTGTAATTAAGCTATCATTCTCCACAGACCTGGCACTGTGCTCATTTACTTGCCTGCCCTCTTCCTCCTGTTCAGTGATTACAGCCAGAAGAAGTCTGCTCTCGAAGGACCTGTCCTATAAAATTCTCCCAGTAAGATACAGGTGTGTCTCATGGCAGGTGGACCAGGCCTTAAATAGCACGAGAGAGAGAGAGCGTGTGAGAGAGATGCTCGCCATGTTGCCTTTGGTTAATATCACTTGAGAGCTGAATATGTTAATGTGCTATTTCCAAACAAGCTGCAATTCTGACAAATTATGAAAAAAGTGTGAAAATAATAATTGTGTGTATTTAGAATACATGTAGAATACAATTTTTTTTAAATTTTCATCACAGCATATTTGTCACCATGCAAAGTTTGTTACATAAACAATATTACAATTTTATTTATTTAAAGGCACACTGTGTTTATTTTAGTGGCATCTAGTGGTGAGGTTGCAAATTGCAACCACTCACCCCTCCCTTTCGAAGCGCGTAGTGACGCTACGGTGGCCAACACAGGACAAAGATTTCATCGTCTGAGACAGCAGAGAGTAGCTAGCACTCTGTAGAGTAGTTTGTCCATTTAGAGCTACTGTAGAAACATGGCGGTGCAAATGGTGTCTTCACTGTAAGGGGACCCGCGGTGTATATACATAGAAATAGCTCATTCTAAAAACACAACAGTCATTATGTAAGGTCTTTATACACCACTGAAATCATAGTTATGTATGTATATAATATTGTATTTCTGTCAGTAGATCCTCATAAATATTACACACTGCACCTTTAAAATATAATTTTATTTAAACTATAATATAAATATCTGGATCATTGTGACCAGTGCCGCTATTGTTAACTAAAGTTCAAAATATAAATAAATACTATAATAGTATATAATACTAAAATTTGGGACTTTTGTTATGCAAAATTTAATATTTTTTTGGTTGTTGGTTTGTTTATTTTGGGATTAACTGTAATTTAGCCCTAGTCTGACAAAGTCTATCAATAATTCCTAAAATGTTAAAAATGTTATTTTTACCACCTTCATTTCCATCACCCAATTCTATTATACACAATACGATACTGGTGTGGAAATTACACTGTGGTGAGAATTTACTTTGAGAGAAAACACATATATATAGAACAAATATTTTGCAGATTGCATATTGAAAATATATGATATGCAATATGCAATCATCAACTATTTTTGATTATTTAGGTAGTATTATTTGATTATTTAACATCACATGATAGTGTCTTGGAATCCTGTTTGAAAGCACTTTCCTGTTTCCTTTGAAGTCGCTGACTGATACAGACACAGCTTCCTTCACACAGCCAGAGAGAGTTTCAAGACAAACAGCTGTTGTCCTGCAGTAAGTCAAGTTAATGTTCGATTAGTCATGATCAATTTCTGGAAGCCAAACAATGTACCTTCAGGTGGTGGGAGGTTGTTAAGAAGCTCTGTTAACTGTGTTCCTAACTGAGGAAGAGTGTGTAATTGCCTGCAGTGGAAGATGTTTAATCTGCTAAAAATGTCAGTGAGTGATATTAGCAGGAGGTTGTAGACTAATTAAAATGACAGACGCCTTTCGCAGTCTGGGGTGAACCTTAACAACCTCTTCTGTGATTACTCGCTGTGCTTACTCTACCACTAAAGCCCTGAGCTGATCTTAAACACGTGTGCGTAGGTTGCCATGGAGAAGTTGCAAATTTGATGAATCTAAAACAGGCTCACCAGATTTACCTCAAAAATGGGGCAAATTAACTCTTTTCCCCACCATTGATGGAAATCTCATCCAGGCAATGTCTGGTAGTCTTTGACAAAAACATGATTTTATCAGCTTCAATTTAAAAATAATAATAATAATATTAAATAAATTGTTTTATTTTTATTTTTTATTTTAGTTTTTTAAGCTGAGAAAATCATGTTTTTGTCAAAGACTACCAGAAACTTACCCATATTCAGGTTGATAAAAAATGAATGCATGAAGCTAGAATAAAAATAAAATTGTTTGTTTGTTTAAAATCAGAGCATCTGTTCTTTCTTTTGACATATGGCATGTTCAGATATTAATAAAAAAATTTCTGGGGCCATGAAACATTTGTAAAAATTATTAAAAATGCTGGCAACTTTTTTCAAAAATGCTGACGAGGAAAAAGTTAAAGAAATGTTCCAGTCTCAAAGCAAATTAAGCTTTATTGTGACCAGAGAAAATTATTTGTACTATTTTTCCCTTAATCCAATTTGTAAAAAAAAAAAAAAAAAAAAAAAAAAACATTACAATTAAAGTAATACGCTTACTATGGAAGTACATGGGACTGGTAAAAAAAAAAGACTCACAAGACCTGGTTAATGGTATCAAGATTTCGTACTAACTGATTATTTATGACCTATATTCATTCAAAATAGTATTGGTAAACTCATTTACAATGGGTAAATCTTTAATTTATCCAAATGATATTTAATTATATAAATCATTATTAAATTATTATTATTTTAATTAAATAAAAGGCCTGTTTTATATATATATTTTTATATATATATATATATATATATATATATATATATATATATATATATATATATATATATATATATATATATATATATATATATATATATATATATATATATATTATATAAAATATACATTTCAAATGCAGTCCATTTATATAACACTATGACCTAATATTGTGTTGGTTCCCCTTTTGCTGCCAAAACAGCCCTGACCCGTCGTGAAGGTGTGCTGTGGTATCTGGCCCCAAGATGTTAGCAGCTGATCCCTTAAGTCCTGTAAGATGCAAAGTGGGGCTTCCGTGGATCTGACTTTTTTGTTCAGCACATCCCACAGATGCTCGGTCAGATTGAGATCTGGGGAATTCGGAGGCCAAGTCAACACCTCAAACTCGTTGTTGTGCTCCTTAAACCATTCCTGAGCCATTTTTGCTTTGTGGCAGGGCGTATTATCCTGCTGAAAGAGGCCACAGCCACCAGGTAATACCGTTTCTATGAAAGGGTGTACATGGTCTGCAACAATGCCTTAGGTAGGAGGTACGTGTCAAAGTAACATGGATGGCAGGACCCAAGGTTTTCGAGCAGAACATTTCCCAATGCAACACACTGCCTCTGCCGGCTTGTCTTCTTCCAACAGTGCATCAGGGTGCTATGTGTTCCCCAGGTAAGCGACACACACACACAGCCATTCACTTGATGTAAAAGAAAACACTCTCCACATGAGACTTGGCCGCCCATGACCCTGTCACCAGTTCAATGCTGTTCCTTCCTTGGACCACTTTTGATGGATACTGACCACTGCAGTCTGGGAACACCCAACAAGAGCTGCAGTTTTGGAGATGCTCTGTCATCTAGCCATCACAATTTGGTCCTTGTCAAACTGGCTCAAATCCTTACACTTGCCCACTTTTACTACTTCTATCACATTAACTTTGAGGACAAAATGTTCACCTTCTACCTAATATATCCCACCCACTAAGAGATGTCGTGATAAAGAGAGAATCAGTGTTATTCATGTCAACTGTCAGTGGTCATAATGTTATCCCTGATCAGTGTATATATTTAAATCACACAAAAATTCGAATTCAAATGCCATCTTTATTATTGCAGGATTCGTAATTTATCTTGCCTTATTGTTTATAGTGTTTCAGTTATTGCAATTAAACCCAATTATATAACACACCCAGCTCTCCAATTGTTTGAAAAAACAGCACACTATTCAATATTGCACTGATATTTGTTCACTCTGACATAAAGCAATAAGCTGCTGAAAGCTTTTCGTGGACTGAACTGAATTCACTTTTCATGAAGATCAATATCTTCAAATCACACATCCCTCTCTAGATCTTTATACTGATTATATATTTCGCTAATGCGCTTACCTCTGCCATTTGAAACTCTAAAGCCATTTGGTTGCTGTGCATATTTTCCTAAAGTGTCTGTGGTCTAGCAGTAATGTGTTTCTGTTCCTATATGAGGCAATTTACTGCATTCGTTACTTGTTTTATACTGTATGCAGATGCTGTATTGATAACACACTGAGTCTCCACATTAAGCTAAATATTTTACATATCCATTATCGGATTGATAATTTTTATACACTTGCTTTGGAATTAAGGCAGGGCTCCAGACTGCGACTAAATGGTTGCATTTTGCAACCTCTTGTCCTGCTGGTGCGACTAAATTTGGTCAACCACCGCAGCGCCCAACTGATAAGAGCTGCTTCACAAATTTTTTGGCCAGAGGCTAGAGAATACAGCCAGTAGTAGGATGCATGTTTTCTACATGTTTTCAACCCGGCCATAGGGATAAGATCTCACTCACAGAATGAAATTGCGCACATCTCTCGGGCATTCATAACGGAGGTGCAGAGCAAAGCAAGTGTTTTCAATTAATTCCTATTAAGTTAAGCTTCCATAGGCATGAACTGAAAATGTGCCAGACTGGACATGCTCCGTGAATGACTGTGCGGCATTGAATGAATGACTGCAGCTGTGCTCGTTTAAGTTATTTAGAATTTAGAATTAGTCCCAATTCGGGAGCGGGTTGCTTAAATTGTGGGTTCATTAGCCTATTATTCTTAATGAGAAACACAACAACAAAACGGTACAATGACAAACTCACTTAAAGGGTTAGTTCACCCAAAAATGAAATTGATGTCACTAATGGCTCACCCTAATGTTGTTCCACAAAAATACATTTTACGGCTTTTTCTCAGTCTAGAAAGCACCAACTTCTAAAATAATATAAAGTTTCTGCTACATAAATTACCCAATTTATATACACATTTATCTTTCCAGTAGTTAAGTATCCCTTTATTATCAAATGAAGCCATTAAGATTTTGAGACCATTAAGATTTATTGCATTGTGACATCATTTTCATGACTATTATTATTATTATTATTATTATTATTATTATTATTATTATTATTATTATTATTATTATTATTATTATTATTATTATTTAAGATAATTATTTCAACATATTTGTTCAATTGTGATTAGAGTTCACATGTCAGAATTCTGCAAAGAATATATTTATATAAAATATATGGTTGGTTGGTTGGTTGGTTGGTTGGTTGGTTGGATGGATGGATGGATGGATGGATGGATGGATGGATGGATGGATGGATGGATGGATGGATGGATGGATGGATGGATGGAGATAGATAGATAGATAGATAGATAGATAGATAGATAGATAGATAGATAGATAGATAGATAGATAGATAGATAGATAGATAGATAGATAGATAGATAGATAGATAGATAGATAGATAGATAGATAGATAGATAGATAGATAGATAGATAGTCAATTAAATGTTTAATTACACTATTATGCAGAAAATGTAACCTTTCTTCTTTTTTTAGGTAACATACAGAGTACAGAGCATGCAGTATCTCAATATACCTCTGACTAAAGTTGTTTATGTGTCTGTGTAGATTCTGGCTAATATCATCATCTTCATCTGTGGAAATGTGGCGGGAGCATATCACAAACACCTGATGGATTTGGCTCTTAAACAGACGTACCACGACACCTGCAACTGCATCAAGTCTCCAATCAAACTGGAATCCGAGAAGCATCAGCAGGTATGACGAGAGGGATGCACAGATTGCCTATACCACGTTGCTTTCAAAGCACAGATAAACAGTGCTGAACTGCGTGGTGCCCGGTCCTTAAGGGAACAGGAAGTTAATATAGGCCTCATTTGGGGAGGTATCGGATAGGTTTGAGCGTGAGTCATTCCTGCAGCTGTATTGAAGATATCATTATATCACTACAATGGGCGGCTAATATTGTGAGGCGGAGGGGGCCGGGAGTTACATTGTCCCAAAATAGCTTTGTTTTCCCCCCAGCACTCTGTTTCCTGATGGATATGGGTGGGGCGGAAGTCTGTACAAGGCCTCCCCCTTGCCTGGGTTAGTTTTGCTTATTGCTGTTTTGTGTGAAATAATGATAAAGTGTTTCTCCGTGGCGATGACTGAGTGAGTGAAATATGAGCAGCGAGATAAAGGCAGATCGCTAGCAGCACTTCTGCTCCATTAGGAATTATCACTTTCACTCTGTGAAATATCAGCCTGTTGAGCACATGCCCCCGGCTCCATTATTCTTTGAATGTTATCGGAGTTGTGTTTTTGGCTTTCCTGGCAGAACAATTACAGAGCGCAAGGCACAGACAATGTTTCACTCACTCACTGCACAACATGATTGAATCTTGTATGTGTGTTCTGTGTGCTGTGAGAACAGAGCTTTTCAGTCAGTTCATCAAATGTCGGTTCTTTCTGCCATATTGTAAAACATCCTGGAGTATTTCCTGCATTTACCTCCTGCGGGGCTGCTCACTGTTTGGTCATTCCAATCAGAACATTAGTTCAGTACAGACCATCAGCCTAATTACGGATATGCCTCATTTTACATTTCAAGGGTGAATACAAAATTAACTTTGGAATATATTTTGACATTAGAAGAGTTCAGGTTTGAAAAATCACAGCACAATATTTGCAAACCCCTAAACTAGACGGATACTCAAATTTATACGTGTGAATAATACCTTAAATCATGTGGTGTGTTGAAAAGAATAAGTAACTATCCACACCATCACAATATTCACATCCACATTTTCTTCAAACTAAAAATCTCTAAGTTATGTACTGCATATGTTATATCCATATGATTGGATGTCCAAAACAATCTTCAAGTTTTGCAAATTAATATTTGTATTATTTTTTAATAATTCTTTAACAGAGCAGAAATCATGCTAATTTATACTGTAGACAAAGAACCATAATGGATTAATGACATCATTTCCTTTAGCAGTCATTCCCCCAGACCACAGGACATGCTGTGTACTTGAACCCATTACTGTGGACAATCTGCTTTGATTTGCCTTTTTTTCTCCTCAATAATAATGCATTAATGGATTGTTAGTTTAAATGTCTTACAACTTTCTCTTAGCACAGCAGTGAAATGTTTTTAAATAATTTCACCTTTTTTCCTGCTGTCACACACCCTATTTTATTTTATTTTCTATTACCTTCATTAATTTAGTTTATTTCATTTATTTAACAAGGACCATACACAACACAAATGTTGTACCAGCGTTAGCTAAATAGATAATTTGCATCTGTGCTCCCTGGGCAGGGTGTCCTCTGAAGGGAAAACAAAGAGAATGAGGAAGAGTGACAGGTTAATAAAGAGAGAAATTAATGGAGTTTTTATGACTCAAACATAATGCCATTCCACATTTCACATTGTTCATAATCTTTGAGTTATTTATTCACTGTAACCCTGTGCTAACCTTTTTTTAAGTGTGAATAATTGCTTGACCCAGGGTCAAAAAATGGACTTCATTAGTGGAACAGGATGGCTGAAATAAAATAATATCCTAATAAATATAGAATGAAATTTAACAATCAGGGTAGTTCATTAGTGGCAGGAGACATATGTTATACTGCTATGATTCGGTTTGTTCATCCACCTCAGTTTTCACCTTCAAATTTTCTCTCTTTCATTCCACCAGCCATCCATAATTTTTAGGGCTTTGTTCTAAATAACAATGTCGTAAACAGAAGACAGAGGATGGTAAGTTCAACAAAGCTTTATTAATGCAAGAAAAGCGAGAGAGGTGAGTAGGTGAATGGATAGCGGAATAAATAAGGCTTATCAGGTGACCACATTTCTTATACTCATTGCAGGTGAACAGAAGTACCGGCTGGTCAGCAAGTATACTGGTGAGCAGGTGAGTAGAAGAAGGGTACTGCAGTGGACAAACAGGATATGGATTATAGAAGTCATTATAGAAGTCGGATCAGAAACAGGTAGGTAACTCAGGTGAGCCTGATGAGACTAGACCAGACAAGGGGTGCATCTCAATCAGCTCCCTAGTTCAGTAGTCAGGGCATTGATGAGTCATAAGTCAATGGGCAGGGAGTTAGCCCATTGACTTATGTGCTGATCAGTGCCCAGACTACTGAACCAGGGAGCTGATTGAGACGCACCCAAGGAGTGAAGGGAGATGAAGGGTGGCTTATGAAGGGGAACTGATGAGTGAGTGCAGATGCTGGTGATCAGAATTCCAGTGGTTGTGAATGATTGGGTGGACCTGGTACTGATGGCTGCAGAGAGGGCATATCTTGCAGTGACAGAACCCTCTCCTCCATGGACGGCTCCTGACAGCCAAAGACGGCAGGGGCGACCTCCACCTCTGGGAGCAGGGCAATTAGAATTTTCTTGATGAAACTGGGTCAGAAATGTGGGATCAATGATGTCGTTGCAGTTCACCTAGGATCGCTCCTCTGGGCTGGACCCTCTTCAAGCTCTGGAGGAGGAGGTACCTCATCAACACCAAATCCTGTGTGGGAAGACAAAGGTTCAGTGAAGGCCTTGAGTAGTGATACATAAAAAAAAGGTGAGATACGATATTTCAGTGTCAGGGTGAGATGGTAGGTGACATGGTTGAGCTGCCTCTGCACTGTGAAAGGTCCTACGTAGAGAGAACTCAGCTTCTGGCAGGGCAGGCAAAGATGGATGTCTCTAGTTGAAAGCCACACCTCCTGTCCCAGACGATACTGATGAGCTGCCGAGCGTCGGACATCTGCCTGAGCTTTGTGGACATTTACCACACTGCCTGCTGGAGTTGGACGAGTGCTGAGTCCCACATCCTTTTGCTCTGCTGGAACAAGTGGTTCACTGCTGGGACTTCCAAGGGCTCGCCGGACCAGGGGAACAAGGGTGGTTGGAAGCCCATCATGGACTGGAACGGAGTAATCCCAGTGGTGGATTGTCGTAGGGAATACTGGACATACTCTGCCCAGGGAAGGAACTGGCTGCTCCACCATGCAGGAGGCAAACAAAGGAACCGGCTGCACCAAAGAACTGCTCTCGTGTTGGTGGCAGTATGACTGCAGATATCTCCCGATCTCCTGGATCTTGCACTCAGTCTGGATGTTGGTTTCAGGGTGATAACCAAATGATAGACTTATGGTGACTCCTAGAAGCTTGAAGAATGCTTGCCAGACTCAGGAAAAAAATTGCGAACCTTGGTCAGATACAATGTCTTCAGGCAGACCAAAAAAGTGAAGACATGCCGAAAAACCCTTGAGGGGAATGAGCTTGCAGGCTTTTGAAAATCCATCAACAATGACGACGATGCAGGTATTGGATTTTGATGCTGGGAGATCAGTCATAAAATCTATCCCCAGATGGGACCAGACACGTTGAGGAAATAGAACCAGCTTGCCTAGAGGTAATGACTTGCCTTGAAGTGTTGGTGATGGCACATAATAAGCACACCTTGATATATCGGGAGACATCATCGATGGCCACCAGTAGAGTTGTCGAAGGAGCAAGAGGGTTTGCTGATTACCTGGGTGTCCAGAGCCCGGAGTCCATGAGGGACAATTGACAGGTGAATGGCACATACATATGCCCCTCTGGACCTCCTGGCAGTGCAGGTTCTGAAATTGTAGCTTGATGGATCTGATCGTCAAGGGCTCACTGGATGGGATTAGCTATAATGGCTGGAGGAAGGATGTTCTCAGGGATGGAAGATTCAGGATCCGGTTGGTTAACGAGAGAGTGCGTCAGCTTTACAGTTACTGTGTCCTGGATGGTAGGTGACTAGGAATTCAAACCGGGTGAAGAATAATGCCCATCTTACTTGATGTTACTTGAGTCGCTTGGCCGGTGATTTGCTCCCTCCAGCCTGTCTCCACTCTTCAAGAGCTAGTTTGATGGCTAGGAGCTTCACGATTTGTCATAATTTTGCTCCCTGCCGGGGACAGCTTCTTTGTGAAGAAGGCACATGGATGCAGTCGTGGAGGATCACCATGCCACTGGGAGAGCACCACACCACACCGCTCCGACCAATACTCATACTACAAATTTCAAAAGAACACCATTTATTTTAAATAAAAATCTTTTCAAAGATTATAAATGTATCTACTGTCACTTTCCATCAATTAAAAAGTGTTTTTTTTTTTTTTTTTTTGAAGGGTAGTGTATCACTATTTCCGCAAAAATATTAAGCAGCAAAACTGTATTCAGTATTGATAATAGGAAGAAATGTTTCTTGAGCAGCAAAATCAGCATATTTAATGATTTCTGAAGAATTTCTGAAGCAATGATGCTGAAAATTCTTGACAATCACAACACAATCACATCAATAAATTACATTTTGAAATATATTAAAATTGAAAAATTATTTTAAATTGTAATAATTCACGTTAAATTATTATATATATTTTTTTACTTTTGGCCAGTATATCGATAATCCAATTTTGAATTAATTTACAAACATAGCCGGCTGCCGGAAACCATTTAAAGGAATGGTGTATAACAATCCTCCTCTCTACAACCAATAGGAGCGCCTTTTGCTGTCCCTGCTGCCCGCCCACATCGCGAGAGTGATGAAGGCAGAGATCATTCAGAGGCTGAAGGGTCCTAACTTCGGCCAGGCGGAAAACACCAACAACTTCCACAACCTCTATGTACAGAGACACACCAATGTAAGGTAGGATTTATGACACACATACTAGTGTATCTGTGCATTCAGCTGATTCATTTTAGGCAGCCTAGAAAAAATATATACATATATCCAGTGTTGCCACAGTTACTTTGAAAAAGTAATCTGATTACTGATTACTGATTACTCCTTTAAAAAGTAACTTAGTTACTTTACAGATTACTTGATTTTAAAAGTAACTAAGTTAGATTACAAGTTACTTTATTAGTTACATTCAGCAGTTGCCGACAACACCCCTGCCGCCTCAAAATAGAAATGACAACCGTTTTTGGCAACACACTTTATTGCATTTATGCCCTGACGGCCCCAACTTTTTTACGCCCCTTTTTTTAGGCTTCTCCTTCGTTTTATATTTATTTTAATAATTAAAATGAACAATGAGATGTGCTGGTGGAAACAACATGAGACCATGATAGCTTGCGCCACTGTCAAGATATGGCTTGCGCAGGGTTAAAGATCCGTTTCTTCAGTGCAGCTGCTAGAATTATGGCCTTTTTACTACTGGTTCCTTCATTCGTTTTCTCTGACCAGGTAGGCCTATCTATCTGATTGCGAAATGACCAGGAGTAGGCCTAAATGCCTTCCGAGAGTCTTTCGTATTTAATTCCGATCACTCAAACAAACCAATTCAGAAGGTGCATGAAAGCATTTCAAACTAAACCGGACAAATGTAAATATATCTGGTTGTTTAAACCACATGTGTAAATTTTACTCCTGGCAAATAATTAAAAAATAAATGTGTGAGAGCGTGTTATGTTGTAGTCAGATAGATATGATGGTGCTACTGCAACATCGCTGCAAATGAGTAAAGCAAGCCAACGCATATGGCCGTAAATGAAACTTTAAAATAAGTCACACAAAACACAATCATCTTCAATATAAAATAATGAGACTAATGATCTTACCAGTGCTTAGGTCGCTCTCTCTCATATTGCGATCTTTGAATTTGAAATGAGCTGCTGAATAAAATGCTGGAATCTTTTGCTTTGTTGTGAAGTCCGTTAAATGAGCATATACCGCGGGAATTGAAGATCGGATTTATATTAATTTTGCTGAAGTGTAAGGTAGGCTATAAGACAACATGTACTTTTTTTTTGTTAAGATTGTGTAGCCCGTTTCGTTTTTTTTGAGCGCCGTTGCGAGCAGTAGGCTAATCTATCAGCCTGCCTCAGCTCGTCAAAAATGCCTTTGTGGTGGTATAATAACTAGCCTACTTTGTTTTTGATGTCAAAGTAGTTATATTTCGTTTCGTTTCTTTTTTAAGTTCATTTAGAAAAATGTTTAGAGCAATTTTTGTTTGTTAAATTAAAGTTTTAATTTTTTTATGTGACGACCCAGTGAGTTAACCGCATGTTTAATAGCCTAGTCTCTCAAACCAACTCTTGAATTGTCTTGCCTATATAAACTTTAATTTAACAAACAAAAAATTGCTCTGAACATTTTTCTAAATTAGGATAATAAAAAAACGAAACGAAAAATAACTACTTTGACATTAAAAACAAAACTGAACTATTTTAATGGCTGCAACAATGTAAAAAGTAAAATAAATAAATAAAAAACACGGCTCCAGAATTTTGATAAGCTGTCGGTTTTAACTAAGGAAAATGACTAAAATAGTAACTCACAGTGACTTGGATAAGTAACTTTAATCTGATTACTGGTTTGGAAATAGTAACGCGTTAGATTACTCGTTACTGGAAAAAAGTAGTCAGATTAGAGTAACGCGTTACTGGCATCACTGCATATATCCTATATACACTGCACCTGATCTCCACTGAGTTGTCCTACCCTCAATAGATTCTGTCAAAACATCCTGCCCTCCTTCAGTCTGCACACAAAAACAAGCTATTCATCAACCTAGATACAAGCAGCTCTCGTCTAAAAGAGCCTAGACACTTTTGTATGCTTCTGCTAAAAAATAGAAGCAAACACATCTTCTGCTATATGGGGCAAACCGTTGAAGAGACTCTTCATCAAAACGCAAATGTAAATTTGTTAATTGCACTGTCCTTCAGTATTATTTTGCTGTTTTTAAAGCAATGCTGCTGCTGCTTTGAAGTGGTTCTCTTTCCCCTTTTAATTTTTTCAGTAAGTCTTTCTGAATGGCACATCGACGTGTTAACAAGTTAATGACTTTGTGATTAAATCATTGAATCATTTACTTAAACCAATTAATTTAAAAAAAATCCTGTGAGTTAGTCATTCAGTCATTCACTCAATGATTCATTCAAAAACACAAGAATGCAGCGAGTTACTTTATTTATAAATAAGTCATAGAATCATTTACTTATCCAATTCATTCAAAAATACAGATTCATTCAGGAGCTAATTAAATGTCTGTCTTCATGAGTGAGTCATTGATTCGCACACTAAAGTAATTTATTCATTCAGTAAGCACTACTGTGTATTGCTCTGAGATTTAACAGTTGATTTTGCTTCTCTTTTTTTCCCTTTTTTTCTTTTTTGCTGAGAAAAAGAAATCTGCTAAAATTGTATCTGAAATGTATGTTTCTCAGGATTAATTTCTGGTTTATTGAACTTTCGTATAAGATCATTATCACACCTTCATGCTGTTGGTTTAAAGGGGACCTATTATGCCCTTTTTACAAGATGTAATATAAGTCTCAGTTCCTAGAATGTGTCTGTGAAGTTTCAGCTCAAAAGACCCCACAGATATAAGTGTATTATACAATGTTGTAAATTCCCATTTTTCAGTAGAAGGAAAAACGTCTCAGGTTACGTATGTAACCCTAGTTCCCTGAGGGAACGAGACGCTGCGTCGAAACGCTGTGAGAACGCCTCTGCGTTAATGCGTCGGGAAGCGCCTGTAGAACCATTCCATCGGAAAAAAGATTGATCGTCGGCGTGATGACGTCATCGACCGGAAGCTATAAAGCGTCCGTGAAAACAAACAGGAACTAACTTCTGATAAAGCCTGAAGTAAGTGATCACGGACACGCCGGGAGTATGGCAGAGCGACGTAGCGTCTCGTTCCCTCAGGGAACTAGGGTTACATACGTAACCTGAGACGTTCCCTTACGGGGAACTCGAGCTGCGTCGAAACGCTGTGAGAACGCTTATACCCACATCGCCATAGGACCAAGTGTCTCGTATGTGTGAAGCCGAAGCGCACACGGTTACGAGAGAACCTGTGCCCCAACAGTAGATGCCAGGTCTAGCTCATAGAACCTGACGAAGGTTAACGGAGACGACCATCCGGCCGCGTTACAAATATCGTGGAGGGAAGCCCCCGACAAGAGTGCTTTTGAAGCAGCCATACCCCTGGTTGAATGCGCCCGGACAGCCAGTGGAGACGGCTGCCCGGCCGCTTCATAAGCAAGTGAGATGGCCTCGACCACCCACTTGCTCATCCTCTGCTTGGATACTGGAGCCCCCTTCTTAGGGGGTCCGAAACAGACAAATAATTGATCAGATTTCCTCCACAGGGCAGCTCTGTGGACGTATGTATCCAGTGCCCTCACAGGACACAGCAGATTTAACCTTTCCTGGTCTGACGTCTTAAACGGAGGAGGACAGAAGGCTTGTAGAGTGATGGGGCCCCGTGGGCTCGTAGGAACCTTGGGGACATAACCCGGCCTGGGATGCAGAAATGCTTTCACCATCCCCGGCGCAAACTCTAAACATGAGGGCCCTACCGACAGGGACTGAATATCTCCTATTCTTTTAAGAGACGATATGGCCACCAGAAAGATGGTTTTTAGGGTGAGGAACTTGTCCGAAACCTCCTCCAGAGGTTCGAACGGTGGTCCGGACAAGCCCCTCAGAACAATGGCCAAGTCCCATGCTGGGACCCTCGAGTGCATAGCCGGCCTCAACCTTAAAGTGCCACGAAGGAAGCGTGTAATTAGAGGGTGTCTTCCCAAAGACACTCCACCGAAAGGGACGTGGAAGGCACCCAAGGCCGCCACGTACACCTTTATTGTGGAGGGGGTCAACCCTGCCGAGAACCTTGCCTGCAGGAACTCCAGCACTGTACCAACCGGGCAGTTAACTGGGTCCCACTGGCGTTCTCTGCACCATGCTGAGAAAAGTCTCCATTTCAAAGCGTACAGCTTCCTTGTGGACGGAGCTCTGGAGTGCAGGATGGTCTCTACGACCTCGGCCGAGAGACCTTCCTCTATGAGCCTAGCCCCCTCAGAGGCCAGGCCCACAGTTTCCACATCTCCGGGCGTGGGTGCAGGAATCTCCCGCCCGCCTGAGAGAGTAGATCCCTCCTGGTCGGAATCTCCATCGGAGAGCCTTCCAGGAGAGATATCAGGTCCGAAAACCATACTCGGGTCGGCCAGTACGGAGCCACTAGAAGTACCTGGGCCCCGTCCCGGCGTACCCTCTCCAGAACTCCTGGAAGCAAGACAATCGGGGGGAAGGCGTACAGAGGCAGCCTCGGCCACTCCTGTACCATGGCATCCAGCCCCAGCGGGGCCGGATGGGTCAGAGAAAACCACTGCGGGCAGTGGGAATTCTCCGCCGAAGCAAATAGGTCTATTTCCGCTTTCCCATAAACCTTCCACAGGAGCTCCACCACCTCTGGGTGGAGTCTCCATTCCCCGGGCCTCGGCCCCTGTCTCGACAGGCTGTCTGCTTCCTGATTCAGGGCCCCCGGGATATACACTGCCCTGATTGACAGCAATTTCCCTTGGGCCCACAGGAGGATCCGATGTGCCAATTTGTCCAACGGACGAGACCTCAGACCCCCCTGGTGATTTATATAGGCGACCACCGACGTGTTGTCTGTCCTGACTAGCACGTGGTGGCCCCTGAGGTCGGGCAGGAACTGTTTCAATGCAAGAAACACTGCGAGCATCTCTAGCCGATTTATGTGCCAGTGCCGCTGATGTTCCTGCCATAGACCCTGGGATGAGCGACCACTCATGGTCGCCCCCCAGCCCGTGAGAGAGGCATCTGTCGTTAGCGTTACGCGACGAACATGAGCCCCCAACACGGGACCCTGAGATAAAAACCCCGGGTTTTTCCACATGACCAAAGCACGTAGGCATCGCCGCGTGACTTTGATCGTGCGGAGCGGATTTCCCCTCGGGGAGAACCCTTTTGTTTTGAGCCACCACTGCAGTGGCCTCATGTACAGTAGGCCAAAAGGTATCATGTTGGACGCTGCTGCCATGAGACCTAACAGTTTCTGGAACTGTTTCACAGTGACGGCCCGGCCTAGCTTCTGTTCTTTGACGGCTGCCAGGATCGATGCTATGCGTGTTGGCGATAATTGCACCCGCATAATTACCGAATCCCAGTTCACACCTAGAAAAGTGGTTCTCTGAGCCGGAGAAAGCACACTCTTCTTGGCGTTCAGCCCCAACCCCAGCTTCGACATATGGGCGAGAACAGCATCTCGATGCTGAACCGCCATCTGCTCTGTATTCGCTAGAATCAGCCAGTCGTCGATATAGTTCAGAATGCGGATGCCCTGCAGATGCAGCGGCGCCAGAGCTGCATCCACACACTTGGTGAACGTGCGGGGTGACAGTGCTAGACCGAAGGGAAGTACCCGATATTGGTATGCCTCTCCCCCGAAGGCAAACCTCAGGAACTTCCTGTGATGTGGAAGGATGGAGACATGAAAATACGCATCTTTGAGGTCTATGGTGACAAACCAATCCTCCGACTTGATCTGTGATACAATCTGTCTGAGTGTAAGCATCTTGAATTTGAGCTTGGCCACCGAGCGATTCAATAGCCGCAGATCTAATTTCGGGCGTAAGCCCCCATCCTTCTTCGGCACGATGAAGTAACGGCTGTAAAAGCCAGACTCCCTGCTGGGAGGGGGAACCCTCTCTATAGCCCCTTTTTGCAGGAGTGTCTCTACTTCCTGTGCCATTACCAGAGCCTGCTCCGGGCCCACCTCTGTAGGTAGGACACCACAGAAAGGAGGTGGCCGACTTCTGAATTGAATGGCGTACCCCTTTTCTATTATCTGCAGGACCCAATGAGATATATTTGATAGACGTTTCCACTCGTCTAGAAAATCTACTAAAATCTACTAAGCTCTGTTTTTGTTGAGCCCTATGTGAGGAGCTCGTACTCGGTTTGGGCTGCTTGATGGTATCGGCAGCAGCCCCAGGGACCTGGACCCGGAGAGGGAGGAACTGCTTGAGCGCCGCAGCTTGCTTTTTCGACTCCTGGAACCTCTCGGTGACAGTGTGGACTGCGTCACCGAAGAGGCCTCCAGGAGAAAGCGGAGCATCAAGCAGGAAAGCTTTCTCCCTCTCCTTGATGTCTGTGGGGTTCAACCAAAGGTGTCTCTCCGTGGCCACCAATGCTGCCATGGAGCGGCCAACACATCTGGCCGTCTCCTTGGTGGCCCGGAGAGCTAGATCAGCTGACGTTCTTAATTCAGCGACAATATCTCCCCCCACAACATCACTACCATCCAGATCCCTCAGCAGGTCAGCCTGGTATGCCTGCACGATAGCCATCGTGTGCAGGCATGCAGCCGCCTGACCCGCTGCCGAGTACGCTTTACCCACCAACGCCGACGTTGTTTTTAGAGGTCTGGTGGGTAAAGTCGGGGCCTTAAGGGACGATGCCGAGGAAGGCGAGAGATGGCTCGCAAGCGTCTCTTCAACCTTTGGCATCGCCCCATAACCATAATGTTTCAGCCCGGCGATGTTACTGTAGACCGAGGTCTGCGGGCTGAAAACTCGATATGATGCCGGTCTCCTCCATGATCTTGCCATCTCGGTGTGCAAGTCAGTGAAGAACGGCAGGCCTGGCCGCTGAGGCTCTGAAGCGCGAGACGGCAGGAATCGTTCGTCTAATTTGCTGTGACGCTTTCTTCCTGCCTCAGTTCTCTCAGTGGACCAGTCGATGTTTAATCTGGCCACTGCTCGCGTCAGAACCTCAACTAGCTCCTCACTAGCAGGGGACTGAAGTGGCGAGTCTTCAGTCTCGATGCTTTCAACGTCCACCTCCTCAGAGCTGGACAGATGAAGCACCGGCGACTCTCTCGGGGGGGAAGAAACCGCCATGCGTGCTTCCATGCCCCGAGAAGAGCCGCTGGATGGAGCAGGTGAGGGCAGAGATAAGGCAGCGCCCATCTCTAACCCCTCTGCAACATCCAATTGTGATCCCCACGACTGCAGCCTCCGCTCCGCCTCGGCGGCAGCGGGACCAGAGCCGCGGGGAACACGAGCCGAGGCACCCTCCTCGAAGAGTGCCCGGCGGGAGCGCAGCGTTCTCAGTGGTAATCGCTCACAATGCTCGCAAGCAGCCCCCTCGAGGGCTGCCTGGGCATGCTGCGCTCCCAAGCATGCAACACAGAGAAGGTGTGTGTCCCCGCCCGTGATGTAGCGTGGGCAGGGAGGAACACACTTCCTGAAATTACAGCTCTCACTCGCCATCTCTATCTATCTTATTTTCTCTTTATTTTTGTTAAACTAGTGATATTTAACAAAAAGGGTGGAAAATCTCTGGATATAGACAGACAAAAACACCAAATAGACAGACAGGTTCACACAGATCGCTTGCTGAAGGCTCAGAAGCTAGTTCCTGTTTGTTTTCACGGACGCTTTATAGCTTCCGGTCGATGACGTCATCACGCCGACGATCGATCTTTTTTCCGATGGAATGGTTCTACAGGCGCTTCACGACGCATTAACGCAGAGGCGTTCTCACAGCGTTTCGACGCAGCTCGAGTTCCCCGAAAGGGAACATGCGTTTATATTTTCATGCATTTATCTTTAAATGCAAATAGCAGCTGCTTTCTACTCAGCTTTCCAGAAGAGGGCGAGGTCTGTACAGTTCATGCTTCAGATACTCTGCCAAAAACGAAAACATCTGTTTTTTTTTATTATTATCATCTCTATCATGATCATGCTTACGTAACATTGCAATTCTTCATCATCATAATGTATGGTTTTCTGAGTGCACACATTTGAAGCACGCAAACAGAAAACTAGCTTTCAGGTGGCGCGTCTTTCTTGTGAGTATTAAACTAACTTCTCTTTCATGTCTTATTGGGCTTAAATATACGCAAGGTTATGTCAAAAACACACATTCACACACAATGGTTATGTCTGTGAATGTAAACAGCAAGTAAAGAAATATATTTGATCTGGGTATTAAAGTGAAAGCAGTGCAATATACAGTACTGCTAAACATGTTGTTAGTATGAATCAAACAAAAGAAAAACAGCTGCTGCTGCTGTTGAAGGTGGGCAGGGCTTAAGCATATGTGACATCACATTGCATAGAAACCGCAGAAACCGCCTTTCTGCGATGGTACCACAAGCCTCCACTTGTTAGCTGAGCGAAGGCTTCTGGTGGGGGTGTAGACTTGTAGGACAGGTCTAAGTATGCGGGTGCTGAGCTTGTGCTGGATCCATAAGCAAGAGTCAGAGCTTTGAACTTGATACGGGCAGCAAGTGGTAGCTAATGCAGAGAGATGAAGAGAGGTGTGACATGAGCCCTTTTGGGCTCATTGAAGACAAGACGTACCGCAGCGTTCTGGGTCATTTGCAGCTGTTTGATTGCACATAATGGAAGTCCAGCCAGAAGCGCAATGCAGTGATCAAGTCTAGAAATTACCAGGGCTTGGACAAGAAGCTGTGGGTAATCAAAGATGAACCTAGCTAGATGGTAAAATTGTGTTAGGGTCAGATTAGCAGGGAAGAAGAGCAGCTCAGTCTTTGCTAAGTTGAGCTGCAGGTGATGTTTTTTTTTATCCATGCCGAAATATCCGCCAGACAGCTTGAGATTCTTGCATGTACTGTGGGATCATCTGGTTGATATGAGAGGTAGAGCTGTGTGTTATCGGCATAACAATGATATGAGAGGTCATGTGCCTGAATGATGGGTCCTAATGATGTAGTGTAAATGGAGAAGAGGTCTGAGCACTGAGCCCTGAGGAACCCCCGTGGTCAGTTGATGTGCTTTGGATATCTCCCCTCTCCAGGTAACCTTCAAAGAACTACCTTTAAGATAGGACTCAAACCAGTGGAGAGAAATCCCTGTGATGCCCAGTGATGAGAGGGTGGACAGAAGAATCTGATGATTCACAGTGTCAAAGGCAGAAAATAGATCAAGGAGGAATAGGACTGATGATTTGGAAGCAGCTTTTGCCATCCGCAGGGCTTCAGTAACTAAAAATAATGCAGTCTCAGTTGAGTGGCCCTTTTTGAAACCCGACTGGTTTATGTCCAGTTGATTAGACTGTGAGAGGAAAGATGAGACCGGGGTGAAAACAACTCATTCAAGTGTTTTCGCTATGAATGGTAGGAGAGAAACAGGTCTGTAGTTCTCTACAAGTGAAGTGTCTAATGTGGGTTTTTTAAGCAGTAGGGTTACCAGTGCCTGCTTGAATGTGGTAGGAAAGATGCCGGTGCAGAGAGATGTGTTGATGATGTGTGTGAGTTGGAGTGTATGGGAGATGGCTTGTAAGGTGTGAGGGGATAGGATCTAGAGGGCAGGTGATGGGATGGCTGGAGAGGAGAAGTTTAGATACTTCAGCCTCAGTGAGTGTAGAGAATTTTTAAAAAAAGTGTAGAGGATTAAAAAAAGGAGTGGGTAGATGTGTACCATTATAGAGTGGATGTGTATGCACTGCTGATACACATTTATGTTTGAAATGTGAATTTTGCATAATATGTCCCCTTTGAATACCAGCTCAGCCGCTTGTTTAAGGATTAGATATTTCTACACAAGACAAATGCTTATTAAGGAAATTATTATTTGCAAGGTGTGTAATATTTGCATTACAAAATAATCAATTCACGTTCTTTACCAGTTTGCTTAAGTCTCCTTTTGCGTTTTCTTTAACATTTTCCACAGCATTCTGTATGCAGACATTGTTGGATTCACACGTCTGGCCAGCGACTGTTCACCTGGAGAACTAGTCTACATGCTCAATGAGCTCTTCGGCAAATTTGACCAGATAGCCAAGGTATCATAAGTCCTAACAGGCATAGGAGACACTAGAACTTGTCATACTTTATAGTACAGTAGTGGCCAAAAGTGATGTCGTCCTAGGAAAATCTTCACCCTTTATTCCAAAAAATGGTTTACATGTTGTAAGCATATTGCATAGTTGTGCTTGGAGTCAATTGTTTTATTCATGACAACACAATTAAACCTGCCAAATTGTGATGACATCATTTTTGGCCAGGCTGAGAACCAACAAGGTATTAATGTTTTTTTTTCCCCTGTGTAGAATGTAATATCTGCTACACTGTCTAATTTGGTTTGATTCAGGATAA
Organism: Pseudorasbora parva; assembly: GCF_024679245.1. Lineage (NCBI taxonomy): Eukaryota > Metazoa > Chordata > Actinopteri > Cypriniformes > Gobionidae > Pseudorasbora > Pseudorasbora parva. Next base: position 15,744,914 of record NC_090190.1, read on the forward strand.
CGAATGCATGCGGATCAAGATTCTGGGCGACTGCTATTACTGTGTGTCAGGGCTGCCGGACCCTTTGACCGACCACGCCAATAACTGTGTGAAGATGGGGCTGGACATGTGTGAGGCTATCAAGTAAGAGAGCACATTGTTTTTCACAAACACACATAATTATTACACAGCTCCATGAAACAGTACATTAATTGGTTTATCACAGCAATCTGCACTAAAATATATTTGTTCAATAACCGCTAAATGGTCTAACTGACCTTTGTCTCAGGAAGATTCAGCTGTGTTATTTAAATGTCTGTGCAAATATGGTGTAAAAGTAAGTATTGATAGGCAAATTTAACCAACATTTGGTAAGGCTTACAATGTGCTAAAATGGGGTGGGGGTCCCATAAGCCAGTGCTTATCAGGGTTTATTTTGAGATAATGCATGTTATCCCCTAAATATCTTCCCATTTCTTCATTAGAGCAAAAAGACATATTGAATTGTATGTACTATAACTTCCTAAACCACTACACATGAGATGTTTGTAACATTATGCCCTTTCATCATCTACCAGGGACCATTTCTGTGCCTTTTTTTTCCCATGGTGTACGTCTTTTCAAGCACTACTCTCTAAGGCTAAAATAAGCTGAAATAAGCTCTGAGGCTGCATACTCAAGAGGCTCAGATGTGTGATATTGTTGAAACCCACACATTCTCATTTTCCTCTCTTTTTCCATCTCAACGTGCAGCCCCTTTTTCCAGTCTCTTTCACGATTCCTCACTCATTCTTCATTCTTCCGCTCTTCTGCTTCACATTTGCTCTCTGTAACGTTTTTTTTTTTTTTTTTTTCACACTCACACAAACCCATTTGAGGAGGTAATTGAGGACCCTCCAGTGTATTTTCCAACATGACATAGCTCAGGCTGAGGGGCTCTTAGAAATAAATATGGTGTGTGACAGGTACACTGAAATGATGGCAGCAACAGAGATGCCATGCACCTTTTTATTTTATTTTATGTTTTTATTTTTATTTGAGGGAGCACCAGCTTTATTTTGTTTTGTTAGCAACACACATACAAACACACACTTTTGTTTTGGTGAAATGTGGGGACATTCCATAGGTGTAATGGTTTTTATACCGTACAAACCTTATTTTCTATCCCCCTACACTGCCCCAGGCCCTAACTTCTTAAAAAAATCTCATCCTGTATGAATTATAAGCCTTTTGAAAAGTGGGGACATGGGTAATGTCCTCATATTTCACCTTCTCCTTGTAATACCTATATCATACCCATATCATTATACACATTTATGTCCTGATATTTAAAAAAAAAACACACACACACACCTCCTGGAGATTCCAGAAAGCAGGTTATGTGACATGGGTACGTTTAAGGGCAAGTAAGCAGATAATCTCAACTTTTGGTTTCAAAAATGGAGTTAACTTTCAGGGTATGTAAGTAGCCATAGCTTCAGAGCAGGTTTTGTTCCAGGGTTTGTTTGCTTAAGAGGTATTCAGATGTGTTTTATATAATTAATATAATCTGCATTTAGTTAATTAGCATCAAATAAACAATTGCTCTTAGAGGAACACTCCACCGTTTTAAGAAATAGGGCTTATTCAACTTTGTTCCTACATTTAGATATGTGGGCAAATGCATTTTTTGTCTCAGTGCATGCATTGTTTTAGTTTGGCAGGGTCACCGCTAGCTATCTTAGCATAATGAATGGAATCCTATGTTGCCAGCTAGCATGTCCAGAGTAAAGGGGATAAAAAAAAAAAAAAAACTAATTAGTTCTTGTGGCCTGCATATTCACAACGAATACAAATAGCAATGCAGATTAAGACTAGACGATTTCCTAGGCAGATATTGACTGGGGACTATATTATGGGGAAGCACAGGCGAAGCACTGCTACTTGGGCACAGATATATCAAGGCTATCATCCTCACTTCCTCTGGCTGTTGAGTGAAGAGCGATCGCAATCGTGATATCTCTGCGCCCAATTAGCAGTGCTTCGCCTGTGCTTCCCCATAATATAGTCCCAAATCAATATCTGCCTAGGAAATCACCTAGTCTTAATCTGCATCGCTATTTGTACTCGTTGTGAATACGCAGGCCACAATAAGTAATTAGGTGGGGGGGGGTTGTTTTGTTGTTTTTTTATCACTTTTTCTTGAGACACGCTAGCTGGCAAAATAGGATTCCATTCATTATGCTAAGCTAAGCTAGCGGCGATCCTGCCAAACTAAAACAATGCATGCACTGAGACAAAAATGTATTTGCCCACATATCTAAATGTAGGAAAGAATTTGAATAAGCCCTATTTCTAAAAACGGTGGAGTGTTCCTTTAAGCAAACTAACCCTTGAACATAACCTGCTCTGGAGTAACGAATAATAAAGAATGAGCAGGTGTGTCCAAAACTTTTTTAAACTGTATCTGTTATTTTAGGAAGGTAAGAGATGCTACGGGTGTTGACATTAACATGCGTGTTGGAGTGCACTCTGGGAATGTTCTTTGCGGCGTGATTGGCCTTCAGAAATGGCAGTATGATGTTTGGTCACACGATGTCACCCTGGCCAATCACATGGAGGCAGGGGGTGTACCTGGGTAAGATAAGCATATGACTTTTGTTTTCCATCCTTTTCAGGATTTTCACATATTTGCTACAAGTGCTATTATGCTCATGGAGGGTTCTTGACGTTAATAGAAATGCTCTTTTGAGAGTACAATGAATGTGCTTTTGTCCTACTAATGAATGTTCTGTTGAATAACCCCAAAAAATAACAGAAGCGTAAAGAGCTACATTCATTTATCATATCTTAACTCTATTGTCTCTGCAGGCTTTGGAACATTTGTGGAAAACTCATATAATGCACCTGTTTTTGTAAAGTGTGCTTTCATTTGCCAGCATGTAATAGTTGTGTGCTCCTCTCCAGACGGGTTCACATCTCTTCTGTTACACTGGAACATTTGAAAGGGGCATATAAAGTCGAGGCTGGCAATGGACAAAGCAGAGATTGTTACCTGAAAGAGCACGGCGTCATCACATACCTAGTCATCAATCCAAAGGTAAAAAAAATAAAATCTATTTTCATAAATAAAATTATAAATAACAAAAATACTTCACTTTATTTACTCAATAATCACTTTATTTAAACAAAAGCATTAATCACATCCAAACAAGCCTGCTGTATGATATTTAATGTATCATATTACAATATGTCTAGTTATTCAACTACTTTGCTAATTTGCATTGCATTCAATTACCCTTAGTGCTAATTAGCATAATTACACAATTTTGACTTTGCAGTTACACAAATGTGTCTTTGTGGTCACATGTGACAACCCTGGAAAGACTGTTTATCAAAACTCAAGTTCAAGGGTACGGGCATCTAAACCCAGAACATCCATCCATTGAGATGTGTGTGGGCTTTTCAGCCCACAGATATCATAATGCCTGGCATTATATATTCATATTACTATGGCTATTCTTTTATTTATCCAGTGCTTTATTTACTTTTCAACAATGCATTTGCTTTGCCCGAGGTAACAAAAGCAGCAAATCTTTCTCATAAGAGACTCGTACATTTATTTCTGTTCGGTTTGAGCCTCTCGGCCCTCTTATCATAACAACCCACTGCACACCCACTCCCCCCACATTCCCATTATGATGACTGAATTTGAGTTTGGAGGGCTTTTGCTTGTTTGTTTAGTTGTTCTCATATGTATTTGAGGGGAAGGGTTTTCTAGCTTCTGGAGTCAAGTACCATCAAATATGGTACAAAAATATATATACCGGTATTCTATGTTCTGAAGATTTTTTACAGAGGGGTCTATATAATTTGCCTGATTGTATACAAAAATATTTTGTCTGGCTATAACCAGACCAAGTTCAATCTTTTAAGATTGAACATTGGTCTGGGGAGTCTGCTCTATATTTTCTACTGCACAAGAGGCAGGATCAGTTGGCATAGTTCAACTGACTCTGTACGCAATTGAATAGTCCTTCAACCAATCAGACCACAAGAGGTGTGGTCATTGGGGGTTGAGCCATTGCTTCTCTATATCCACATTGTGTTAAACCCACCGATAGGTGGATAAGCCAGACTGTGATTGGTTCCTGCAAATGTGTAACAGAAGCAGAATAAATTAATGTACAATGGACAGGTTTCCAGCCTGAGCTGCTGGGTGAAGTCAAATCAGGCTGGGTTTTACCTTGTCTACAAAATTGTGCATATTGTAGGATTGTATTTGTATCTTAGCAGATTGTTGGAATGTTCATATTTGAGTACATTAGGATCCTTTAGGTTGGATCCAAATCATGATAAAGAAAAATTCATTAGAAACAATGGGTTTGCAACAGGTTTTGCTTCAGGACCCAGATTTTACATTGAACATCAAGTACCAAAATCATTTAGCATCCAAAAGATACCAAAATCAAAGTATCAAATCATGTAAAACACAAAACACACCTGTGACCCACCACTTCAGTCCGATTTTTTTGGTTTTCTGTGCTCTAATGCCTCTAGTCTGTAACGCAACCATTTAAACTTGTACTTCATGTTATGCTGTTACTTAGGCAGAAAAACGAAGTCCACTGCTACCCCCTCGTCTTCGCCCCACTCTGGATGGAGCCAAGATGAGGGCATCTGTCCGCATGACACAGTACCTTGAGTCCTGGGGAGCAGCCAAACCATTTGCTAACCTTCACCATCGAGACAGCATGACCAATGAGAACGGCAAGATCAACACACACGTGAGTCAACCCGAGCACATGGAAAGAAGTCAGTGATTCTAATTCAAGATTTAAATCGTGATCCTAGTCATCAGGACTAGCTAGTACTGAAAGCACTTAGTAGTGCTCTTTTAATTCCATTTGCTTCATTTTTTTTCGAACAGGATGTGCCGTTAGGGCAGTACAACTTTCAGCAAAGGTCCGAAAGGTCTGTTTTTTAATATTTTTTTACTGTTTATTGCGTTATATAACCAAAAAAAAGCAAGAATCTAAATTCAAGTGAATAACCTTTCAGAACATTTACACTGACCTCATCTGCATTTCTATGCTTGTTTGAAATATTTGCCTTTCAGAACAAAATCGCAGAAGAAGAGATTTGAAGAGGAGTTGAATGAAAGAATCATTCGCACTATTGATGGCATCAACTCACAGAAGTGAGCGTCCATAATGCTCTGCATCTTATCCATACAGAGAAACTCATGAATTTTCTGCAAAACAGCACAAGAAATAGCCAAATGATAACAAGGATAAAGTCTGACCCCACAATGAAAATCTGGGATTCAAAATCAAATTTATACCTGGAATTTTTTTGTACAAGTCAAGTACAGTACATTCGCATATTTATCAGATAATGAAATAAAAATACTTCAAAACATAATTGTTAAATAATTAAATTAAAATGAATTAGTATTGCATAATCCAAAAATCCAATAAAAAAACATCTTAAATAGAAGCATTTTCATAAGTAGTCTGAGATTTGGACCCTGGTCTACAATGTAACATTTATTTATTTGTTTGTTTGTTTGTTTTTTTATAATTAATTTCACTTTCAGAGCATTTCCTGCATCAGTGCCACCAAAGAAGCTATTAAAATAGTGATTTTATTATAATAGAGAATTTAATTGAAGTAAATAATTTTATTTATGCTTTCTTTCCACCAGACAGTGGCTGAAGTCAGAGGACATTCAAAGGATATCGCTGTTCTTTCACAATAAGACCCTCGAAAAAGAGGTACATCCCTTCTTGAGGTGTGGTATGTGCCATTGAATGACTAATACTGTAGGTGCTTCATTGTGAAGAGATAAACACATCAGAATCAGAACCGAGACAATCAAAACAAAAACCTGTACAAAAAAAAAAAAAACAGCACGAGCTGAGATATTTTTTCCTTTTCTTTCTTCTAACAGTACAGAGCCACGACTCTGCCGGCCTTCAAGTACTACGTCACCTGTGCTTGTCTCATTTTCTTCTGCATCTTTATAGTGCAGGTTTTAGTCGTGCCCAAGTAAGTACCATCTCCGCAACATCTTTCAAGTGTGTCATTGTCTATCACGACGCAATTACGCAGACAATCACCATCTCACACAGCACTTAGACCTAGTGACACATAATAATATTACATCTACACAACTGAAAGAAAATGAGTGCAGCGATAAATAATGAGATGATGGGGACATCAGTGCCTGTCTAAAAAAGACTGCCCTGAGCAGACAGTTATAGATTTTTTTTTTTAATCAGAGGCCAATCTGCTTTGGAAATGATGTTTCCTTTTGTATGAAGTCAGAAAAATCTATTCAGGACGTCACCCTAATTTACTGCTCATGTTGACGGAGAACACATGCACAGGAGCCGATAGCACAATGCTTTTCTCAAGCTGTGTCCTCACTTACTGACATTGATTTTATATCACATTTATGGTGATGTGTGGCACCACAAAGACTGGAGCTAAACGTTTATGTTCCTATATTCAAAAAAGGCATTGAATTAGTGATGCCTGCTTAGGCTTATCCAAATACCTTACCCTAAACTTCAGCATCAAATTTGCCCCATACTTTTTTGTTCTATGGACAGGAATGCTACCTTAAAGGGATAGTTCACCCAAAAAAGGAAATTATGTCATCATTTACTCACCCTCAAGTTGTTCTAAACCTATATGAGTTTCTTTGTTCTGCTTAACACAAAAGAAGATATTTTGAAGAATGTTTGTAACCAGGCAAATAGAGCAACCATTGACTACCATAGTATTTTGTCCGTTCTATGGTAGTCAATGGTTGCTCTATCTATCTGCAAAAATTCTTTAAAATTTCTTATTTTGTGTTCTGCAGAACAAAAAATACTCAGGTACAGATACAAATACAGGTTTGGAACAACTTGAGGGTGATTAAATGATGGCAGAATTTTCATTTTTGGGTGAACTATCCCTTTTAATTCATCCAGCTTAATGACAAGAAATTTTTTGTTTTTTTTGTTTAGTTTTTTCTAAGCAATCAGACATGATTTCACCTAGCAGACAATGAAAAATCCCAACGATCTATGTTGAAAGAGGCATTTGAGCAAGTGTTGATATTGTAAACTAAAACTACTGAAAATAGTTGTTTTTGGTAATTGAAATAAAACGTATATAGATTAAATATTAGATGAAAAACTTAATTTCAAAGTCCACCTGTAGCAAATAATTGTATCCCTTAAAACACATCTTTGATCACCAAAATGTATTCATGCCTTAAAATAAATTGTCAGAGAATGTAACTACACCCTTGCTTTATCATGAATATGCATATGAGCCCCGCCAACACTCACTCATTCAGGCTTGTCTACCGGAATGGTAATGCGTCTTACTTATTGCTCTCTACGTCGGACACATAACGGTAATTAATATGATTACACAACATGTTCCTGATCAGTACCCAAGAGTCAGACGCTGTCTTATAAAAATCAGTATCCTAACAAACGCTTTGAACATCATAGAACATCAGTGGAGAAAGGCATATTGTTCATCAAAACATTGTAATATACATCATAGGCATAATTTTCATGTCTTTTCATGACGACTTTTCAAGTCAAAAGAAAAATATACAACCTGGCTTCTCTTTAGACTCCCCTGCTTCAAAAATTAGTTAATTATATGCTAAAGCCCACTCGCTCATTGACGTGATTGGTTACAAGGTAGTTTGTTACATAAGAAACACCAGCGATTTTAATGCGTTTTTAATTTTTTTAATTTTTAATTTTTTTGGTTCACTGCAGTTTTAAAGCTACACTGTGTGACATTTTCCCCCATCTAGCGGTGAAAAGGTATATGACCAGCCAGGGAATAATAGTTTCTGTTCCTCTCAATCCTGATTTCATTTTAACTCCTACGGTGGCCGAATTAGTCCAAGATGAACATGACAATCCCCATCTTCACATTCGACACGGTGCCATCGAGTGTTAAAACGCAAAAGGCGAAGCTTGAATTTACGGGAATGTCCCGCTTTGGCTAATGTACTTTCAAGATGGAGGGGCAACATGGCGACCGGCACTCGAACCCCTCACCCGTATCTATTTTCAATGGCATATTATAAACTTACGAGAATACTTTATGCCTTGAAAGAAGTAAATATACATTAATGAGCACATATATTTTTGAAAGAACTAAGTGTTTTTAGCTAAGAATAAACTAAAAAAGTTACACAGTGTAGCTTTAAGGTAAAAATACTCAGCAATGGTGTTGATAAGGATTTGGATATGATTTGTCTTAAAGCATATTAATAAAAACTTAATTCCTTAGCAATTAAGTGAAATAAGTTTAAGTACTAAAATGACTACTAAATAATACTAAAAATAGCACTGATCTGGGCCAGATCTCAAGAGAAAAAAATGTTTCAATCTCAAGAGATCTGGCCCAGATCCGTGTTATTTTGGTATTATTTATGTACTATTATAGTATTCAAGTTGTAGCAATTCTGTTATGTGCTTTTGTCACTTTTATTAGTTTTTATTTTAAATATATTTCTATATATCTTTATTATTTTTTTATATATTTAATATATATGCTCCCACTGTTTAGTGCTATATCTTCTAAACTCACACTTACAAACTACTGTAAATATGTTCATAATGTATAAATGTCTATTCAGACAAAACATTAACTGTGACTTTATACTGTTTATATTATTATTCTTAGAATGTTTATTACCATCTTCTTGTTGTATTTTATATGTGCACTGGAAGCTTCAGCACCAAGAAAAAAATCCTTGTGTGGGCAATCACATTTGGCAATAAAGCTCTTTTTGATTCTGATTGTTTTAGTACTTAAGCTTATTTCAGTTAATTGCTAAGACATTATCTTCTCATAATACCAATGAGAAAAAGGTATTATCTCTATGTGTGGGATTACATCTATTTCTTCTCTTGACTTGCACTATACTAAGCATGCGCAGGTGATGTGTATATATGCTGCAGAGGATCGCTGATTATTTTGTCTTTTACAGGACCACCGTCCTTGTAGTATCATTCGGAATGGCTTTCCTTTTGCTCGCCTTTATCCTCTGCATTTGTTTCGCTGGTCACATACTGGTAAGTGCTAAATATAGTAGTAAATATAAAGAAGCTTTCTGTGAGAATGAACGAAGCAGATTGGCTTCGTTCAGTCTATTCAGATGTAGACATGTTACACGTCTATTTTCCATGGAGGAAATAACTGTATACTGAAATGTCATTTAAAGTCAAGCTTCCCTCACATTTGAGACCCTCATCTTATTTGAGAAAATGCCATACCCAGAGGAAAAAAACAACGTATCAAAATAAGATTGAAATTTTCCTTGTTTTAGCTAGAGGAACAGCACTCTTTTTCTGCTCTCTTAGAGTGAGTCGCCTATAATCAAATTACAAGCTACTTTGGACCTGCAGAACATAAATGGCTTAAGTAAATGTCACCTGTATGCCTTTCCATTTTCTTTCTGCTGCTCTTTCTTCCTTAATATATTTTAAAAGCTTAGAGTGAAATGGCTTATTCAACATTTATGTTGTGGTCATTTTCAACCCCCAAAATCAAATTTTTAATAAAGTAAATTCTCATTGCATTAATGCAAAAATGTAAATAATAAATATATTATTTAAATTGTATTTTTACACAACCGTTCAAACATTTGCGGTCAGTATGTTTTTGGTTTTTTAAACCCTAAGACCTTTTATTCAGCAAGGGTGCATTACAATGATAATTTTACATAAATGCTGTTCTTTCGAACTTTCTACTCATCAAAGAAGGCTGAAAAAAAGTATATCAGTTGTCACAAAAATATTTATCAGTGCAACTGTTTTCAGCACTGATAATACATGTTAAAGCTATATATTTTAAAGCTGCAGTCCGTAACTTTTATTTGTGTAAAAATTATCCAAAATATTATTTTGAGCAATAACCAGCCAGTGTTCAAAACCATCTCCTAACCATAGTTCTCCTAACCATTCACAACAGTAAGCTTTTAATAATGTGTTATAATTTGAGTGGTGCTGGTGGATTTCTGTGGGAAATTCGAGCATGTCTTTTGCGTCATTACATAACGTCTGTACACACAAAGAATGAGTCTGGCTAGTAGGTTATCGCATGTGGGGATGCTGCAGGTGGCGGATCATTTATAGCCATTTCCCACAGCAGCTGGAATAATTAATCTTATCATTCTGATGGCGGATTGTAATTCAGAAAGTTCCAAACAACAATCATCAGTGACAACTGGAGACTCCCCCGTAGTCAAAATCAAAAGATTAGACCGTATGGAAATTGAAATCAACAGGTAACACTTATAAATACTAAATACATGTAGTCAAGCGATGCTGATGTTGTTTACATTAACAATTTGAAAACAAAGTATAACAATAATAATAATTTGCACAGTTTGATGTGAGCTAAGCGATTGTTACATTCAATCACCTTTGGTAGTGCGATTATCCGCTTAAACTCAAAAAGATTTGGCCTACCCAAATACACACACACATTGGTCTAAGTTTAAATCTTTGGTGTCATTTTACAGGAAACCCTTTGAAGTTACATAAAACACTGCTAAAAGTGATAAACATGTAAGTATATGTTGCCCCCCCCCCCCCCCCCCCCAAAAAAAGGCGCTTTTTGATTATTATTTTTTTATAAATTAAATTTTGAAGTGTGTAACTCAGGCCCTGTGTGCTCTAGGTCCCTGCAGATAGTTTGGGCTCTTTTCACTAAATTCCAGAAAAGAGTGGAAAAAAGAAGTTTGTCTGTGCCATGTTGTATGCAAGATTTATTCAAATGAATGCCCCCCCCCCCCCCCCCTTCATTCGATTCATCCATGCTGATGAGCCATGCTGATGCAAAACCCACTTAAATATGATAATTCCACAAATAACTGCAATTGAAGGTTTCAAACAGAGATGTCAACAAAGAAGAAAGAAGCAAAATTTAGGGACTGCAGCTTTAAGCACCAAATCACCATATTAGAATCATGTCATGAGACACTGAAGACTGGAGTAATGATGCTGAAAACCAGCTTTGCCATCAGAGAAATAAATTACACTTTAAAATATGTTCACATAGAAAATAGTTATTTTAAATTGTAGTTATATTTCAAAATCGTACTGTTTTGCTGATTTTTTAACTGAATAAGCTTCTTCTTTCAAAAACAATAAAACATCTTACCAACCCCAAACTTTTCAACAGTAGTGTACATCATAGTAGTATTCGTTGTACAGTTTTGTTTTATTTGTGATTCAATTATTATTATTATTATAATTTCCTATTTAAAATCGCTGAATTATAGTGTCAGTACTGTGTTGCATTAATGAGAATCAGCTTTGAGAGTACTGAGAAAAAAGCTCAATAGAATTAGAGGTCGTAATACGAAAATGTCACAATGCCAAAAATGTAATTTGTCTTAAAAATAGGCTACAATAAATTATTTTGGGGGCGGGGTGACCTTGACATGTGTGAGATTCAACCTCAAACATTCAATGGAATCCCAGCTATAATTAAAGTAACCTGTTTTTGCGTGTATTGAGGCATCCAAGTTATATTTTTAGAAGGCATGACCTTCCAAAGCACTTGAAGGGTTTGCATGTCGTTCACCCACAAGCTTGACTTTATTTGTCCCCGGTTCATTAATTTACAAAGAATTTATGATGATAAAAATAGGCCACAATGAATAGAAATCTTGCGCTATACCAACCTCCCACACTTTTTTTCTTAATATTATTGTGTCTAAAGAAAATAATCTTGAGTGATGATAATTTTACTGGATTATTTTTCATCTGTTTTTCTTGCTGTATAGCAGTAAAGTTCAGTCCCTACAGGTTTGAGGATTGTGACTACCTTATGTTAGTTCTGTGGCACTCAATGTGTGTTTCTTTTATAGTAGGGCTCTTTTGGTTTCACAAATAGCTGTCAATGTCATGAGTGTCTTGATTTGTGTCTTAGTCTGTTTCCCATCTGATGTGAGAGTTCACATGGTCGTTCATTCGGCCCACAGATTCACAAATATGAAAGAGGGGGGTTAAGGTTATCCGATAGACATGATGTGTTTAAAAACTGAAAGCCATTTGTTTTTTATAGGTGATGTTTTACTAACAAATAATTGTCTGGAGAGGGACTCCTCTACCTATTCTTGCACATGGTAGGGGTTAAGTGTTTTGTAAAGCAATGTCCTAAGTCAGTTTACAAACATATCTCCGTTTCTTCAAGGCTGTGTAATCTTATTTCAGATAAATATGTGCAGAGGCATGGATTTGTTCTTTCGTTCAATTTTAGTTTTGCTTAGTGATAGTTTATTCAAAAATTCTAAAAAACTAAAGTTCTTTAATTATTTACTCATCGTCATGTGATTCCAAACCCTGTATACTGTTTTCCCGGTGCAACAAGGATATTGGTCACATTTTGCATTGTTAGCAGTATGCTAAAATGGTATGCAAAGTGGTAAGCTTACATCATGAAGACTAACTGAAAACACACACAAAGGGAAAAGTTGTCTCAGCCAATAAAATTTGATTTTGTGTCCAAGGGGGTTCGTACTCTGACAGGAAATAGGATCTACACCATGTTTTGAGAGGGTAGTAGTCCTTTTTTTAGGGAAATTATGGAAGTAAAATGGATTGTGAATGGCTTCATTTTGGCTTCTACTCAAAGTTGTTATAGATGTCCTTTTTTATTATTACACTCACTCGCGCTGAAGTTATGTTTATTAATGTGCCTCTGACTTGTGAGGCACAGTCATAACCTCGAGCATTTGGAATAGAAGCAGATATGCTAATAACGGTTGTGGGAGTTAAAGCTTGTTTTTTGTTGTTGTTTTCTTTCTCTCTTGTTGCCGTAGCAATGGGGCAAAGCAACTTCCTGCACAATGCCCCGGCTCCCCGGCTCCTCTAAAGTCATCACCAACAAGCCCTGGATACGACTTGCACTCACTATGGCAACCACTGCACTTATCCTGGTCATGGCTGTATTCAACATGGTGAGCATCACTACTGCCCAATAACTAGTCTAGATTAAACTGCTTTTAAAAATGAATTTTCTCTAAATGTAAAATAAATATATATTACTACACAACTGAAGCTTCTATACATCAAAATTGTGGGTATATAGAAAACAGGAAGCGACCAAGCATCGAACCCTGAGGAACCCCACATGTAATTGATAATATTACCTGATGTAATTATCTGTAAAAATCTTTGTGTGTTGTTCTGCTTTTGTCATGTCAAGCTTTGAGAGGGTAGATAAGGAAATATAAAGAGATCAGCGATTTAAAGACCAGTTACATTCGTGGTTAAATAGTATTCAATTTTCATTCCTTGGGTACATAATCTTGTTTGATTAACAAAATATATTACATGACACATTAGTTTTGGCTGATAAATCAGTCAGCAGTTTTTGACCCAGTTGGATGGCTTTAGCTATGGAATCAGCATAGGCAGAGTAGAATAAGTGCCATCTGTCTGCATGGATTCATCATTGAGTTAGCATCACCCTAAGGCTCGAGTCCAGTGTGAATCTAATTATGTTATCCGTGAGCTCAAGTGACTAGTTTTCAGTTGGAAAAATACCCCAAGAGCAATGTGACTGCATACTTGTGTTTTTCGAGTTAATATCAATTGGTTTCACACATTTAGGGTCAGAGGTTAAACTGCTCAGCTGAACTTGTTAAAACATTTTACATTTTGTTATATATATATATATATATATATATATATATATATATATATATATATATATATATATATATATATATATATATATATATATATATATATATATATATATATATATATATATATATATATATATATATATATGTAACACAAGTGTAGCATTTGTTAGTTGATCACACCAAAGATCAACATGCTTTAAACTTTTATGCATCTTTTCAATTAAATCCTGCCCCAACTGGACAATAATTGTATCCATAGAAGCTTTTACCAAAGTTGGTAATTGTACATCTTCTCTTCTATCTTTTCTATCTGCTTGCAGCTCATTTGTTTTTGTTGAATTTTTGTTGAAAAAGTGTTATAAACATATGAAACATATTTGCTGCAAAATGCAACAGATGTGTTTAGCTAAGAGCAGTGGTGTCTTTCTGCTGTAATGCTCTAAATTTTGTTTTTCTCCATCTGTTGGGTTTTAAGTTCTTCTTAGTCGAAGATGGAATGGGAAGTCCACTCAACATTTCCAACAGCAGTATGGATGGTCCATATTGTCAGACCTCTAAAAAGTTCTACTTGCCCGTAAGTTGCAACAAATCTTATCTAATGCCTTTTACCCACAAATCTAGGAAATTTGCTTCTCAGAAACAAATGTGTGAACCAACTGAATAACCTTTTATTTACAGTCCCACATGAAAACATACTTGACAGACCATACTTGTTATGAATCCTGAGTGTCATGTGAAGCCAATTTGTCTCACTTTTGTGTCACTATAATAGGTCACTTTATTCTGTGTGTGATTCTGGCCACTCTGTAATGATATTTCACAGCTGAAAAATATACTGGAAAATATAGTTATGCGCTGAGAGCTATATGCAGTGCTTATATGAAATTTGATCTCCACAGATATCAAGATGCTGGACAAACGCATCCTCAAGCATTTTCATAGAATGTTACATTGGTTAGGAAATAAGAATCGTGGTGTTTAAGCTTTTCCTAGGTTGATCCATTTTGTAATATTTCAAGAGACAAGCTCTTTATAAATATAACTATTTGTGTATATCAAATATAAAATAGTGTTCTACTATGCAATTTTTAGCATTTAAATACTGAAAGTTCATAGTTCTCTTTTCAGTGAGACTGAATGACTGAATGGCCCTAATGTGAATTTAACTGGCTGTCTCTGCCCCGGCAGTATTTTATCTACAGTTGCATTCTGGGATTGATCTCATGTTCCGTGTTCCTGAGGATAAACTATGAGCTGAAGATGATAATTATGCTTGCTGCTGTGGTGGGTTATAATATCATCATTCTCCAGACACACGCCCCCATACTGGATGCTTACAGCACCGCCCTCTACAGCAACAACACCAAAACAACAAACACCAAACAACTGGACCGGTACTGGATTTGCATTTATACTCACATACAGTGGCCCCAAAAATTGTCTCAAAAATCTCTAGCATCATTTATTTGTTGATGCCACTTTAATATTTTTTCATGAAATGCAGTGACATTCAGGCATTTTTGAAGTGTCTGTTAAAGGGATACCCTAATAAAGAAAAGAAAAAAACACTATACCAAAATATATTTAAAATACATTTATTTCATACTAAATATACTACAAACCATTAACATATTTACTGACATGTTGATATATAAATATTATAATTAAGCTTTATTTGAAGTTTATTCTTTATTGCACAATGCCCATTTCTTAATATTAAGGATTCATTTTCCAGTTAAACAGTTAAACAGTTGACTTTTACCGTTTTTGAAACCATTAAGCCGATCTTTGAATTACCAGTATGCTAAGACCATTAGCATCTTGCTCAATTATTGCGGCGCTGTTACAGCATCAAAGTTCCATGAATATTATGCAGAGATGAGAGTATAGTTCCTAGCCATAACTTTTCATTTTCCGTTGGTCTTAAATAGGAAAAATAGCCAAACTCTTTAGTCATTATTTTGAGCGAGATGCTAACGGTCTAATCAGATTCAACGATCTATGCTAAGCTATACTAAAAGTTCTACCGCCAGACCCAGAGATCGGCTGAATGGATTCGAAAACTGTAAAACTCAAATGTTTAACTCTAGGAAAGTTGGAAAATTAGCCTATTTTCAAAAATAGTGGAGTGTTCCTTTGTGCCTAAAATGTGTTTTAATATAACTGTTAGTGAGGATAATATGATCACTGTATAATGTCATCCTTTAAATGCAAGATTTTTAAAGTGTACCTGAAGTATACTTGCAGTAGTTAAATTTTAGCACAATCAAATATACCTAAGTATATCTATAGTTGGACCTTAGCACTGTTTCCCGATAACTAAAGTGCATTAAGTATACAATTAGTTGTTCACATTTAGCAGACTTTTGGTGGATTTTTTTTTTCACTAGGGTAGTTCACCCAAAAAATGATTTCAAAAAAAAGATATTTTGAAGAACGTTGGTATAACCAGACAGACAGTAGCCATTGACTTGGGGAGAAAAATTCTATGGAAGTCACTGCCTACCGTCAAATGCTTGTTTATCATTTACTTTTAGGAGGCACTGCACATACACAAAGAATGAAGGAATGAGGAATTGTGCCATATGGATACATTTGAGAATTGTGGTGGCATTTTTTTCCAGGAGGTCTCTCAATATCCCCAGGGATTATGAGTGACAGGTGCTGCTGCTGAGATGGCAGGCATTGTGTGGATTAGTCTTTTTTTGGGTGACTGAAGGATGAGGGACATTTTATTTTTCCAGAAAACCTCTTGCATTTCTCTTGTGTTTATTCTTTCTTTGTTTCTTTTATTGATTTTTCATTTGCATGCCTTTATTAGGCATTTATGAAAGGAGTAAAATTAATTGGTCAAATAAGCCACTACAACTGCCCACACAACATTGACATTATGAATAGGCCAAACAGTGTTGCTGAGTAGTCTGTGTCCTACTCTACACACAATAGTTTTGCCTCTTTTGTGTCCTTTTTGACCTCTACATATTATATTTCTGTTTGTTCCCCCTCAGGCCGGGTGTTCTTAAAGATTTGAAGACCATGGGCTCTGTGTCATTGTTCATTTTCTTCGTCACTTTGCTTGTGCTGGCAAGGCAGGTGAGTCTCTCTCAATCTGAAATCCACAAAAACGTGCTTTAACTTTATCATACTTGCTCTTTTTTGTGTGAAAGGTTCATCTAAAGAAGTTAATTTGAAGAGTTGAGTTATTTATAATAAGATCCACTGATTCAAATGTAACAAAATAATTAAAAAATCTGCTTTTTAAACTTTTTAAGAATGCTGTGTTCCATAGACTTCCATTGTAAGTGGAATTTTATTATATGGCAATGAGCTTAACGTGTACAGTGTGTAACACAGAACTTGCCTTTAACTCTTTCCCCGCCATTGACGAGTTATCTTGTCTTTTAGCTGACCTTTGCAATATAGCGGCCGGACCATTGTTTCTGGAGAGTTGAAATGTGGCATCTACGTATATACACTGATCAGGCATAATATTATGACCTTATATTGTGTTGGTCTCCCTTTTACTGCCAAAACAGCCCTTGCCTATCAACCCATGGACTCCACTAGACCCCTGAAGGTGTGCTGTGGTATCTGGCACCAAGATGTTAGCAGCAGAACCTTTAAGTCCTGTATATTGCAATGTGGGGCCTCCACGGATCGGACTTGTTTGTTCAGCCCATCCAATAGATGCTTGATTGGATTGAGATCTGGGAAATTTGGAGGCCAAGTCAACACCTCAAACTCGTTGTGCTCTTTAAACCTTTCCTGAACCATTTTTGCTTTGTGGCAGGGCGTATTATCCTGCTGAAAGAGGCCACAGCCACCAGAGAATACCGTTTCCATGAAAGGGTGTACATGGTCTGCAACAATGCCTTGGGTAGAAGGTACGTGTCAACTACATGAATGGCAGGGCCCAAGGTTTCCCAGCAGAACATTGCCCAAAGCATCACACAGTGCATCCTGGTGCCATGTGCTCCCCAGCTAAGCATGCACCCAGCCATCCGTGTGATGTAAAAGAAATCGTGAGACCAGGCCACTTTCTTCCATTGCTCCGTGGTCCAGTTCTGATGCTCACGTGCCCACTGTCGGTGGACAGGGGTCAGGATGGCCACCCGTACTGGTCTGCGTTTATGCATCCCCATACACAACACACTGAGATGCACTGTGTATTCTGACACCTTTCTATCAGAACCAGCATTAACTTCTTGAGCAATATGAGCTACAGTAGC
Organism: Pseudorasbora parva; assembly: GCF_024679245.1. Taxonomy (NCBI): domain Eukaryota; kingdom Metazoa; phylum Chordata; class Actinopteri; order Cypriniformes; family Gobionidae; genus Pseudorasbora; species Pseudorasbora parva. Next base: position 15,762,794 of record NC_090190.1, read on the forward strand.
TTGTCTGTTTGAGCGGACTACACAGGCCAGCCTTCGCTCCCCCACATGCATCAATGAGCCTTGGCTGCCCATGATGACCCTGTCACCAGTTCACCACTGTTCCTTTCTTGGACCATTTTTGATAGATACTGACCACTACAGACCGGGAGCACCCAACAAGAGCTACAGTTTTGGAGATGCTCTGACCCAGTCATCTAGCCATCACAATTTGGTCTTTGTCAAACTCGCTCAAATCCATACAATTGACGTTTTTCCTGCTTCTAACACATCAGCTTTGAGGACAAAATCGTCACTTGCCACCTAATATATCCCACCCACTAACAGATGTTTTGATGAACAGATAATCAGTGTTATTCACTTCACCCGTCAGTGGTCATAATGGTATGCCTGATCGGTGTATATCTATGGTTAGGACTGTGCAAACTTTAGGGTGTTGATGGACTCGATCTACTCCATCTATTTATGTTTTGATCATCATACTGAATCTGATCCAAATGTAGTCTTTGACAAAAATGCAATTTTCTCAGCTTTTTGCTCACAATGTTTTTTTATGAAACTTACCCACATTCAAGTGGTGATTAAAAAAAAGAATGTCTGATGCTAGAATAAAATTGATTATAAAACAAAATATTTTTGTTTAAGAGCACAGGGTCTGTTCTTTCTTTTGATATTTTGCTTGATTAGATATTCATACAACTAAATATTCTGGGGCCATGACATTTTTGTGAAAATTACCAAAACTGAAAATAAAAAAGAAACACTGGTCGGGGAAAGAGTTAATTAATCATGGTCATTAAGTTGTAAGATATGCCTGAATGTTAGTCCAGTGACAGTTACCTATTTTAGTCTAATCTTAATACAGTCTCTCATATCAGAAAAACATTTCTAAAGTCATTTTTATGATTAAGCTTATAGTATTGTGGCAGTACATATGTGTTCCCAATTTCCATGGCTTCAGTTACTATCAGCTCTCATCAGCCTTCCCTTCAAAAAGTTTTTTTTTTATATAGTACAATGAAAGTATTGTATGTTTTTCATTCTGTATTGAAGCCTTTTCACAGTCTCTCTCTGCAGGTTAGCGGTCGGTCACACTTAATTTTTTCAGTGTGTGCTTTTAATTCTGTTTAAAGAGACGGTTTATCCCTAGATAATGGGTCTGTCTGAGGGACTCTTTATTTGAAATGTACAGTTAGGCGAGTTCATTCAGTTCATTAATTCAAGTAATGTGTTCGGGTTGATCAGGTGATAGGTTAGTCGTGGACATATTTTTCTCAAAAAGCAATGAAAAATAGGCTAATGTAGACTGAGTGAAAATAACTATCTGAGCATACTAAATTCCTTTTAAATTGCACCAATTCAAGAAATATTTTTTGTGATGAATGTCTGCTAGAACACAAAGCTGCAACTTTGATACAAGTTAGTCTTTGTGCTTAAAAAAAATCCATAAATGTATATATAATGATGAAATGAAAAGATGAAATGTTCTTATGTGCATATGATTATGCTTTCTTTGTCATCTTGAAAGCCTTATACGGTGATCAGATGTGTACCATCTCTTTACCTCTGTGTCCTCTTGTAACAGAATGAATATTACTGTAGGTTAGACTTCCTCTGGAGGAACAAGTTTAAGAAGGAGTGTGAGGAGATCGAGACAATGGAGAACCTGAACCGGGTGCTTTTAGAGAATGTTCTACCTGCCCATGTGGCAGAACATTTCCTGGGTCGTAACTGGAAGAACGAAGTTAGTGTCATTCAAAATGTCTTACAATAATGAGAAAATGTGAATTTTATTATTATTATATTATCAGCATTACACTTTCAGCGAAAATGTAATTAAAAATATCCAACATTATTTGAGAAAGAACTTTTTTTTCTTTTTTTGTTGTTTTACAAAGTTAGCTTTTTTGTACAAAGTTAAAATGCTTAATGTAATAAATGTGCTTTTTTGACTATTGACCTAAATCTAAATAATATATAAATAAATAAATACATTTTCTTATTTTTCTTATTTAATATCATATACTATTCCTATATATACTATATAAAAAAATCTTTTGAAAGTCTATTTCAATTGTCATCTTCATCACCAGACATATTTTTGTATGCTGTATTTTTGATAGGACCTCTACCATCAGTCGTACGATTTGGTGTGTGTGATGTTCGCTTCCATCCCAGACTTCAAGGAGTTTTACACAGAATCTGACGTTAATAAGGAGGGGTTGGAGTGTCTCAGGCTCCTCAATGAGATTATAGCAGATTTTGATGAGGTACATCACAGGCACATCCATGTTTTGATTTTAGTTTCATAGGCATTAAACTTAAGTACATTATTTTTGAATGTAAACGTCACCTGTGATAACTGATCCTCCCCTAAGCCCTGCCTTAAAAACAGTACTGACATACTGCCAGATAAACAGTTGATCTTAAGTAATGTACACCTACTTATATTTGGATAGTTTTAAAGTGAATATTTCAGAAATGATCTAAAAGTTTGACTGAGGAAAAAATCAGTCATCAGTTTCAGATAAAACCATCCATGAATGGCACATAAAACAAACTGAACTGTGGTTGCTTTACATGATGGTTAGACAATATATTCTAGTTTAAGTGGGCAGTTCTTGGCTAGAAGAAGCTGAAAAATGGACCAGTCTGGTCAAAAAGGCTGGCTTTTGAGATAAGAGCAATTATGTAATACGTTAATACCAGATCAAGTGCTAATTCCAAAACTTAACATAGTAACAGTAACTATGATGGCGGGTCTTAACCATGTATAACGGCCACAGAATATACATGAATGAAATCATGCTAGATTTCTGGTTCTGTTTGATTATTTTGAAGGCTGCAGATAAATGTCTAGTTCAGTCATGAAACTCTAGAGGGCGCCGGCTTAAAGGTCTTTTCAAAGCAATATGCTAGTTATCACATAATTTACTACATAGCGCAAGCTGATTATCTCTGCTGGATCGGCAGAGTTTGCTTTAAGCTGGTGCTGCAGCGAGTTATCTCTGAAACTTTCCACCTCCCCCCAGGTTCCAGCTGCCTAGATCTGGTACAGGATTTTTGTGCACCTATTCATACAGCAGCACCTTATCTTACATGTTTACAGCTGTGTGTCTATGTATGTGTTGGCAATATAAAGTCCATACTTGCTCAGCAGCAGCAGTAGCATAGCAGATCTACACTTCTTAAAATATAGGTTATAAAAAGAGAGTTTTCACAGCAATGTGATAGAAAAAAATGCCTCAGGTTATGTATGTAACCCAGGTCCTTGAAAGCAGAAAAAGGTGCTGCCTCATAGCATTGACACTATGGGAACACTTCCATGTGAGTCGATGTCTATAGCACATGTCTAAACGTGGCATCACATCACAGAGTCCATAAATAGATGGCAGAAATGCTCATCAACAGATTCAATTGATCTAAAGAAGGTGCACAGGCGTAGCCGGGGTGTGGAAACACGACACAACATTGTGCTCCCCTCTCAGGGTTACATATGTATTCTGAGACATTCCATTTTGAGTGGAATTCAACACTGTGTATAGGCACAGATGCTTATTGAGTGCAGACTCGACTTCAGGTCAACCCTGAAGGACACAGGATCCTGTGGTTTAATCCGTGTCCAAATTATAGAACTTGATGAATGTGTGCGGAGAGGTCTGCTGCAGCACAAACATCCTGTGAAGGTCCACCCCTCACAATAGTTCAGGAAGACACTGCACTCCTAGTGAAGTGGGCCCTTACCTCTAGAGGCAAAGCCAGGTCACCTGGTGCAAAGTCTAAGTGGAAGGATGCTACTGAAAGACACTTGATATGAGCAAGCCCAACATCTTGATGCTGTGCTGCTAATTCGCCCACCTGAACTAGAATGTGTAGTTCAGTACATGGATGCCCTGGAGTCACAGAGGAGCCAGAGCAACATTCACTTGGTGGATGTGCACGGGGACAAGACTAGGCCGAAAGGACGCACTCCATATTGGTAAACTTTATACCTGAAAGTAGGAGTGTCCCGGACTAAGGATTTACACATTCAAATCAGAATTGTCTAATCTTTCTATGGTCGACTGATAGTTGAATCATCTAGGCTATGTGTATGTTAATAGGCTTGGAGGGGCATGACACTAGTCAGCAGGAGGGTAAAACTATATTTATTTTCCTTTACACACTGCACACAGCAACAACTTTTAATAAAGCCACCAAAACTGCCTGCCAACTGACAGACAAACTGACAATGGCTTTCTTATTTAAGTTTTAATAAAAGGTAATGTGGTGGATAAACATTCATAAAATGTTTTCTCATAACATTTTAAAGCTGCGATCGAAATGCGATTCATCAACATTTTGATAAATAAACCTAAAAAGAATACCTGCCTAGAGGGAAAAGAACACTTAAAGTGTGTTTACATGCACGTTCCTAAGCCGTTTGTGCCTAAAGGGGGTCGTACACCGGACACGAAGCTCAGCTCTGTGGCGCAGCAGGATTTAAAACAACTTCCTGAGTCGCCGCGGCCAGGTGCCGAATGCTACCGCCGGTGTGTGTACACTCATTGATAACATGTTCGAATTTTAAAGGTGCAGCACCTTTAAAGGGGTCGCACACCAGACGCGATCATAACACCCACAAAGTTTTGACTGTAAGATCTGTGGTCAAATCCGGCTCTGCATATCGATGCATATGAATATCGAATCTTCGACTATTCGGAGTCACCCGAACCTATTGTTTAGGCCCCTCAGATCTAAAATCAGGTGCAGCACCCTGTTATTTTTGAGTACAATAAAGTACTGATCGTAGAAAACTGCCTCTCTCTTTGGGACGGGTACATCGGCAAAAAGCAGAGCTCTTGCTTGAGAAAATTCTCATCCTTGGAAACAAGGTGTACAGAAAGCAAACTGAATTCTGTAGTATTTTGTTATAGTATTCAAGACCCACTGAAAGGCATTGAAGATGCCACACTGATGTAAAGTCTGTGAAAATTTTTGCGATAGTTTTGGTCTGTTATTGAAACCAAACTAAATGAAGGGAGGGTGATTGGGCAAATTTCCCAGACACCGGTAGCCTGACAAGCCAGACTCACATCAAGATGTTCTGGAAACTCACTATAGACAGAGCTCAATCCGAGGGGTGGGATAAACGGTTGTCTTTCAAACTCCCTCTGCATGCGATAGGATAGCGCTACACCAACCAGAGCAACGAAGGTGAAACAGAGCTTGTTGATAGATTAAACATTCGCCGTATCCGGTCGGCAAAACTCCGAACACATCTTCCCTTTTTAAGAATGACTTCAGTGCTGTTCTTTGTTCTTTTCTCCGAGAAAAGCTTAACTCCAAGTCTTCCAGAGTCGCGGTCAAAGCTGATTCGAAAGACCGCCGTTCGCCAGTTTCTGTGTTTACTAGAAGCACACAAAGCAACTCGGCCATCGTCATTATGCCCCCGCCCACCGACTCTATACACGATGTGATTGGCCCGGCAAGAGTTTGCCGATTACAGCTCAGAAGGGTATTGAGAGTTGCTAGACGACACTCGCGGGCAGATTAGATTTGCTGCCGCTAGGGTGCGTCTAGATTTCTAGGCTAAGACACTGGCTCATGTGGAAGTGTTTCTATAGCGTCAACGCCGTGGCCCGTGACACAGTGTCAAGTTCCACTCAAAAGGGAACCATTTTAGGTTACTAGTGCCACACTCTACTGGTTGAGCTACAGGAAAACCTAAAAAAATGAAAACTATAAAAAAAATTGTATTAGTTTACAAGTGAACCATCGATGCGAATATATTACCTTTATTCTTAAGTGTAGTTTGCCGGTACCAAATGTTTTAACTTCGTTATATCTATTAATATGTTAAAACTATTCCAAGAGTTTGAATTAATATTTTCCTTGTATTGTATATTTCTCTTCTCCAATTATCCCCCCCCCCCCAACTTTGACTCTAAACCTATTGGTTTTTTGTTTGTTTGTTTGTTTTCTTTCAATTTTTTTCAGTTGCTGTCAAAACCCAAATTTAGTGGAGTGGAGAAGATCAAAACTATTGGCAGCACATACATGGCTGCTACGGGGTTAAATGTGACACCTGGACCAGAGTACACACAGGTACAATTTTGAGCTCTTGCATTTGGTTCTAAACTAATCTTTTTGTAAAGATTAAACTGGATTGATTGTGCTGCTGAAAAGCTGTCATTTGAGAGTCTCAGGGTGTAGTCGATACTGAATTTGATACTTTCCTGTTTTAATTCTGAAGGAACATGACCGGCAGTACATGCACATTGGAACAATGGTGGAGTTTGCATTTGCTTTGGTGGGGAAGCTTGATGTTATCAACAAACATTCCTTTAATGATTTCAAACTGCGAGTGGGTAAGCAGAGCCCATCTGCACTTTTACACTCAACAACGTTTTTAGAGTCTCATAATGTGGTACAGACTTTAAAACACATTCACGGCATTTCAAATGTTTCCGGCCTCCCTTTCTCAAGGAATAAACCACGGTCCAGTAATTGCAGGAGTAATCGGTGCACAGAAACCACAGTACGATATATGGGGGAACACTGTAAATGTAGCCAGTAGGATGGAAAGCACAGGGGTGCTTGGAAAAATACAGGTAGATTCTTGTTCTGTCATTTGCATGTCTGTTATGAATGTTTTTTCAGTCGACCTCATCTAGCATGTTTCTTCCCTCAGGTCACTGAGGAGACAAATCGGATCTTACAGACGTTGGGTTATATGTGTTCCTGTCGTGGGATCATCAACGTCAAGGGCAAGGGGGATCTCAAAACCTTTTTTGTTCACACTGAGATGACACGATCTTTATCACAAGGGAATGTAATGCCTTGAACCTCAGTCACACACCCGTCACCAGTCAGTCGTTGACCTGGTAATGATTAAAAACATGTACATTTGAATATAACATTGGCCTATTATAGTGGAGCTCTACAGTATTCGGTTTGCACCACATACACTAGATTATTTGCATTGCTTTATAAGTAATGAATGGCTCAGAGGCTCCATGTAACCAGGACTTGTAATTGTGTGTTGCTCAATCCATAATTTAAAGCAGCGGAAGTTTTTGTAAAATAAAGACAATAAACAGAGGTGGCCATGTTTTGATGCTATCATTTTGTTATCCATTAAAATTTATATACAACATCAAAGAGTCTGTCTATGAATATTTAAAAAAGTGTTAAAACCACATTAAAAATTAACAGAAAAAAAGTAAGAGGGGAAAGAAATTAATGGTGTATTTTGCATAAAGAAAATTAAGCAATTTAGGACAATTACTATATTTAGCATTTTCACTTTATTTGACATTTTCATTTCTATAATGTGATGTGTAAAAAGCAATTTTATATTATTAATACAAGGCTTCATTTATTGATTTAATATGAAAAAGCAGTTACCATAAACATGATTATATTGTAATTTAATTATATCAATATAACATTTTAAGCATGACAAGCATTTTGTTAACAATTTTTTTTAATTCTGACAGATATGATCATATGTAAGAGACACATTTAGACGGGTGTCACAGATCCATAGCCTTCCTCCACAGTCCAGGTGATTCCATTCTTGATGTAGAAATCAGAACGAATGTGAGAAACACGAGCAAAGCTCCTCCCCGAGTCATACTGTAATGGAGTATATTGGCCATACACTGATGAGGACAGAACAGGTGTTGGTCTAGATGATTCCTAAGATGGGAGGTTGAAATAGATCAAATCTAGAATGGACTTTCTCTGAGCATTGTTTTAAAAAAAAGAACAACACGATGCATGAACTGCTGAGCTGACATGGATGGATCACTAGATAGTCGAGGAGAACGCACCTCACTGAAGGTGTCCAGGCCACGGGATTTGGCGTGCTTTCTGTCATCTCGGTGGAGTTTGTTATCATAGCCCTCATTGCTCTGATGTAAACAGTCATATAGAGACCTCTCTGCGGCCTGTAGTTCAAGGAAATTGATCAATTTTAGAAAATGTTTTTTTAGAAAATATGTACCTAAATTAACAAAATCAACTTGGTACAATGATATCAGAAGGTAATATCATGATACTTTGATGAACCCAAAAGCTATTTAGACAGCTGAGATGCACTCAAAATAGTATATGGCATTGCATTAGATCAGGGGTTTTCAAAGTAGTGGGGTATGTGGAAATGTCTGAAGAAAAACAGTGTGTGTGTGTGTGTGTGTGTGTGTGTGTGTATATATATATATATATATATATATATATATATATATATATATATATATAAACAATATTAAACTCAATGAATGAACTGAATAAAATACATACAATTTCTTTAAACAATAATTTATTAAAAATAAATAAATCTAAATAAATAATGCATATAACAGTTACAGTACAGCAGAATACGGTAATGCAGTTTTATTATTTTATGCATATTTTTTATATGAAGTTTCACAGTATAAATTTGGTTTACATAATGAAAATATATAACTGCCTTCTAAATGTTAGGATGGGGACTCTTACACCATGATCATTCATTGAATATATGTATATGTTGGGCTCCATGGCATCTAAAAGATTGAAAACCTTAGATGCATTAGATAGCAAAACCTAAAGACCTTTCTGTGAAAGAAACGTCACAGGTGAAACAATAGTAACCAGATATATTATTTTGATATAATTAATATTATTAATATTTATTGTACATAAAACCCAGCATCATGTGTTTGCAAATTCCACGTGGCTTGATATATTACTGCAACAACATTCAAATGTTGTAGTTGCTTTAAAAAGAAAAGCTGCCAACATGATCAATGGGCATCTTACCTTGGGGCTACAGTTGAAATAACGCATTTCTTTGGGTTCTGTCCTTCTGGGAGGTATAAAGCTGAATACAGACAGAGTGGAAAGTGGTTTAGACTTCGCTTCAGAAAAAACGTCCATTACAACAGTCGCACTTGTCTTTTATCGCTGAAGAGCTGAGGAGGTCAAATTTCTACAGACAGTGGCAACGGCGTCTGTGGTTGCTAGGAAACCTCGGGGAAAATATAAATAAATGGTGCTTTTAACAGTAATGGACAAATGTGCGTCTAAAACTTTTGTATTAATTTATTATTTTATGCAACTACATTTTAAAATATTAAAATATCAATTTTAAGTGTCTGTTAGTTTGTTCAATTTAAAAAAAAATCATTTTTCATTTTCACTATATGCTTGATTATTATTATGTTTTAAAATATATAATTTTTTTATTCTTTTTCTTTTAAAATGTATAGTTAACCCATCATTTACTCACTCCGCAAGTATTAATTTGTTTGGTTGATCAGGTGGAAATGAAATTTGCCAGAAATCCAAACTACATGAAATCCACATTGTAAGTAGGCAACACTCGCTATGCTGATTTCTAGTGTTTTCAAATTAAAATGTTTAAACATAATGATAAAAAAAACTTCATATAACAATAATCTTTCAAATTATTTTTCTTCAGCTTGGTCATTCAGTCTCACATTAGCCTGTTAACCCTTGTCAGTAAAGGGCACCAAAGTTCCAGAGATCATTGGGCTGCTGGACTGGCAGGACCAGCCTGACCTATCATGGTTTTGGAGCATCCTTCACCCTGTAAAGATCTCTGGGAGTTTACAGCATTTCAGGAAGGCCCCCTCAAGGAAAACATAGCACAATTTATTATGGCGCAGACAACCAATGTCAACAACTAAGTTGGAGAACCTGCTGATCAACCCAGAAACACTTGAGGTCTAGATTGACTTTACTTTATAGAAGCAGCCCAAGCTGTCATTGCTCCTAGTTCTGAATTGGTTTCACTTGAATATACATTACAGTAGAGAAGAACAGACTATCGCAACTTCCTTGTAATGCCGTTCTTTAAAGCCTGCATTACTGATATGCTTTGAAGAATGAAAGATGTTTCACTTCTTCCTTCACCGAGCAAGACATTTGACATTCAGAACTTCACAATGGAATATCCATCATTTTAATCAGTCACTGGACCAGTCAATGATGAAGCAGACTGGCTTTTGTATCTAGATCATCACATACAAACCATCATTCATTCTAATTGAAACCACTTAACTTAATTTGCATCTCTTTCTCCACCCACAAGTCAATCAGTAGCTCACTGTCACTGTTTCTGCTTCTCTCTGCGTTCAAGTTATTAGACTATGAAACAGCCTAACTCTAAACAATTAATCAGCACACTGCAAAATTCCTCATTAAAAGTATTAAAAATAAAACATATTGTTTTATAACAAAACAAAGTAACATAAAGCAGGGGTTTTCCAACGGACCCCCAGGGGACCACAGGGGAGAACTAAGGGGTCTGTAGAAAAGTTCAGGGAAAAGCAGTATAAATAATAATAATAATAATTTTTAATTAAAACACATTTTTTTTAAATAACATTTTATTAAAATAAAAAGTGAATAAATGATATATATACATCTTCCAGTAGAACTTGTTGAAATTTTGAGATGAAATATCCGTATAATGAGATATTGTGACAAACTAGGATTAATATACATATCATTTTTTGTATGAGTACTGGTGGTGACATTAGCATTAATATTCAAGATCATACGTCTAGCTCAATGACAGCCTAGTCACGCATTTCTTCTTGAGCCATGATGCAATTTCTTCTTCAGAGACTTTGTGATCTATTTCGAGACTGAAACACAGACAGTGCATTGTTGGAAGAAGGCTTGCTGCAAGGAAAGGATCCCCAGAGCCACTGGGAACTATGACTGATGTTTTAACTAGTCCTGGAACTGAGGGACCCCATGTGGAGAGACATGCAAAGACACAGAACCCCTGTATAGACAGAAAGGCACAGGGGCTGTGCTCATGTAGGACCAGACTTACTGATCCAAAGATGATGAATATTTGCAATCACTGTATGTAAAGTGAATGTGTATGATTTTCATTTGCACATCACAGTCATTCTGATGGACACTGCTTGCCATTTTTAAATAAATGAAATATAGATGCTTAATTGCAAATAGAAGCTCTTTTTAAATTTTTACATAAAAAGCCTAAATTAGCTATTTTAAGACAGTAACAGGTGGAACCAAGCATTTTTTAGGGTGTGTGAAACAAAATGGGAACATAACATTTTAATAGAATGGAATAAGATTAGAAGCATCTTTTTCACAAATTTATCTTAAAATTCCTGATTAAAATTATGTTCATACTTGGTATCTTACAGTTTTTTACAATTGATATAACAATTTTTTTCAATACTTTTAACACATTTCCTAAACTCTTAACGCACCAACAGACCTACAACACACAATTGGCAAAACAGTTAATATCATGCTCAAAATCACATTATAAACTAAACTCCAACATAAATTTTCAAAATACAATAATACACTAACACAGTACACTACCAAAACACTGCAAACAAATATATTTTCAAAACACTAACACGTTCTCTTCCAACAGCAACATTTAGTCAATCATAACACAATGTCATAAAAAACACTAACATCAGATGAAATTACAGAAATTGCATTATTTTATGTGTCAGGTCTGCTCTTATACAATAGACAGTATATATTGTATTGATCATAGATTGATCAGTCTTTTTAAGCCTCTCCACATTTTGGTTTTGTTAGGTTTAGTAAATTGCATGAATTTTGTTTCTTTTGCTTCAGAAATTCAATACAAAAAATAAATTAACCATCTTATAGAATGCCCTTCAGTTTTATTTAATTATCAGCAATCACCGTGTTTATATAGCAAGTTCCCGTTCTTCATTCAGGAGCTTTCCTCTGCCCCCTGAGTGAGGTAGATACTGAATCTTTAGATAGACAATACAGTTACATATTTGTGACCTAAGGCACAGTCACTGTAATATATATAAAAGTATTTACACTTTGCAGTAGGAGAAGCCTTTAACAATATCCTACCTGTTGGTTTCTTGAAAATTGAAAACTGGTGTCCCGGCTGAGATTTGGCTGTAGCCTACTCGTCATTCACCAGCCTCTCTGTATGATAGCCTGTGGTATGACATGGTCTATGATAGTAGCTCTTATTTCATCAGTTATTAACCTAATTCTGGCCCTTCTTTGAGCACCACCATCTCCTCAATCTCTACCTTGTCCTCGTCCCAATCCTTTCTCTTGTCCTGGTACTCATCTTCCTCTCCATCATCCAGCAGCCCAATGATCTTCCCCTCCAGGCATTTTTTTACTTTCTTTGTGTTGCTCTATATTGTTCCCTGAGCATGCCTGTGTTTATGTGCCATGTAAATGAAAGAACATCAACACCTGAACAATTCCTGGACAAAAATCAGCTGTGATTTATATTTGCACAACATTGCAGCTGTTTCTCAGTAACAATGGAATAAAATACAGGGGATATAGTTGTGTGTCAATTCACAATTTGAACAGCTGTTCACTTTGACTTTAGCCTATAAGGTTAGGTTTAGATGGTGCTATCTGTTCTGACAATCAGTGTTAAAGCACTGGTAAATTTGGAAGTAAAAATCAATTGTTTTGGTTTTGGTTGAGCTTGTGTGTAAAAGAAGTTCAAGCATTTTAAATTTGTGTTAAAATCATTTTGTGCCAAAGCAATAAACATGTGTTATTTGTATAGTCCACAGACAGACAGATGTTGTGCTAACTGCGTTAAGAGCAGGAAATTTGTTAAATGTATTGACAAAATTGTCATAGCAACTGTAAAAAAAAACTGTAAAACATTGCGTTGTGTAACCACTCCATCTACTGGACAAACTTACATGCAGAAAAAATCCAATGTGCCAAAATAAAAGTCCCATATAAAATAAAGTATCTGTTCTCTTAAATCAAATGATTGAATTAATGCATGTATTCTATCATATTGTTTAAAATAAAATGATAAAACTCATAATAAGTTTATCCCGTCAAAATGAGGAAAGTTTGCATTATTCTTGTCCTATGGCATTTCCTGTGAGAGCTCTCTTATATACAATCGTGTCATTTTTAAACACCTGTTAAATCATAATTTACCACGAACACGGAGCCTTCAGAAGTTAATGTTGTAAAATATGATAGTATAATAATACAATTTATAATATATATATATATATATATATATATATATAAATATTGTTCAGGGAGATGCGCCATTTGTTCTTATGTATGCCTTTGTAAAATTGTATCATGGTAACCCCATGGTACATTATTACGCCCAATAATAATTAGTACAATTAGTTACTCTAAAACTAAACATATATAATCTTATATCTTCTTCAAACATTGTTAGAAGCTTACAGAAACCACCTGTATGTTTGTTAAATGTATATGACGAGACGTGGCTGTAACTGTGGTATTTTGACGTCAACTAATGACAATTTGAACCCATAAACGCGTGTGTCTTTACCATAGACCGTTGCTACTCAACTTTCCAAGTATGTAAGGAGGGCAAGCCCAGACTGAACTATGGGTGTGACAAAAATAAAATAGGCGTTGCTTTTGCCATTCAGAAGTAAAATGAAAAGGAGGATAAGAAAGACGTGATTTTGACGGCTACACGAAAAGGACTCCGTTCAGTTTACTCGCTTGAATCGGGACCAATTGTGTGTGTTTCTGTCCAGACTCCATTTGAAAGACGGGCCGACTCCGAATCTTTCTGATTTAACGCATGTTCATGGACTTGTCATGAAAAGACGAGAAACGGCTCTATCGTAAGGTATGTTTGTATGACATAATGTGAACCGTAAATGATCCGTTTTGTTTGTTTACACGAATAGCTAAAGACGCGACTCGACAAATTATGCTTTTCTTTTAAAATAAACGATTTCACGCGCTTGCTGTGTACAAATATTTGTTGATTATAATGGGAGATTTTTTTATTTATCGTGTCTTTCATTTTTGTAGTCATGAGGCTTCTGTCTTACTTGGCGCGAGTTGACTCGTTTACAAATGTAAAGCTAAACTTTGGTTAAATTTTAACCCTACTGCGTAAATAGACTAAATAGTTTTTAACAACACACACTGCTACTTTGGGAATTTTAAATTCTTGAAAATTAGATACTTGTAATTATTGGCTTAAAATAAGAAAGCAATTGTAGTGCACAGTGCTGTATTAGTGCACATAATTACTACAGTAGGCTATGTAATATTTTTAATGAGAATTGGTATCTATCTATCTATCTATCTATCTATCTATCTATCTATCTATCTATATATATGTATGTATCTATCTATCTATCTATCTATCTATCTATCTATCTATCTATCTATCTATCTATCTATCTATCTATCTGTCTGTCTGTCTGTCTGTGAGCTGAATTTTGTAAAGTTTTCATAGATTAGATGGATAGATCTGTTTTTAATTGAATTATTTTTGCCCATTCTGTTGTTCTCTCTGTAGGCCTCTGGCATTGTCTCTATCTTCCTTGCTTTCTTTTAAAAATCCAGCATAATGCTGCGTAAGTACAGTTCTGTGGGTGCGTTGCTGGATCTGGACTTATGGGGACAGGGAGATAGAGATGGGACCCCGGACAACTCGGAGAACGATACTGATGGGGCCTCAGCATCCTATCCTTGCACCCCAGATGCAATGTCAGGAAGTGCTGGAAAGAGCGAGCTTAACAGAGATCACAGCGTTAGTGTGGAAAATCTGGTCGGCTTGGAGAAGGACTCTGGTTTACTGAGAGTTACGAACCTTAATGACAGCTTTAAAGCTTACAGTGACAGCCAACTCGCTGCTAATGCCAAAGGCAGCTATGAGAGTATGGGAAAGTGTGATACCCTGCACTCTTCGTCGTCCACACTGAAATCGAACCATATGTCCAGCTCTCCAAAACCTACTCATTATCACCGACAGCAAGCTCGGGCCAAACTGGCAGCTGCTAAATTACACCTTAAAAGTTTGTTTGGACAGGTGAGTTTGGAGACTTTAGTTTATGAAGTTGTTCATATAACAATATTTAATATTATATGAACAACTATTTATATGAATGTTAATGTTAGATGATCAATCCCCCACTTTTAATAGCATTTTGAATGTTTATTAACAACAAAGACTGGGAATAGTTTGGAGTTTATTATGCTTCACAAGGCTGCATTTATTAGATAAAAATATATAGGAAAACAAAAATATTATGAAATATTAATACAATTTAAAATCATAATATTTTAAAATGTCATTTATTCCTGTGATGGCCAAGCTGAACTATCATGTGATCCTTCAGAAGTCAGTCTAATATGCTAATTTACTGCTCAAGAAACATTTTGTATTATTATCAATTTTGAAAGCTGCTTAATGGTATTTATGGCAACTGTGATACATTTTCTTTATCTTTTGTAACATTATAAAGACCTTAACTGTCGATTATAGTACAGCGTTGATTACTAAAATGATTAATTTATCACATAAGGAACATAAATGCAAAAAAACTGCAATGAACTATATACAAACAGATGCCATAAAAACAGACCATGTTAGAATAATTAATTTTCTGGTTATTAATTTTCCATGTTTGGTTAAAAAATTTGGTTAAAAAAATCTTACTGATTACAAATCTGTGATTTGCAGTGTATTTTCAAATATTTAGGTCAAAAATACATTTAAAAAAAAGCATAATATTTTGCACAAAATTGTTTTGCTTAAAAAATATTTACAACAAATATTTAATGTTTTTAATTTGAAAAAATACCTGGAAATGTAACCATTATAGTGTATTTCCATTACAGCTATATAGCAGGTTGGGATAATAAATACAAATACATAGAATATCATATAACAACGTAAGCACTGGGCCGATATGGCAAAAGACCTCTCACACTGGCCTTGGGCCATCAAGACAACTTTATAGTTGAGCCTTGTTTATGTTTTGTACATTACATTTCGCATACATTAGGAGCAGCAGGGCTTCAGCTCCAGTATACAGTATAGCTTATTCCAAATTTACAAGCCAAGTGTGATGAAGTGAAAAGTCATGAGTGCTTTTGTATTACACAATTAGTTAAGTTCAGTTTGAATCAGTTCTACCCCTTGAGATATAATGTTGCTTTGTCCAAACATTGAAAGAAGAAGCAAACCCTGAAAGAGGAACTGAATGTTCTAGTGCTTTATTAGGGAATCACACTGATATCTACAATATTGTGGCAAGAAATCACAAAAGACACTGTGGAACAAAAACTTTCAGTGTCTGGAATATTTTGTCATCAGATAGATCTGGCATTATGAGAATGTTTTCCATGACGTAACGCCTTCATGACATTTAAGTCATGGAACATTTGTTTAAATGATACTTCCTTAAAGTCTCAAATCAAGTCAATTATCCTTATGACAATTATCTTTTATTTTTTCACATAAGGGTTCACCGCAGTCCTCACATTCAAATTTGACAAGTGCAGAGCACAGAGAGACCATAAGCAGGTAAACAATCAAGGCACATATTTCCACAATCTCATGTGGATTTACTCCCCTTTCTGTTTTGCTTTTGGCCTATTCTCTGTCTGCCATTGGCAAAACAACCCCTCTCCAGCTCACTGTTATTGATTACACACTTCTTATTTTTAGCTGGATATCTTTATCACATATCCTCTCACTGTCTTGTTTCTCTCAGTGCTAAAGAGAGGCGTTCTCGAATGCCTTTCCTCAGGCAGTGGAGTGAGGTGGGCCACGCCAAAGCTCGACTCAGCAGGAAGGAGTTGGAAAATTGGGCCAAGTCCCTTGATGCTTTGCTGGACAGCAGAGGTGAGCGCTCAGTCATTTGTTTTTAAACTTCTAGAGTCGCCAAGCAGCTGGTCAAAGGACGCTTGCGAGACATCACAGCGTCACATGGAAAAGAAAAGCTAACTTTGACCTGGAATGCTGGTCTTGGAAATATTTGTGGCCAACATGCCATGCTTGAAATATACTGAATATACTGTCTTATATCTATAAAACACACTGCTGTTTAAAAAGTTTTTTTCTTCTTAAGCAAGAATGCATTAAATTGATCAAAAGTGACATTTACAATGTTACAAAAGATTTCCATTTAAAAATAATAATAAATGCTATTCTTTTAAAGGTACAATTCATCAAAGAATCAGTTTCCTCAAATATATTAAGCAGCACAACTGTTTTTAACATTGATAATAATAAGAAATGTTTCTTGAGCACTAAATTACCATATAGAATGATTACACTAAAGACTGGAGTAATGGCTGCTTTGCCATCACATTATACAGTAATTCGGATAAATTAAATGCAACTTTTGAACGGTAGTGTAGGTTAGCTCAGTACAATTCTGTGCTTCTGTAGTGAAACCCCTCTATTACATCATTGAAACGTCCTTGAAGCTGCTTCCTCTTAACATTCAGGAACCACTTTCATGTGTAGCTTCAGGCCCGAGTTTCCTGAGAATTCCCTAACAACATAAAACGATGTGAAGAAACGAGATAACAGAATAGTGGGCTTTTCCCCCAGAGGTTGAGAGCGTGCAGTTCCACAGATTAAACCAGCTAGATTTGTATATTTTCAGAAGGAAATGTGAGTGGTGCTTGCCTATGAAAAGTTTGCAGAATGATGATAGCTAAGTTTTGTAAGTAGTTGTAAAAAAAAAAGAGAGTCAAGGCACAATTACTCATGATATGATTCAAGTCGCTTGAGTGAAAGTCTGTAGGATGTTTTTGTGCCTGCTTCATTGTCTACCAGGTAAACATGGTTAGTCAGACCTCTTAGAAAAGTAGTAGCGCACCTCTTCTTAGCACACCAGATAATTAATGTTCGTAGCACAGTGTTGATTTTCAGTACTTACTGTATATGGTTGGGCAATAATATTTGCCATAGAAAGCACCACAGACCTCAAATGTAAGAATGACATGGCCTAACAGCAAAATACAACTTGTAAGAAACAAGGTTTCATTATTAGTGCAGCTTGTGATGCATAAACAGTGTACTAATAATGGATACAGTTACGCTTGTCTTGACACAGGCGTCATGTTTCCAGTGATTTGTTTTCATATTATAATTAAGAGGATTTAATGATTAACAGCATCTTTGTTTGTATTACCCACTTTGTTGCCATTTTGTAATGTCTGCTCTGACCCTTAAGCAAATGATTAGCGTGACAGACCTCATAAAATCTAATAATACATTTTGCGGTTACATTTGAGACTGTTTGGACCAAGGATAACATGGAGTTAGGAATTCAAACTATTCTGTCACTACTATGGCCAATTTGGGAACTAATTCTCTCCATACATACATGCATACATACATAATAGTCATGTGATTTTTAATAAGATACTTAATAGATATTATAAATCCCATATTCTTTAAAGGGAGAGGGAACTATTAGATATGTAACTGGTAGCATTTTAAATTATACAGTTTATCAGAATTTTGACAGTCTGCTTAATTCATGTTCAGTTTATTGTAGAAGACTATTATAAACTTGTTACTGAAAATACCGAAACGATAATATTTAATTGGTTGAATTGATATTCAATAAATCAACCTTGTAATCACATATTTCCCATATTACAAAAAAGCAATATTTCTTAACTGTGAGACACCAAAATAAGTAACATCCTTCGGATTGTTTCTACAGCATGATGAAAAGAGAAGTAAACTAAAATTGTATTCCATTTTGTTAGCGTTGACTGCGTTTGGCTCAATCGTTCAACCCTTGTAATATTTTCTGGAATTTCTAGAAAATATTTTGATCTTGAATTTTTAAAGCTTTTAGTATATTAAGTTCAATATTTGTGCCATATTTATTTATGCCTGTACATAGGGCCAAGCTAGTGTGGATTATACAGCATTTCTATTTAGCATTTCAATCTTTTTTTTTTTTAATGGTGTCGCGTGGGTGTGTTTTGGTGTCTGGACTGGCTGAAATGTTGGAACACCAGTGTGTTGTAACTCCAGAACCCTGCCCCCGTCCTACTTCTATTTTCTTACTTCAGAGTGTCGCAACCCTGCAGTTCAAGGGTTTTGAGAAAATCAGAGGGAAGGAAGGTATGTGGTGTGAGATAAACCCTCAAGATATCAACATCCAAAGCTTTTTTCTTCTCTGATTTTTGTGGCAAGTACTATGTGACGTGTGTGGGTGTATGGCAGAACATGCATGTGAATGTGTCATCTGAGCCGCTACCCTTCCCGTTTGTGAACATAAATAGCTTCTTTCTTTTTTTTTCTACCAATGTTAGTCATGTTTCTTTCTTTCTTCTCTCATTTCACCAATCCTTTAGTGGGAGTCACAGTCTTTGAAGCGTTCCTGCGATCCGAGTTCAGTGATGAAAACCTGCAGTTCTACTTGGCCTGTGAGCAGTACAGTCAGTCGTCCAACAAATTTAGCCTGCATAGGAGGGCAAAAATGATTTCTGAGACTTACATCCAGCCAGGTGCTCCCAGAGAGGTAGATCTTTTTAAATTATGCTGTTTGGCTGTTTACTGCATATATATATGTGAATGTCCAACATGACCAAGCTGCTCTTTCTCATGCAATGTAAACAAATGGGGACTAGGGCTGTTGAACTACAAATTGACAGTTGACAAAAACATAAAAAGTACCATAGAAACAGTCCATATGACTCATACATTATATTCCAAGTCTTTGTGTGTGCCAAATTTGAAATCTGATTTTCAAAACTGGTCTTGAAACTCCATTATTTTTGCAAATTATAATGCAGCAGAGATTTCAGTCTTCTCCTCCAAAAAAAATAAGTCTTCAGGTGAAACCAGAACAAAGGAACTAAAGGATATAATATTAGTTGTGGGGCCATTGAATGAAAAAATCACTTTTATATGGTGTTTGCATGTAAATTTGTCTTTGCAGTGTTTGAACACAACCACTCTACAATGATAAAAAATTAATTCACTCCTTTTTTTAAAGGTGTCATTGTTTTTTTTTGTTTTTTATACTGTTATCTGAGGTCAACTAATGATGTTCGATTTTTGCATTTAAAAACATCATAACTAATAAGAAATAGGCTATTTTATACACTGGTTTTGAGGCTGTCTCCAAAACGCTGGGTTTTGATGGGCGTGCCGCACTGGAGACTTGGAAGTAAACGCCCACGGCTAGGATTGGATAATATCTGCATTTTTAATGAGCTTAAGCTCCCCTGTCAGTTCAGTTCA
This sequence comes from Pseudorasbora parva, assembly GCF_024679245.1. Taxonomy (NCBI): domain Eukaryota; kingdom Metazoa; phylum Chordata; class Actinopteri; order Cypriniformes; family Gobionidae; genus Pseudorasbora; species Pseudorasbora parva. The sequence continues at coordinate 15,782,829 of NC_090190.1, forward strand.
CATGAGGGAGGGGAGAGAATGAGGGAGAAGCAGCAACCAGAATGATTCTCTCGATCACAGGGCTCGTAAACGTCTTTATCAAACAAGCACAATGTTTTATTTCTCACCGAGCCACGACTGATTGGACTAATTTTTATATTACACATAGCCCGCAAGATTGGACGACATAAGCGCGAATCGCGCGCGCACACACATACACATTCAGTGCACGCGCCGCCCTTTAGATGTCAACTCTACAGAGACTGAGAGAGAATAGCAGAACAAGAACCGAATATAATGAGATTCATCGGCCTGTCGGTCTTTGCAAGCCCTGGCCCATACGCAGTGAAATTAAGTGAATACCACTGTCTTCCCCACGTGAGCTGGAACTTCATTAAAAATAAAGTTTTAAACCACACATTCCTAATATTAGGACCCGAAGGAAGCTTGTGCAGCGACTGTGTTCTTCCACGACCAGGAATAGCGCAATATCTTAATCTTCCACGGCATGTTTATTGTTGTCGACCAGCTAGCACGAGCCCTCCATGAGTTGGTGGGCGGGGCTACTGGATTAGACGCGCTGTAGAGGCGGTGTTTCGTCGCGCACTGACGTCCGTATTAAGCGCAGGACCGTTTGCTGAGCCTGGTGTCTATAAAAGTGTTTCTTTGACTAACAAGGAAGTTGTCAGCTCTGAAACTTAGAGGATATTTTGATATTACCATGACCTTTTATATATCAAAAGCTCAAGGAAAAGTTGATTCCTCAATTCATCACCCCTTTAAATCCTCAAAAAGCCTAAACACTCACTTAAGCCATTTTAATTTTCTGAGCAAGTTGTCATTTGTCATGATCCACTCACGACCGCTGACAGACTGTCCACTATAAGCATATTTTCACCCTCAGCCAGTTGTAAAAAAATATATATATATATGGACGTAGTGTCCGTGACGTCACCCATAGGATTTCCGATAGACGTAGAAATGAGCTGGCCGTTGCCATCTTGCCAGCGCGTTGCCAAAATAAAGTTGGGAATTTTAATATGGGGCTCGATGAGATTCTGCTCACTTCTGGAGCCTGTCCCTAGTGGCCAGTTGAAGAATTGCAGTTTCAATTACCTCCTCATTGACTTCAAGAGAGACTGCAGGAGGTTGTCGCTTGGTTGTACACTGTACAAGGCAGCACTTCATTCCCCCGGAAGAGAGGGGTGGGGTCAGTGTTGGGGTAGTTACTCACAAAAAGTAATTAGTTACTAGTTACTTCTGTAAATTGTAATGAGATTACTTTACTAGTTACTGCATTTGAAAAGTAACTTCACTACTTATTACTTTACTTTCCCGCTTCTTAATTTAGAGTGTAGATACGTGGACAAACATCATAGCCCTATTATCACTTAGGTTGTCAGCATAGTGTTTATTGTATAAATGTTTACAAAATGGCATGTAAAACCAATTAAAATGTCAACACACAAGTTTTCAAAACACAGTCTTTGGGAAACATGAGAACAAAACTCTTCTCTTGAGAACAAAACCAGCTTTTATGAGATTCATGGCACACACAAAAAATAAAAATAAGTGGTCAATGAAAAATATAAAGATAAAGGTCACTTTATGTTTAAGGGAGAGATTGTTTAATGTGATTCAATGCGATATCTTGCAGATAAAGTTAAAAACTTGCTTATTTAAGAACGGACATTTATTGCATGGACAGAGCTAGAAAATAATGTAGCTAAGTGTTTAAAATGCAAAGCATACTTCAGTTAAAAGCTTGCCCTCTTTTTCTTGTTGTTGATGCTGTAAACTGAATGTACGAGGCAAGCTGACTGTTTAAATAAAAGCACTGAAATAAAAAGGTGCTGTTTATCTCTTAATCAGCTTAGGGCAATTCACACAGGTTAAAAATGCGATATACAGGTCTAGAGATGAGATTTTTTTATTTTAAACTTGAGTGCTGTGTTTATAAAGCCGTGTCATGCATGATACTGCAACCGTATGGAAAGGATGCAAGCGCAACAGTCAAACGGTCTAGGGTAATGTTTACCTTAAAAATGAAAGAAAAGTGGCGCAATGAAATAATAAAAAACATTTCCATTTTTCGCAATGGCAAAAAACATTTCCATGCCATTAAGGTTGCATTCATATTAACATGTAGGCTTCCATTCTGTTTTCATTCCAAATTATCACTCGACAGTAGAAAAGTGAAAATATTTATCTAAAGTGAAAGTAATGTGAATATCGCCACTGGCCGAACCCCCATGTCCCCGTCTCCCTCTCCTCGCACCAGGAGCTACATCACTCAAATCGATCTCTATGGCAACGGTGCCCAGGCAAGCACACGCTGCGCATGCACGGAGCACTTAAATAGATCAAAACTTCACACACAGGCAAACACGACTCAGGTAACGCACGAAAGCGCGTTCCTATAGTCTACTAAAGTAGTGTAGTTACCAATATTTTTTGTGTAATGCTTTACTTTACTTCGCTACTCAAAAAAGTAATATCGTTACTGTAATCCGTTACTTTGTAACTCGTTACCCCCCAACACTGGGTGGGGTTAGCAGTAACATATTCATTTCTTTCTATTTATTTAAAGAGACATGCACTGAAACGGGTCACTGTGAACAGAGCTGTTTTTGAGGAGGTAATAAAGGGTGGTTTTATACAAACATTTGAGTAATTTTAACCAAATTACTTGAGGTTTTTACATTACTTTACATGAAGACCTTAAAGAATCATACCAACCTGTGGAAAATGGGCTACCAATGACCCCTTTAAAAATAAATTATTAATCTTAATATTAAAAATGTTTTAGAGCTTGACCATTTATAAAGGTATCATTATGTTATGACTTTACTTGTTGGGGCACATGGATATTAACTAATTCAAAACCCATAACCACAATTACATATTACTTAATCAATTAGTTAATAGTCCTGTGCCCCAACAAGTAAAGTCATAACATAATGACACCTTTGTACATTATTAGCTAATGATTAATTAAAGCAGACAACTGCAAGTTGAAATGCATGGCTTTGACCCGTTGTGGTAATTAACACGTTCATTTAAATGATTAGTTAATATAATGTTGATAAGGAATTAATACATTATGTCATTTAAATAAAAACAATTCAATGATTAATTAATCTATTAATCATAAAGAAACTTCATTAGTTGTTGATGCAGTAATCATTAATAAATGGGTTAGTTCTCTATTACTATTTACGATTATCTGTGCATTAGTTAAGCATGAATTAATGCATATTAGTGCACCCGTATTGTAAGGTGTTACCAAAGTATTTTTAGTCTCCGTTGTCATTTCTGGAGCTTGTCAATTATAAAAGCAAAATAAATGTGTCTTTTTCACACACAAATCTTTCATATGATTTCAGAAGACTTGTAGAATGTTTTTCTATAATTGTAAGACAATGTACATCTAAAAAGGTTTTTTGGAGCTTGACAGTCCCAGTGCCTAGAAGCAAAAAACACTTTGGACATCCTACAGAATATCATTTTTAATTATACTACTCTTTATTAGCCGTTTTGTGCGACTCATTTCTTTCCTCCATTTTTAGGTGAATCTGGACAGTAAGACAAGAGAACTGACCATAGAGCTCCTCAAAGCCCCCTCTCACACTTCCCTCTCACATGCCCAAAAGCGCATCTACTGCCTCCTGGAAATGGACTGTTACCCCCGTTTCCTCCAGTCGGAGATCTACTACTCACTACTGAGGGATTCATACTAAAAAACAATTGGGCAGAGTATCCAATGAGAGAGAGAGAGGTCATCCTAAAGACAGCAAACATGTCTCTATGAGAACTTTTGATGAAAAATAAATAATCGTAACTACTACTGAAGAACATTTTAGTTAAATAAAAAGGGAAGCCAATGAGCAGGGATTACGTGATTGTCTTGAATGCGTCTAAAAGGTCATGCTATGGGTATTGAGGTGCTAACATTTTACAAGTTTGATTTGGGCTTTTCTCAGTTGCTAGACTGAAAACATCACAGGCCAATAAGACGACTAAATGGCATGTTGACAGGCAACAAAGGGAAAACACGTCTGGCAAGAATGGGCTGTTCAGTTAAAGGCCTGAGCACTCAATACGGGTGACATCAAGGTCAAACCATTTTCTGACCTAGAATTCTAAAATGTACTTTCCCATAAATAGTTATTTAGTATAGTTAAATATATATATTTAAACAAAATACCAAGATCCCACTGACAAAATTAAAACAGGCAGTGATCTAAATAAGCTATATGAACACAAGTACTTTAAATGAAAGTTTAAAACTTCTTTTGTCTTTACCGATGGCCAGTTTTTATTGGTTTGAGTTTAAAATGTTTGAGACATTTTAAACCATGTGCATTAGCATAGCGCTGTTGGTCAGGGGTGTCCAAACTCCCTAGTGTAGCTGATTACAAATTGCACATTAAAGCTGTACAATCATTAATTTGAAGAAAATGTGACTATAGAAATTAAAATTAAAGGTCTGTGACTGAGTTTGGCCCAACAATTTCTGTTAAGAAATATCTTAGTGTGAACACATTTTTTTGTTTTGTTGTTGTTAACTGTAGAATTCAATGATTGTGACATACTGAAGTTGGGAAATGTGACCTGTTGACAGGTTTAAAATGTGGAACCTGCATAAGCAGACACACTGGTATGGACTAAAACCATCCCAAGTAAGCAAGCACACATACAGTTCTAAGAGCAAATGATCTGAAAAGCACTGCATTCTTAGTACTGTGCACAAACACCTGGAAAAAATCTTCAAAAGAGACAATACACATTCAAAATCACTGTGTGAATGGATATTCCAGATATTCGTGCATATCGAAAAATGGTTGGCATATGTGTGTGTTTTGCTTCAGAATGAAAGGATGTGATGTGCTGTATGTACCTATATCCACTTTTTAGTGTATGTTGATGATGTCTACTGTGACTGAGACATTTAGACGGTACATGTATCATAATTTTAAACATGCTATTAAGGAGCTGCATGCACTAATATCCTTGGTAAAATGTTTCCAAGGTTTAATCTGATAAATCTGTTTTATTAGTATAATGTAAATGATTTTCTCAAGGGATTGAGGTATTTATGAGATCAGTGTACAAGAATGTGCATCAGTTTGACTGTAAAAGTATTTGTTGTTTAAGAGCAGCAATCTAAATGAATCTAACAGAACAAATTTTCAACCATTTCATTAAATATTTTAATGAAAAAAACTGTTTTTGCATAGTTTCATTACATAAATGATCATATTATAAAAAGCACAAGCTATAAAATGAATTGCTGAAGTTTTTATAAATAGGACTGGTTTAAAAAATGTCTTACAAGCACAAATCTAATGGAGTTACAAATAGTTGCTGATTTTATTTTCATTAAAAGCTTTTCACTTTTGTGGTTTATTAAAAATAATTTAAATTAAATAATTTTCGCCTTCATTATTCTCACTTCTAGCTTCCTTTGCAATGACCAACAGTTCATTTCTTAATATCTTCCTGCTTCAGTGGCGTCCGGTCACCAGGGCCGCGTGCTGCGATACTCTTGTTTCTGTCGGACCCACTGCGCCGTACAGCGGCTCTCCCCAACCGTCCAAGACCATCCGCCTCTCCCTCCGTCCCTCGAGATCTCAGCTGCTCTATCTTTCTTCCAGTCCTCTTCTCTGTTCTGTGACGCTTTGGTCTTCAGGTCACTGTATCGCTTTTCACCGCGTTCCAAGGGTGCTATGGAGGTCTGTTCCTGAAGATGATCTTTCTTCGGGGCAGCAAGTGTTGGAAGGGCGACAACCTGGCCTTGAAGATGCGATCTGTAAAAGATGATTTAAAAAAAAAAGTACATTTGAAGAGCAAGAAATTGAAAACTCAGCAGCAGAAATGATGATTTCAGGATGATAAAATACAAGGCCAGGGCTGAGAAGAGAAGCAAGTGAAATCAAACTTAGATTTTTTTTTTTTTATAAAAGTACAAAAATGCACATGCTGTATTTCCTGTCACCGTTATAACTAGGCCCACACAGAACATACACACATTTTTCACATTTTCTGCACTGAATGTAAAAGGAATAAAATGCCACCTTTCAAATGTAATACTCATGCCAAACTGATCTGATAGTACTAGATTCTTAGTTGCAGCTGAGAGTATTATGTTAGACAAAAAAAATTGAACAAACCAGATTTTTACAATTTTTGAAGAAAATGTAGTGTCGTTAGGCTATTCTTCCTCAACATTCTGGTCTCTAGGTATGACTGATCCCTTCCATGCAAGTGGAATTTTGGAATTTTTCAACCTTTTTATTTTGTTTTTTGTTTTTCCACCGAGGTAAACCAAGCAAAAAATGGTTTAGAGCAGGTACGTATGACACATTTTATGTAAACACAAATTAGAACAAAATGCAGATATATACACAGCTGTGCTCAAAAGTTTACATGACCCAGAATCTGAAAATGTAAATCATTTTAACAAAATAAGGTGTGTAAACATCTTTTTACACAAAAATAGCTGAAACTATAAAAATAACTTATTTAGTACTGCCCTTCAGAAGCAACAGAAGATACTTACATGTTTCCCGGAAGATAAATCAAGTACAATTTACCCTGATCTTCAAATTAAAACAGATTTCACCCCCAGCTCTGAATGCATTGTTTCCCCTTCTGGAGCGTCATTGAATGTTCAAGTCCCTCAAATGTCTTAAGTGTGAAAAGATGGATTTCAAAATCATCCAGTCATTGCTGGAAAGAGTTTGAGGGACCAGAAAGATTTTTTCTGAAGAAAATTGGGCAGTTCAACTGCTCAGAACAAAAAAAACAACCATCACACACACACACACACAAAACAGCAGTGGATCATCCAGGGAACGACACACAGTGTTAAAAATCAATGTAAACTTTTTAATAGAGTAATTTTTATAAATTAAGCTATTTTTTTGTCTAGTGGACTATATGTAAACATCTTTTATTGTAAAATATCTTATTCAGGACAGTACTAAATAAAAACATAACATGCATTTTGTACGATCCCTTTGTATAATCTCTCTTATTTGGCATTTTTACAGATTCTGCAAAGGGTGTTTAAATTAGAGCACGACTGTAGCTTGAAGCTTTATTAATACAATGTTTACTCTTGTGAAAAAAGTACACTTAAGCATACTTTTGAAGAGTACTTATATACACTGCAAACTAAACAATTTTTTCTGAAAGTTAATTGCAAATATTAGATTAAAATGTATTAAAGTTTAAAATTTGTATGCACTTGACAGTGCTTTTTGCCCCACTTACATTTTTATTTGTAATTTCATATTTTTATTGTCTTTGAAATATGGTTAAAGTGTCCTGCCGAATGTACTAACAAGCATTTATATGGTAGTTAACTTGAACTTTTTTTTAAATTTTATGTTATTTCTATTGAAACACATTTGTAATTAAGTTGTAAATTACTACAATATATTAACTTTAAATGTCATTTTGAATATCACACTACAGTTCAAATGATAAAAGTTTAGTCAACACATCAAAATGAGTACTTCTTTAAAGCACAAAAAAATGTATTTGAAAATAAATCAGAAAATTATTTCAAGCTTAATTTGACATTATTACAAAGAGTGTGTAGAAACGTGAGGGTACTCTCTTTAAGTACACTTAAGTGGTAGTGTATTTCATTGATATTATATTATCAGCATTTTATCTGTACATTTTTAAAAATATACTTAAAGGCTTAGTTCACCCAAAAATGAAAATTGATGTCATTAATGACTCACCCTAATGTTGTTCGACACCCATAAGACCTCCGTTCATCTTCGCGCACCCAAAAATTTAATTTATTGCAAATGTCGCAAATTGCTAAAAGATTTGAATGATTATGATTCAGCGTATTGATTCATGATTCGGATCGCCAATGTCACATGATTTTAGCAGTTTGACACTCGATCCGAATCATGAATCAATACGCTGATTCATAACGCGACATTTGCAATAAATTCCATTTTTGGGGGAGCTAACCCTTTAAGCATTTTACAACCCAATAACCCTTTAACACATTTTAAAGCGCACTTCTTTTTCACAATGGTTGGTCTGTGACGTTCAGGAAATGTTGTCATGCAAGACCCCCCCCCCCCCCCCCCCCAAAAAAAAAAGTATTCCCTAAATAAGCATGATGGTATGAGACGTTGCAGCAAATCTAAATACTCAGGGTTAAGGGTTTGTTCAAATCTTAACCATAAGTGATGCTTGGCTTAGCAAACCTCATTAACAAACATCTAAACAAAACAATTCAGCAGTGCTTTCTGTGGAATTCAGTAGGCGTCGATTCTGTGGAGGCCTAGTCATTACCTCGCAATAAATCCCTGGTGTTTTCTTCAGTATTTGCTTCCAATTACACATGTAAATAATACAAAGAGCAGCACCAGAAACTGACTCTCACAAAGGTTATGTGAGAAAAGTCCGACCTTTCTGAAGTGTGTTTGTGTTCCACTGCATCTGCCTTTGCCCCTGTGTCACACACTCTCTCACAGAGCTCTGCTTTCAGTCCTGAGGAAGCACACACGACATCTACTAATGGTTTACTAATTCGGTTTTCTGTGGACCATCGTAACTTTTAACGTTGTGCCATGGTAAATGGTTGATTGCGGTTCAAACGGTGCGTTACCTGGAAGCTTCAAGGGGTTCTGCCTTTCCGCCAATAATTGCCTGAGGTCTTGGCTGTTGATATGGCGACTGTAGAGGTTGCTCCTGGCAACCAGACCCTGGTGGCTACAGGATATGAGGAAATGGACAAACAGTGGCGATAGAGGGACGGGACGGAGAGCCGAGGAGAATACAGAAAGGAGGGTAGGAGAGTGAAAAAATGAGAAATAAATAAAATGGGGGGTAAAAAAGAAAGGAAAAGAAACAAATGTGACAGAAAAAAGGGGACAAATAAAAACGTAATTAAACATAACTGCAAACACAAATTCAAAACATTGTATAAAAATAAATTCTAGTGAAAGAGGACACAGGCAATGATTGTGTGATGTGATGTTGGCTTTTTAATCTCAAAGCAGATTAAAAAAAAAATATGTTGTAATGTCACAAATTTTGTTATGGACTTTGATATAACTGATATTTTGGGATTATATTTATTGCTTAAAGGGTTAGTTCACCCAAAAAAGAAAATTCTGTTAATAATTACTTGACACCCGTAAGATATTTATAAGAATATGAAGATATTTTTGTTGAAATCCGATGGCTCAGGCCTTCATTGACACCAATGTCATTTCTTCTCTCAAAACCCATAAAGGCACTAAAGACGTCGTTACAGAGCCCGTCTCACTACAGCGGCTCTACAATAATTTTATACAGCGATGAGAATAGTTTTTTATGCGCAAAAAACAACAACAAAATAACGACTTATATAGTGATAGGCCGATTTCAAAACAAAGATTCTAACTGTTATGAACCAGCATATCGATTCAGGATTCGGATCGCCAATGTCACGTGATTTCAGCAGTTTGGCGGTTTGACAAGCAATCCGAATCATAAATTGAATTGTTTTGAAATCGGCCCATTACAAAGTCGTTATTGTGTTTTTTGAGCACAAAAACTATTCTCGTCGTTTTATAAAATTATTGTAGAGCAACTGTAGTGAGATGTCCATCTAGAGCATCCATGTAGGCTTTGTAACGACGTCTTTAGTTCCTTTATGGGTCTTGAGAGAGAAAATGACATTGGTGTCAATGAAGGCCTGTCTGAGCCAATCGGATTTCAACAAAAATATCTTCATTGGTGTTCCGAAGATGAATGGAGGCCTTACAGGTGTGGAACGACAAGAGGGTGAGGAATTAATGACAGAAATTTCATTTTTGGGTAAACTAACCCTTTAGATATAATTCTGATTACTTAACAGCAGTGGTGTAAAGTGTTTGAGTAAATGGAATTAGTTACTGTAAATATCTTTTTGGCTACTTTTACTGAGTATCAAAAGATATTGGCAACTTTTACTCTCTTGTCTACATTTTTAAATATTGTGTATATGTACTCTTTACTTACTTTACATTAATTAAATTAATGTGCAATTTAATTACTAAATTGTTCTGCCACAAAAGAAGCACTATTGCCATCTACACTATATTAAAGGTACTAGATCTTGTGAAGTTTGCCTTATCCAAACTTGTCAACATGGCTACTTTACATGAATGCGTGTGCATTAGCAGGTAGTTGTGAATCGCAGGTTTCATTTATGAAATGAGGACATGACTGCAGCGGTAATGAGGCCGAAACCAGCATGTACAGTGCAAGTAGGATTTGACAATTTTATTTTATTTAACATTATTTTATCTATCCATCATATTGACGGGACCTTTTTGAATGATCTTCAGTAATTGGTAACTTGTAATGGAGTCATTTTGATGTAAGGCATCTGTTTTACTCAAGTTTTCAGGTACTCTACACCTCTGCTTAACAGAAATGGTAATGATTCAACAACGTTATCAATGAATTCTCTTGTTTTTGACATTTTTTGGTGTTGTCTAAAGGCATGTTTACATGGCAACGATCTACTAAAAATGGAAATGCTTTTCCTTCGCTTTTTGCATACGGACGTCAGCATTGTCCAAACAATCCCGTTCACATCCGCAAAAATGACTAAAAACGCTGTATTCTATTATGCTGCCAGGCCAGTAGTTGGCGATGTAACTTTGTAAAGAAACACTACCCGCCTAAATATTCAGCACGTAATATGCATGTGCATGATGTCACAAATACGCATTTTGTTGTCAACACAGAGAAAGTGACAGTATCGTTTTCAAAAACTTGCACTTTGAAACCGTTTTTAAAAGTTTGCAGGTCTCCAAAAAAGCAATTGTTGTGTAAATGAACAGACAAAATGCATAAAAAGTGTTCTGTTCAAACATTATTTGAACACTTATGCATTACCGTACTCAGAACTGTATGAACGTATGTAATGTAATTAGGTCATAAAATATCAAAGCAAGGGGAGGCTTGATTTGACTTGACAATTTTGTAAACTTTTAACTGCTATCCATGGGCATTTTAGTGGATATATGTCATTCGAACAGGTTTCTAGAATTGTTTAGTTCATGTTTACTGCAGTATAGTGTATTTCTAGTAAATGCTGTTCTTTTGAACGTTTTATTCATTAAATAATCCTGAAATAAATTATCACAGTTTTTCTTAAAATATTAAGCAGCAGCACAACTGCAAATCTGCATATTAGAATGATTTCTGAAGGATCATGTTACACTGAAAAATGATTAGTGGCTTTGACATCACAGAAATGTCTTGATGAGCATAAGAAACAAAAAAACTTAATTTACTGACCCCAAAATTTTGAAGAGTAGCATGTGTGTGTGTATGTATTATATATATATAATAATGAACAACTACTGGTCAAGAGCAGCACCCTGAGGCCAAGACAAATATCTGGACTGAACACCAAATCTAGGGTGACTACCAACTATTAACAGCACGATCTGGGCTTGAAGGGTCATTTATACACATGAATAAATACATTGAAAACAGCTGCCCAGCCACAAAGATGCCATTTTACAGAAAAAAAAATAACAGACTGCATTTTATATCAGGAAATAGACTTGCCTTGACAAGTGATTAAATAAGAAGGCCTATCATTTTTTCAACTGTTTTTATTACTTGCTGCTCAGGACAGAGGATGTTTAACAGCTGAGGGTTAACACTATAGTAAACTGATCTCTACAAACCTATCTATATTTTAAAACACTCCATAGTGGAAAGGGTATGGAAAAGACCAAAAGAGATTCCAGTTTAATTACAAACGTGTATTATCAAATCATTTTACAGGAAATTGTATTAATTTTTTATACACTCACAATTAGGAAGAAAGCAAAATCTTACAATAGTACTTCACCCAACAATGCAAATTCTGTCATTATGTTAGGCTGTTATTTTATCCGTGGAAGATTCTAAAGAATCTTCACAAGATTCTCCAAAATTTTCCTTTTGATTTCCACAGAAAATTTAACAAAAGCGTAAGCAAATACAGGAGTTTTCATGTGTGGGTGAACTATCTCTTTAATTGGAACTAGCTAGGAATTTTAAGAAAAGCTCACCCAAAAATTAAAATTTGTTGTTTATCTGCTTACCCACAGGGTTTTCAAGATGTAGGTGTGTTTGTTTCTTCAGTCAAGGTATATGCAGGAATCCTGATCATTTCAAGTTTACTGGTTAATTTCAATACCTTTAATTAACAGTTGTAGTCGAATGTAGAATTAAAATCTTTATTGTAGGCCAATTTTGTATTGTTTATATTGCATATCTGTTTCTCGACGTATGGAGGGCAACACATTACCTAACTGTGCATTTTGCAAAATACGTGACGTCACCCGTAGACGGCGTGCGCCAGGGATGGAAATTAACTTTTTTTTTTAAATCTACCACTAAATGTTTTTACCAGCCACTTTTTTGTTTTTAACCGACAATGTGTAACTGCATGTGAAAATTAATACTATAAGCTCTACAATACTTAAGCAGTTTATTTAATCTCAAGTCTCAATGAAATACTGACATTTTCTCTTTCTCTCTTATACACACACAAAACATAAACTGATATATATTTCATTAACTCTGTGCGCTCTTTTTTACCTGGATTATGGCTTCCATTTTTATGGTTTTTAGTCCCAACAATGAAACTATTAGTTTTGGCATCTTCTGAAGCATGTTGACAACATACCAAGCAGAACATTGTCAGTAAGGAATGGGATGCACCAAAATCAAAATTCTTGGCCGACACCAAAAAAGAAGAAACCAAGGCCGAAAACCGAAACACAGAAAGAAATTATGTCAATTTTAAGTACCATTGCATTAATGGCTAATGCTATGACTGTGTAACTTTACAAAAAATCATGTGATTGCATAAATTAAAGTTTCAAATAATAAATCAATTACAAATTATGCAAATATTTATTTAGCACATTGCAACAATGCACAGTATAAAATAAAATTCAAACTAAAATGTTTAACTTGACATCACTCGTGTACATTAAATAATAATAATGTACATGCCTACTGACCTGCAGAAAGGTACAGAAATTGAATAAAGTAATCAAATGTAAAATAACTGCATATTTAAGTGTTTAAATTAAAGATAAATCCTTATTAAACTTACAAAAGCGATTCAATCAAGAGCATTGAGTGATGTCCTTATCTTTTGTTTGACATTAAACAGGCAGCAGTAAGGCTACTGCCCCTTTAAGACCTAATGCAGGGTTATGCGTTGTCTTTCTCGACTGTATATACAGTTCACTTAAGGCATATACAGACTATGTCTGCTAGGATACACATCAAGATGGACATGTGTTGACATACTTCTTGTGTTAGTTTGTCAGTTTAAGAGCAAGGCTTGAAAGAGAACTCAATATTTGCGCGCTGTGAGACGAGCACCGCGTTCTCGGATGATGCATTCGCGTCTTCACACGGGTGATGACGGGGAAAACGACTGGTCATATGCGAACATACGGCATCACTTGCATGCATTGAACAAAGTTTACAAAGAGGTGAAACAGTATGCTCGGTAGGTGAAGCGAGTTTACCCGCCACAAATCACCCGCATTTGGCTGGTGGCGGGTCCTAATTTACATCCCTGGCGTGCACGCTCCAAGTCGATCTCAGAGTGTTTTTTTTTTTTTTTAATACTTATGGGGATGAAAATAAATATATTCATGAATACTTTTTGGAGTCAAACTCTTTTGACAAAGCTTGAACAAAATGTAATACCTCACAAAATCATGATTAAGACTTTTTAATACCTTTTAAGGGTCTTAATTTTCCCAAAATGGATTTATCAACTTTTAATACTTTTTAAGACCCCGTGAACACAAATGAAGATTTCTAATCCCAACCGTTGCTGTGCCAGTCATATAATGTCAACAGGGTTTAATTATTATTATTATAATAATTGACAGAAAACACACATAGACACAAAAAAAGATTTGTCTGATATGAGGTAAAAAAATATTGTTTAGCTTCTCACAGAAACTGATTCATGTCTTAAGACATCAATATGTCGCCACAACCCATTGACACAGCAACTTAGAGTTAAAAATCTTAATTTGTGTTCTACTAAAGAAACAGACACACCTACATCTTGGATGCCCTGGGGGTAAGCAGATAAGCATCACATTTTCATTTTTGGTTGAACTATCCCTTTAAGACAATGACGTTCAAGACTGAGGGTCAATGAAAGCTGAGCCTAGATCTATTTAGAGAGCTAGCATGGAATGAGATAACAAGGAAATGTGATAAAATGTGCGGTTGAAAAGAAAAGAAAAGTTCAAACTCATCAAATGAATGAGATACAAGTGAGGGGGTTTAACAACATGTGTCATAAGTCAATGTATACAATGAGCAAGGAAGAAGAGAAGAAAGGGAGAGGAGAGGAGAAGAGAAGAGAAATGTTTAGCGCTTTTCCAAAAGAAAAACACGATCAAGGCCGCTTACGTGTTAGAAGAATAAACAGACAGTGTGTCTGACCTTCATGTGATACACAGTGATACACTAATGATGCACTAATGAGCTGAATTCACATTCTTGCTGCCAAGTCGACCATGCACTCATCTAACACAGGAAGTGGCTCATAGTGAACATTAACGACCTCAGTGTCTCTTCGCTTTCATTCCCACAGAGCCAATGCTCTCATCCACCAAAATAAGCACCAGATGGAAAAAGCGAAGAGGATGCGATGTAAATATTTGCAAGAAAAGAGCTGGATTTAGACTCAAGTATGTTGTAACTGGCCGTGAGGTGCCGTTGAGATGTACCTGGTGCGTTTTGCCCTGCAGCTGTCGTTGAGTTGGGAGGAAGGGGTCTGGCCCTGCTGGAGCCCCAGGGCCACGGCGGGACGGTGAGGGGCCCGGCTGGGGGAGGATCCCACACTGAGTGAACGGGATTGCGGAGATGATGGAAGTAGAGGGGGAGAGTGGGGGGGACCCACAGGGTGAACGAATGGCCAGGGGAGAGCCCTCTGCTCCTCCCGTACCACTGTGGAACAAAGGAAGTGATGTCAGCACTAGGGATGGGAAATCATAATGAATTTAAGGATTCAGGTTCTGATTCCTTAACAGTTTCATTATTCTTTTAGTAATTTTAAGGGGTGGTGAAACACGATTTAACTTTTCTAACTTTAGCTAGTGTGTATTGTTGCTGTTTGAGCATAAACAACATCTGCAAAGTTGCAACATTCAAAGTTTAAAGCACAAGGAGACATATGCTTTTAAAGAAATCAATTTCTAAGGACTACAGCAAATGGCCGATAAGGACTACAGACATTCCTCCAGGGTAGCTTGAATCACTAACCACAATATTTACATAAATCCCTCCTCCAAGAATATAAAATAAGGGGGGCAAAGCCATTTTTTATTGCTGTGGAGAAGAGTTAGGCCGGGGACACACTGCAGGCATGCTGTGAGCGTCTCGGCTGTGTGGTTAATTCGGCTCCCATGTTAACAGGTTGGAGTTTGCACACTGCCTGAGTGACATGTGGCGTGGAAAACGTGTGCATGCTAGAAATAGAAGAGACGCCTATTTTTCACACGCATTGCAAGCGTGTTGGAAGCGTTTCCAGGCAAAAAAATACTATAGGAAATGATGTTTATATGTAATTTTGACACGAATACATATTAATAAATTACATTTTCATGTTTGAAAGTCTCTAGGTTAACATAAATGCAGAGGCCTAATTGTAATAATAATTTTAAAAAAACAATCATCGATTTTGAAATATTGCACTTGTCAACACAGAACGAAATATTCTGTAGCCTATTTTGCCATCAATACCATAGATATGTATGGTCAATAGGCTACTGCCGACGTTGTCTTTGCTGTATCAGTAGGCTATATTTTTATATTTAACATGAAGTATAGGCCTTCCCTGTACATCAATAGCAGCAGCAGTGCTGCGTCAGACACGCTTCTGGTGTGCAAAGACAGAGAAAACTGTCTCTGAAAAATGTGCTTAACAAAAATGCACAAAAATGTGCTTAACAACAACAACAAAAAAAACGCCAGACAGCCGCCCTGTGGCTGAGACACAACAGAAACGCCATGCTTGCAGTGTGTCTCTGGCCTTAGTAAGCTGGAGTGTTGTTCCTGCAATGCCAACGAAACACTGTTATTTTCATCCGGATTGCAGGTCCACTTTGTTCAGCCTTCCTAGGGATGGGGGAGTTAGGGATCAATGGTTAAAATTTATTTTTAATTCGGTCCCAAATCTCGCTCTCTGTGCTGCACATTTTACAGAGGAAAGCTTCCACAATCGTCCCGAGTTCAATGCAGGATTCGCACAACGGCTTGTCTTGAAAGATGGAGCAGTTTCAACTTCAAAAACAGAAACTGTTTACGGGCCACAACTTGTAAGTATGATTTACTTTTTGTCTATGTTTTCCTGTAATAGTTTGTATTGTAAATTGTACATTGCAGCAAGGAAGTAAACAAATGACAACGCTGTTTGGCTCTGCACACCAGTTTGTTAAATGCTCATTCATACTTAACATTATCACCTAGCGTTACAAACTTTTTTTTTAAATCTCAACAGCGAACTTGCTTGGAATTAGTATAAATTATTCTTTGATTAGAGCTTTAATGTATTATTTATCTACAGGCATGCTAAATATGGTTCTGTGTTTGATTTGGCTACTATAGTAAAGCCAATGTTTAGTGTTCGTTTCGGGTTAATAGTTATTGCGACAGATTTTTAGCTATAATCGTTCTACATTCTACAAATACTACATTCAGTAGTAATCCCTATAGATCCACGTCCTTTACAGAGTACCGGTAAAGGTAAGGGGTTTCCGAGAAACGCGCACTAGGCGGTTAGCGAATCACAACACACTGGGCCAGCTAACCCTCCTTCCCTAAAAAAATTCCCTAAAAATAAAAATAATGATAAGAATAATTTATTCATAAATCTGACTACACTGTTTTGATTCATTAAAAAGAACTAACTCATTAGAAAAAATTGTTCGGGAACCAGACTACACTGTACTGTATGTTTCTGATTCATAACTGGTGCATAAGAGTCATTTGTTCAGCAATCGAACTACAATCATGGTTCTATATGTTTTTGATTAGCAAAAATAAGGCTCATTCAACCAAAGGCTCATGAGAACCATTCATTCATTCATTAGACTACACTGGTTACATTGTATGTTTTTGATTCATTAAAAAGAACTGGCTCTTAAGAGTTGTTTGTTCAAGAATCAGAACACACTGGTTATGTTATGTTTTTAATTCACTAAAAAGGATTCATTAGAATCATTCGTTCAACAATCAGACTACACTGGTTGTGCTGTATGTTTTGAATCATTAAAAATAACTGACTCATAAGCATCATTACTGATTAAACATAACTGGCTAATAAGAGTCATTAGTTTAGGAAGTGGGCTTCATTAATTGGAATCATTAATGTTTTTGATTCATAACTAGCTCATAAGAGTCACTGAGGAATCAGACTACACTGGTTGTGCAATATGTTTTTAAATGACTAAAAAGAATTTAAAAGAGAAATTTTCAGTATTGGACTACTTGTATCATGCCGTCGATTCAGACATTCTATCCAGATTCTTTGTTCAATTCGTTGTGAACAGCAACCAAATGCCATTCCATTCCAGTATTTTAAAGAATGCCACCGCTCTGAATAAGATTTTTGGTTCCATAATCTGGATGTGCACATGGATTAAGTCTCAAAGTCCCTTGATTACCACCCTAAAGTGTCTAAACTAGGTTTTTTATTTTTTTTAAGTAATTGTGAGAGTTCTTTCCCGTAACTTTTTTCTAAGGGCTCTAAAGTAACTTACGGACCAAGTCAAGACATTTAATGACTAATAGAAGGCTTATTTCCAGCTCAAACTCTTTATTACAGCATCTGGATGATGTCAGTATTCAGCTAGTTGGTGTAAATGTCAGTTACTAGGGGTCTGTATTGTGCCAACCGGTTAAATATACGACATGACTGTGAGTAACCCACCTTCTCTTTCCATTAGCGAATATGGTTTGATCTCTCCCTCTGGCTTTTTGGGGGGAACTTTTCTCAATTGGACCGCTGTAAAAAGACGTCAGAAAGGTGGTCAGAAAGAGCCAACAGAAACAACCGATATGATTGAAAATAAGTCTGGAGTACAGCAGGCAGTTGAACAGCACACACTCCACTCTTCAAAGATATTCCTATGACTAAATATCCATGGCCATAATGCAATGCATATATCGATTATCATTACACTGCACTTTAGGGAAAACATATAGCACTTATCTATAATTGGATTTTAAAGGAGAACAGCAAGGGATATTGTAAGGAAGTGAGTTTGTGACTGAGTTGTTGGGACTGATTAACATGGGCAGACATTATGGGGGTCCGGTTGTGTGCAAAGGAAGAGTATAGTAAGTAGTCTCTCGCTTAAACCATGGGGATACGATAAGGGAGTGATAACTAAGGTGGAAGCTGGGTGACAGTAGGGGAAGGTAAAGGGAACAGCAGATATTTAATGTCCTTACAAAAATCCGTACATTCCCTGATCCGTCAGAGGGGAGGAAGGTGTTCCTGAGAGAGTTTCATGAGACAAAAGTACTTGAACAATGAATGTTTTGAATTGTTTGCACATTTTAAACCAATCTAGGGCGACTACTAACTATTAACAGCACGATGTGGACTTGACGGGTCATTTATACACAAGAATAAATACATTGAAAACAGTTAGCCAGGCACAAAGATACCATTTTACAGAAAACAAAATAACAGACTGCAGTTTAAGTTAGGAAATAGACTTGCCTTAAATATAAAGGCACTAAAAATATGAAACGATAAAAGAACTAAAAGAGAGCTGTGAGCATTATGGGCCAGCACAACAAAGACTTTTCTTAATTTAATCGTGGAATCTGCTAAAATGTAATTTGGAAAATTAAATTGCTTTCTCAAAGGCTCACAATCAAATAAAATTTGCATTTAAATTTGATTGTGAGCCTTTGAGAAAGCAGGCTTTATTTCTGCATAACATTTAAATCTATCATCATCCACCAGGCTGATAATTATATAAAGAACATGTAAATATATTTGCAAGAAGGATCATCTAACCCTGAATAATGCAAGTCTGAAAAAGAAAATACATTTTTACCTTAAAAAAAAAAAAATACAACCGTAAAGTTTCTCGAACTAAATCCATAAAATGAAGAATCAATAAATAAATAAATATAAAATCAGTCTTGGTGACATAAGTTACAACTAGTGTTTGTCACCAATTTGTATTGAATAACAATTGAATAAATAATTTTAGTCATATGATATAAATATTGAAAATGTTTTTAATTAAAATAAGTGTTTCAGTATTATTTAACTACTTTTACAATTTTCATGTTAATTTTAGTTTTGTTATTATTTCTATTTAGCTTTAGTTTTAGTCATTTTAAACAAACCTAATTTTATTTAATGTAGTTCTGATTTAGCACTTCTAATTTTAGGTTTTTTATTTCATATTTATATATATATTTTCAGAAGTATTTCAATTTTTTTGAAATTTTTATTGAATTTTTATTTGTTTTAGCTGGTAATAACAACACTTCATTAAAACAATCCATTATACATTTTTATGGCCAAAATCAATATTTATTTTTTAGTTTATATATGTATTTTTACTCAATATTGTCAGGTATAGCAGCAAAAAGCAAATACTAAAAAAACTTAATAATCAAAAAGTTAATAGATCAAAACTTAAATTGATCCATAAAACAATGTTTGAATAGATTCTGCATGTTAAGCGGTTCGGGCTGAATTATTTGCAGAAAAATCTACAAAAAGAGGAGGAATTTTAATACAATGCTGCCTTGCACGTACTGTAGTAAAGGGCGGGGTGGGGGGGGTTTGGGTTGTCCTGAGAAAACAAGTCAATGAACACTGGCACAAATCCAGAACAACATTCCAAACCCACAGAACAGTGACGCGCAGTCAGGCATTACCTGATCTACTCTGGAAGAAGCCATCAAACACCACAAAGTTATTCACCTGACAGGAGAAAGTGTGACAAGAGAAGAAATTAAGTCAAATTAGACAAAGAACTGCATCATAACATTCAAGCAACTGTTATATAACAGGCTCCATATCATGATTATATCCCTTAACATGTAATGTCTGATGAAATTGTTTTCAGTGACAGTATTATTGTAACATCATGTCCTCTTAAACAAGTGTGACACAATAAAGTGTCAAGGAATTAAAAACCCTCTTCTGGAATATCACTAGTCCAAAAGTCTCACTCCACGTAAAATCAAGCATGCTCTGATTGGCTGCGACTGTTTCGTGTCAGCCCTTTCAGGTGACTTTTACCTGAGGAACACTGTTTTTGAGATCATAGTGCTTTTCAAGAAATGACAGGAATTTAGGAGAAGGTCTGTCGTACGCCATCTGCTCAGGCTCCACCCGTTTGTGCTGTTTAATCAGAGAATGAAATCTCAGTCACGAAAACAAACAGGGCTCCTTGCAAGTAAATACAAAAGTAACACTGACTTATTTACTGGACAAAAGATGAAAATTATTTTATCACTCGTATGTAACCCATATGACTTTCTTTTTTTTCATGAATCACAAAAGTAGATATAAGGAAGAATGATAAAGTGATAGTTCACATTAAAAACAAAAAATGTATGTTTATCTGCTTACCCCCAGGGCATCCAAGATGTAGCTGTGTTTGTTTCTTCAGTAGAACACAAATGAAGATTGTTAACTCCTTTTTAACTCTCGTATAATGCATGTCAATGGTGTGTATTTCTATGAGAGTCACTATGAGAGTAAAAAAACACATACACATATTAAACCATATTAAACACAACAGCTTGTGACGACACATTGCTGTCTTAAGACACTAAATAATCGGTTTGTGTGAGAAACCGAACAGTATTTATATATTTGTTTACCTCAAATACAACACTATGTGCATCAGCTGTCCCCACGCCATCACTTCCGGCAAGGAGGTCAAATGACACAATATGGCGTAGAGATACGCACAAGAGATCACTTCCGCCGCTTGTATTGCATACTACTCATATACACTTCATATCTCCGAAAAGTCTGGGCGGAGCTAAAGAATGACGAGCGCACACAAAGTGGTGACGTCCTCAAGCATGGAGAAGAAAACGTTACTCTAATAAACCATGGCTATCAATCAGATTCAACTAATACATATATGATCCAGAATCAGATCCGGAGGCTGAAATAATTTGAACAGGAGAAACAGCAACAGCAGGACGTCCGTCTCTGTGGTATGTACTGTATTTAGTGGCCTGTCAACATTTGTGTGGGTTTACTCATGGTTTATGATGACATGATTTGGCTAAACATTAGCAGTAGCAAGCAAAACAGTTTTGCACTTCAGACTAGTGTAACGTTATACATAGAACAACAATGGAGTAACCGTTAGCGCATTTGAATGACGAAGCACGCTTTCTGAGAACGTCCTCTAGGTTTCTGTTTCTTTGGTAACATAGTTGATTTGGTGAAGTCCTGTGACAGCGGTGACCATGGAGATGCACTTTTGCGACGCGACTGAAGCGTGATGTTGTGATGCTTCCCGTCATTTCTGCTTTCAAATCGGTTCAAATGCAGCGCTGCCTTTCCGGAATGCTGTGCTGAAGCGTTGAAGTCGCTTGACATTACCCATAGTAATAAAGTAGAGCGTGGCGCGACAGAAGTGTTCACGGACAAGTGGATCTGCAGCTTGAGAGCAGTGTTTATGGGCGTGCATTTGCTCTCTCTCTCTCTAGTCACATGCGCGCGCACCCTTCCGGGAGAAGAGCCCGTACGGCCCATACAAGGACCTTCCGCTCTGTCGACGTCAAGCCGACCCATACTCGAAAAAACTCTCAGAAACTTGTGAGAAACCGGAAGTAGTATTTTTGACACGGAAATACTCCATCAAACGTCCAACATTAGTTTTTGAAACTTTGTCTATGTTTAGGATGGGAATCCAAGTCTTTAACAGTGCAAAAAGCTCAGTATGCATGAAACAGCATTTCACCCCCCCTTTAATATGGATTTGTATATATATTATATATATATGTGTGTGTGTGTGTGTGTTTTACGCTCATAGAGTAACACCCCATTGACATGCATCATTTGACTGGCACAGCAATAGTTGGAGTTAAAAATCTTAATTTGTGTTCTACTGAAGAAACAGACACACCTACATCTTGGATGCCCTGGGGGTAAGTAGATAAACATCAAATTTTAATTTCTGGGTAAGTTATTCCTTGAATACTACTCTTTTCCATACAAGTTTCAAAAATTCCAAAATAAACAGCATAAAAGCAGTCCATATGACTAATGTGATACATGTATATTCTCTGAGAATATAAATAATTTCCATGTGTATTCCCTAAGAATTAAAAGAATTTTATGAGAAACACACCAAATTATAAGTTAGTGAAGTCTAAAGTTTTTCAAATGAAATGTTTTTAACCAAAATCTTAGCCTTCACCATAGCTCTTAAATCTTATTTGCACTTCTACTTATTCAACCATGTCATTTAGCATTCAGAAAGATCTAAAAAAAAACATATAAAAACCCATTACATTTTTGACAATGACGTTAAAGCGATAGTTCACACAAAAATAAAACTTCTGTCATAATTTACTCATCCTCAAGTTGTTCCAAACTTGTATACATTTATTTGCTCTGCTGTACACAAAGGAAGATATTTAAGAATGTTTAAAAATGAACAGAAAGCTGCAGTGAAAAGGGAAATTATCTGGGAATTAAGAACTGTATCTAATCAAACATGTAATAATCAATTATATGGACCACTTTCAAGATACTTTTATGGTGCATTTTGTTGCTTTCCGTTGTATGTTTTTGTTGTATGGAAAAGAGCAGTATGAACATTCCTTAAAACATGTTTTGTGTTCCATGCCAGAAAAAAGTCACACGATTTGGAATGACATGATGAAATGATAAATAAAATAGTCTTTTAATAAATAAGCTGGCTGAGAGACACTCACTTTCAGCATGAAGTCAAAGAGTTCAAGCCCGTAGCCATGTCTCTGCAGAGTCTCTGTCACATAGAAATCCAGCACACACAATGGCTCGGTCTCCAAATGCGCCCCCCGTTGGTTCTAGAGGCAATAACAACATACATCTGCTTTAAAAACTCACACATTAGGCGGGATGTAATTACCGAGTCAATAATGAGGGAACACTTACAAGTAAAAAGAGCTTCTTGTAGCCAACCTTCAGAAATCCAACTACAACACCCCGCCCGCTGGGAAGACAGGAAGAGGGGGGTCAAAGAATGTTATTAACAGCAGAAGTGGATGTGTTTACATGTAATGGTAAAAGAGGAAGGAGAGAGGTCGGCTGCACTGACATCTAAATAGATTAAATCTGAAGCATAGGGAGGGGGAGGGACAGAAATAGCGAGCGTACCCGTTCTGTTCCCCATCTTTCAGGAGGTAGAGATGGTGTTTGTTGGCCTGGAGCTTTGCAGCACTGGTTATAGGTGCAGGCAGCTGCTGGGCCTGAGGAGTTACACACACACAAACACACACGACATAATGACAGACTGAAATTGACAGTGAATGACATCTGCAAGCTCAAGAAGAGACAAAAGACAGTCATTATTACCTTAGAGGATGCTTTTCCCAGCTCATCTATAACTGTGGTGATCTGAAGAAGAGGGTCTGGTCTAGAGAAGAAAAATCCGGTGTGTTAGGAATCTCACACAAAGAAGACAAAATCTGAATCAGCATTTATGATGATGACCTGTTTACAATACACAACGTTTTGGTTTTCACGTTTTATTATTTTTATTTTATTAAATATAGCTGTGTAATACGCTGAAAGGTTTTTCAATAGCTGATTCTAATATCAAGGTGGCTGATGACCGATATGGAAGTTGCAATAATCTTTTCTTATATTGTAAGGCATGGATAAATAATGTATAATAAATAGAGGGTATGCACGTGACATCACCGTCAGCTGTAGTGACTGTCATTACAACCACTGAGTGGCAAAAAGACTGAGTGGCAGCATTGGTTTTCAGCGTGAATGCTGCAAAAAAACACTTAAAACATACTTGATTGACTGTTTAAATGGTATATTGTATGGTAAGAGGTATATTTTTACATACTGGCAAAAGCTACAGAAAAGCAATTGGATCGCTGCAATTCACAGAAACAACAGGACTCCAGGCAGCGAACCATGAATTTGCAGGCATCATTCTGTCTCAATATGAAGAATTTTGGAGTAAAATCAAACGCTATATATTGTATAGTTCTATACTGTATTGACAACTCATCAATTAAATATTTACCATCCTATATTCTGCATAAGTGGATGCTTTTCATGTTTCTTTTAAATAAACACTAACAAAAACTATACAAGTTTAATGGCTGGGTTAAATATATGAAAGTGATCACCCAGATTTAGACCTATATATTGTATTTACATATTTAAGCATTCACAGGCTAATTACACATTAGTCAATAATTGTTACATTAGTCATTAATTCTGATATGTTCCAAGGGGAGGAACATGCTTATTCTAGACTTTATGCATTATGGTTCTTTGAAGTTTTTATTTTTAGTTTATACCAGAGATATAAACTTAGATATGAGGGCCTTTGAATATTGTATTGGACAGAGCACATTTATAGTCATTGGAGATAAATATGCTTAAAGTGATTTGTTACAATGTTTTACAGGAACATTAGCATCTAAATTACCTCATAGTTAACACAAGAAATAAAATCAGCAAAATTCAAATTAGATAAACACACTATTGGTTAAATCAAATACATTTTTGGTGAATTTATTTATTTGTTGTAATGTACGCTGTAATATACTGTGTTTGTCATGTATGTTGAAAAAGCTCCACAAAATCCTGTGTTATTAGAAAATGTTATGTTTTTAAAAGAAATTATGTTTTAATTAGGAATGCTCAGTCTGTTTTAAGTTTTTGTTTTTAAAGAATCTGTTGTAATGTTATATTATCATTGTGTTTTATGTATCATGTATGTAGGTTGTTTTTTTAAATTACAAATAAAATGTAATATGTAATAAAATGTAAAGGCTATCTATCTATCTATCTATCTATCTATCTATCTATCTATCTATCTATCTATCTATCTATCTATCTATCTATGCTTATGGCATTGTGTGATAGTCTATAATGTAATTACAGTGAAGTCTATGGCTGCCTTACTGAATCAGCATCGTTCAGATTATACCAATGGCAGATTAAAACAGACTAATGTCAGATTTGTCGTTTACTCGGGGCCGCATTTGCATCATCTGACGTCAAGCTCTCCATACAGCAATAGGCTTATCATTATAGAAAAAGGTGACATGGTCCAAATAAAACATTTAGCCTCGCAAAACACCCCCACTGGTAGACACAACCACTGTTCATGACAAAAGCAGTGAATGTTGAAAACCTCCCAACCACCCCTCAGTCACAATAAAACACACATTACCTGCCATGCGCTTTCCGACCTGCACTCAAATTGTTATCCAGCACTGAAATTCTCTCGGGGAAAAGCGCACTGAGGTCGAAAGGGAAATCCATTGTAAGGACGGATCTGAAATCTTAAAACAATACTCTACTAATGCCCTACTGCAGATTCAGATGCATTTATCACAGTGGCAATCGATTCTCACTGCATCACTGGCCTGCACTTAAAATACCAGTTCCACATTAGTGCCGCTTCAGTAGTAGGTTTGTTTAAAGGCATAGATGTATAGCGGTGTTATCGATGATTCCTCTGTCCTCCCATTGTGTCACTCCCTTCCCTTGTGCAGGATGAGCGGCTTGAGAGCCAGTGGTTAGCCGTAGTGCTGTTAAAACACACGCCTGCAGGATTCAAGACGCGAAAATACCACAAAAGTCTTCCAACACCTGTAATTATTTTAAAGATTTCAAGTTATAGCTCTAAAAAATGTAATACATACATCTTTAATTTAGACATAGTAGCAGAAATGTGCGGCTTTAGAAGATTTATTTCCGTTTCCTCTTGGCAACGACGCACAACTTTGAGCTGCATAGCAACTATTACATTATAGATTATACAATTTTTTTGTGATTTTTGTTTTTTAAAGGCAAAATGTAATTGCCAGCAATTACCACTGCGTGCTGTATGGCTGTGCTTTTGATATATGGTTGAACTGAATTAATAATTATTAATTATATTAATATACTTATACTTCATATCCAAATAAACACGGGACGCGTTTTTTTTTAACTTAAATTGTAAAATAAAAACACAAAGAATAGTAAGGGAAGGTTTAAAATTGCATGCACGAAAATGGGCGTAAGTTTTCATTCAGGCATATATTTCGCTACCCTGCCTGCAGTATTAGGACCCTCTTAAATTTCGGTGCGTGAACGCTTAGCGATCCTTATCATTCTGCGGATGCTGCAGTGTTTGGGGTAGCAGTGAACGGGCTTTATATTTTTTAACTAAACATGAAAACACAGTTTAGTGATATGCGTTTATAACTTTTTTTTGAAACGCCTACAGCACTTGCGTTAACGCTATCCGAAGACCTAAAAGATTTGGCGCTCGTGGCCTTGCCCTCGTGGTCGCAGTTTTAGTCCATACACCAACGCGCGTAACGTTAATCGAATATGACTTAATAATATTATGTTCATTGTTTGCAAATGTTTACTACTCGTGAATAGTGTCGTGTTGTGGAAGCAAACTGCAAAGAAATGGGCCAAAAAATCGAGAATTTCTCGGTGAGTAACATGAAACTAAAGCGTTTTATTATTATTTTTTCAGGGGTTTTCAAACTGGGTCCCCAAGACTTCAGAAAAAAGCAGTATAAATAATAAAAATTGCTAACGAAAACGTGCACTTTAATGCATTGTTTTAAATAAAATAATTAAATATTTATATACATTCATAATTTGTATTTCAAGTACTATGGTGAGTAAACTACTGTAACAAATAGAAAATAATTTCCCAAAATTATTACTAATTCTAAAAGATTGAAAACCCCTGCTGGCCATTAGTGCATGTAATGATGAATCATTAGACTAGAGTCTCTGATTTACCCATGAAGCTCTTTATAGTGCACTGAATGCATGCAGTACAGCTTGTGATTAAGTAAACGTCACTTGGATATTCCTAAACTTCAAAATAACTTTCACAGGTGGGATGGGATATGCAGTTGTTTCCAGGTATTGATGTCAACCATTTACAACCAATGGGTAAGAACTAAGAAATAGTTTATGCCAATGAGAACCTCAAATAATTAGTCTTTTCAAAGGATTTAATTTTATTTTGTCTTATTGTCAATTATCGCATGTAATGATGAATCATTAGACTAGAGTCTCTGATTTCCCATGAAGCTCTTTATAGTATGCTGAACACATGCAGTACACCATGTGATTGAGTAAAAGTCACTTGGATGTTCCTAAATGTCAAAATCACTTTCACAGGTTGAATGGGAGCAGTTGTTGCTGGGTAGCTGATTGTCAGCCGTTTACAACCAATGGGTAAGAGTTTGTCAATGAGAGCCTATAATAATTTCTTTATAAAGGACAGCATTTTGTCTTGTCCATTATTGCATGTAATGATGATTCATTAGACTAGAGTCTCTGATTTAACCGTGAAGCTCTTTATTGTGCACTGAACACATGCCGTACAACAAGTGATTGAGTAAAAATTGCATGGCTATTCCTAAGTGTCAAAATGACTTTTTTACAGGTGGGATTGGAGAAGCAGTCGCTGCCAGGTAGCTGATGTCAACCATTTACAACCAGTGAGTAATAAGTAGGTTATGCCAATGGGATCTTATAACATTTAATTTTCAAAGGACAACATTTTGTCCTATTTTCCTTTGCATGTAATGATGATTCATCAGACTAGAGTCTCTGATTTGCCCATGAAGCTCTTTATAATGCACTGAACACATGCAGTACAGCTTGTGATTCAGTAAAACCGACTTGGATGTTCCTAAATGTCAAAAATAACACTTACAGGTTGGAATGGAGCAGTCATTGCCAGGTAGCGGATGTCAACTGTTTACAACCAATGGGTAAGAGTTTATGCCAATGAGAACTTCAAATAATTAGTCATTTCAAAGGAAATAATTTGTCCCATTGTCAATTATTGCATGTAATGATGAATCATTAGACTAGAGTCTCTGATTTACCATGAAGCTCTTTATAGTGCACTGAATACATGCAATACATCAAGTGTTTGGGTAAAACTGACTTGAATGTTCCTAAATATCAAAATCACTTTCACAGGTTGGATGGAAACTGTTGTTGCCAGGTAGCTGTTGTCAGCCGTTTACAACCAATGGGTAAGAGTTTGTCAATGAGAACTTATAATAGTTTCTTTGTAAAGGACAGCATTTTATCTTATTGCCCATTATTGCATGTAATGATGAATCTTTAGACTAGAGTCTCTGATTTACCCATGAAGCTCTCTATAGTGCACTGAACACATGCTGTACAACAAGTGATTAAGTGACTTGGCTGTTCCTGAATGACTAACTTTTTTACAGGTGTGATTGGAAAAGCAGTCTTTGTCAGTTATTGATGTCAAGCGTTTACAACCAATGGGTAAGAAATTGTTTGTCTATGGAAACCTATAACAATTTTTTTTAAAGGACAACATTGTCCCATTTTCCATTGCATGTTATGATGAATCATTAGACTAGAGTCTCTGATTTACCCATGAAGCTTTTTATAGTGCACTGAACACATGCAGTACAACAAGTGACTGAGTAAAAGTCACTTGGATATCCCTAAATGTTGGAATTTTTACAGGTTGGATTCCAACATGGTGGTTCATTGCAACATTTGACGACCAGTAAGAGAACTGTTTCCTATTCCTATGAGTCATGACATTTTAAGTATGGCCCATGATGAGCTCTAACAATTTTTCTATTTTCAAGGTTTTCAACAAAGGATTTGAAGCCAATGTAGACTAAATGTCTTGAGCCCATGATTCTATAAAGGTTGGTGTTATCCCAACAGTGCTGATCTTTTATCAGTGATGTACAATGATGATTCAATAGAATAGTCTCTGATGACAATGTGAAGCTTTGCACATTTCTCTGAGCACAGCTTTTGATATTACTAGTATTTGTTACAAGGACTTCTGATTATTTATTTTTTATTTTTAGGTTGACATGGTGCTGGAGTTGTGCCAATGATGGGTGTATGCATGTGACTATGCAGACCTGTGTAAGTACTGGTCCAATAAACCTTGCTTTAGTTTTATACTTTGTGTTAATGATGATTGCGTAGTTCGGTTCTACTGAAAGTCAATGAAGTAACTTTCTCGCGGCGCACTGAAACACTGACACATCTGATGCACTTTATTTTCCTCATTTGTGATCTAATACACTTGTTGTTTTTATTTTAAGGACAGAAGTTAAAGTCTTGGCAGAAGAGTTGTGACCGGCTGCAGCACAATGTTAAACTTTCAAGCTACTCTAGTACTGTCAATTTAAACACCTGTTTCAGTGCCATTGTATTTTACAAGGACATTTTGAGGAGTAACTGCTTCATTGTTTTTAAATTCCAGTTCTTTGTGAACTGCATTTTCTAAATTGAGTTTACTGTAATATTTGAATAAAAATGTTATAGCTTGATTTGAAGTTGTTTTTTAGTGTGTGCATAAATGTATGCCTTCAATTTATTCATGGTAATGGGTCTATTATTAGTGCAAATGCATTTGACAGTCATTTTAATCGTACAGTAGCATTCATACTATGTAGCTGAGATACAAACACCTTGTGATTTAATATTAAAATAATTTCGCAATGGGTCAAACCCTTCAATAATGAATTTTGATTACAAAAAAGTTGTACTTTCAGATCTCAGATTCTTTGTTTAACCTAAGGGAATTTTGGAAGCATTCAAGCACACATTCCACTGATCGCAATCACAGGACTTTTATTATGGAGAATACGTTTTAGTGGTGGTGATATTTGACTTCACGCAACTTGACTCGCTCTCGCTACATATATTGTTTGCGACAAGTATACTTTTTTACAAATCCGCACGCCTTAGAAAACAGACTTTAATAGTTAATACGTACACTAACACATCTACAAAGTGAAGGTCATTGGGTCAGTGATGACAATGTAACCGGATTTGTTTTTCACGTACTAGTGCGTAATGACGTTAGGTTTGTGAACGAATCTTTCTTCTGAGCCGGATCTTTTCAGGGAATTTGTTCACTTGACCCGAGAACAGGTTGAAAGAGGTACAATTCTTAAATTGACATATACGAATATTTCTCTTACTAGTAAATGTTTTGGTATGATACTCCGGATTCGGAATGGCACATTAATTATTTGACATTTTCCAATAAACCTGGCATTGTACACTATACAAAACCGTCTGCTAAAATGGTCAGATACTATTAAGCTTTTCCCTATTCAGTCTGTCTGATTCGTAATGAACAGCAATACAATGCTATATTCTTACATGGATTTATTGAGACATTTTCGAGAAAGGACGAGACCACGAGGTGACGCAATTCTGTTAAAGAATCGTTGAATTGCTACATGAAACCAGTTATTTTAAATGAATCATTTAAAAGAATCGATTCGTGTGAACGAGTCGGACCTCCCATTACTAGTCCAGTAAACCAGCTCGTGAACAGACCGTTCTATAGCATTTCCCCCCCTAGTTACCTCAGTCAAAACACCGGGAATTTCTTGGAATTACACTGGACTGTATTTTCGCATTCTGACTATAATTGTTTATTTGTTTAAACGTTTAAGTTTGAGCATGTTAGTGCGTGGCGGTAGTGAACAGGAATGTGAAGCTGGCGTCTATAAGTGATAGCCACTGTTTTTTGCAACTGAAGCAGAGCGACTGTGTGATGTCCTGGAGATGTAACTGTCAGTTATTATTGTCTATCAAAGATCTCACGTCGGAGGTAACTTTGATTATCAGGTCGTTAGTGTTTCGCCGTTCGACATCGACACAGTTTAGCGTTTAAAGTTATGGAGTCTATCGGCTTGTTCAGACATGCTAACCGACGTCGTTTCGCCCGAGGAAAATACTTTTAGAGCGCAAAATATATGAGACCCTACTTCCACAGCGATATTTTATTTTATTTTTTATTTTTATTACAAATTAGTTTGTCAACCTGTCATTGGGTGATTTGCAAGGGTGTGGCCCGTAAGTTATGTTCTGGTTCATTTGTTCTAATACAAACACGCCTTAATACAGGTATGTTGAGGTCTCATTGTTTAGATGCCTTATACGTGTGTCAATGTAAACTTTATATGCTGTCTTAAAATGACACTAAACGTTGTTTTTGACTTTTTTAAATAGCTATACCCTTAGACTAAGAGGTACCTGTTCATAGTATTGCATAATAATATAGTTAATTACAGTTAAATTAACAATTATATTAGCATTTTTACACATGCTGACACTTCATGTAATAGCTTTTTAATTTTCCCCTTTGTGCATTATAAATTAATAGTGCTGACATGACCGCAGTTGTAGGGCGAGTTTGGGGGTGGGTCAGTCCAGCAAATCTATACTCGTCCTGGGGCAACAAGACCAAACCCGAGAAACCCTTAACAACAGACAGTCAGACTAAAAGCAAATGGGGCTTATGGGGAATTACTGCCTGGGTTTGGAGGGGTGAGAACACCAAAAAGGACCAAAAGACACTCACTGAGGAATTCTGGGAGACTGAAGAAAATTTTCCTTTGGAAGTAGAAGAGCTTCGGGCGATAAGGCCTTATGTTGAGACAGAGAAAGCAGCCCAGAGCTCCTCACAATGGTGGAGGAGAATGCTTCCATCCAGATACTTCTTTTGGCCCCGGTGGTCGACATCCACTGGGCTCCGCCAGCAGAAATGTGCTGGGTGGAATGAAGGTACTTGGGACTGTGATGAAGTCGACGGGCAATCAGACTACGGGACGCCCCCACCATCCCCCACGCCTCTGTCTCAGCAGCCATCAGGAGCATTCCGCTTCTTCTCTCGCTCGTGGACAGGCGATATTGTGCCTGAACACTACAACATTTGCTTTAATTTTCTTCGCCACCTCTTTGATCTGTTTGTGGTGGGCTTCCTGAGTACTGTGTCCCCTCCGACCAAGATCATTTTGGAAGTGATGGGGGTGCAGGGGGCCCTGAAGCTATGGCTCCATGGGATGGCCATGTTTCTGGTGTCATCTGTTGGGATGGCCGGACTGTTGTGGG
The DNA here is from genome assembly GCF_024679245.1 of Pseudorasbora parva. Lineage (NCBI taxonomy): Eukaryota > Metazoa > Chordata > Actinopteri > Cypriniformes > Gobionidae > Pseudorasbora > Pseudorasbora parva. The sequence continues at coordinate 15,814,996 of NC_090190.1, forward strand.
CGGTACAGGAGTACCTGCTTCAGTTTGCTTTGATCTATGGGATGGTGCAAGCCCTGGTCATCTCTGTAAGCGTATGCCAGAATGAGGCTTTGGCAGAGGGGGATGATGGGAAAGGTGACGGTGAGGTCAAAGAGGGTGAGGAGGAGCAGGATGACATATGGGAGCAGAATAAACCACAGCAGGCCACTGACGAAAGGAGTCAAACAAAGGAGTTGAAGACCTAGGAAAAGTCAGGTAAAACTGGGTAAGTAGTTTTTTCTGATGTACATCAAAATATACCTCAACTCTTGAGGAACATCTTTATCTAAAATATTTTCTTTTAATTTTAATATTTCGATAATTTAACACATTTGCACGTTCACAGTTCTCTGATGTGACATGCTGGTAGAAAAATAAGTACTATATTTTTTTAGTAAGGCTTTCATGTTGATTACTCATGGTGATAAAAAGAAAACAACAGCAATAAAATACACAGAATGCCACAGCAAATGCTAAACATTAAAGGCCAGTCAATGTTTACAAGTTGTAATTATGAGTTCACTTTTTTTACAAGAAGAAATATCGTAATTGCAACTAACAAATCACATTTTCGTTCCTTATACTTCACACAAGCAACTGCAACTAGCAACCGCAATGTGCTAAAACCCACTAAGGACACTATTCCTCTGTCCTCTGTTTTTTAGAAGAGTCCTAACCTCGCTCTAGGGGTTGGGGTTTATATTTTTCAACCAGAGATAAACAAGTGTGACATTTTAATGAAGCTGTGAAACCTTTTTGCGGCTGTATGCTGTACATAATTTTCCTTCTGATATGATCTTGAAATAGGAGGACAATCTTTAAAAATGCATCCCAGACAAAGACTGACTGTTTAAAAATATTGTCTTAAAGGGATAGTCACCCAAAAATCGTCTTATTGAATCACCTTCATTTGTTTTAACCTCATAATAATAAATAATAATTTGTTACATTTATTAAAAAAGCACTTTACATATAGAAGGGGTAATCTCCTCAACCACCACCAATGTGCAGCATCCACCTGGATGATGAAACGGCATCCATATTGCGCCAGAACACCCACCACACACCAGCTGATTGGTGGAGAGGAGACAAACTCATATGACTTTCACACAAAAAGAAACTATAAAGCTGCTTTTTCTTTGCCATGCAATTACAATGAATGCTGATCCAAATTCTATATTAATCCAGCATAGCTCAACATCAGGGTGAGTAAATTATGGCGAGATTCAAGTTAAGTGGAACACACAAATTGCATAATGCAACTGTCATTAATCATTCATCTGTTTCTGTTACAGGTTACTGACATGCTGATAGTCCTGTACCATGATCTCTCAGTGAATAGTTGGCCACTTCAACACCGACCACTAACAACTTCCAATGAGCGATTGAAGAGCACCCTAAATCTACCAGCACCTCTTTCTTTATTCTTACTTTAAAATGAACTTTTCCTTTTCCCAAAAACTATTTTGACATAGCACACCAGCAGGAGAAGTGGACGAGTAAAACCCTAGAATCTACAGCGATAAACAACAAACAACATCTGCCACAAGACAGCCTGCACAGGAAGTCATCCACAAACCTGAAGAACCAGCAATGAAAGCTTGTCAGGGAATTGATTCTGAAGGCTCATCCAGCGCAACTAGTTGTTTGTAACGCAACATTCATCTTATATGGTGATTAACACCTTTACAACTCCACACTATATGTGCATATCTGCATGTGTCACTTTATTTGTAGCTCGATGTTGCCTCTAACTGAGTCTCTGGACTGTTCATTTCTGTTACGTGCTCTTCCATGTAATGGATTGAGTTCATTATATCTCTCATCCTTCTTTCAGTCCATTAGTCCAGTCTTGGTGAACTTTTTGAGTGCAATTGTAAAGGAATTGGATAATAGCTTAAAACACTTTTTACACACAGCAAACCTGCGCATTACATATTTCTGTGCTTGTATTCATTTCATTAATTCAATCTGTTAAGGCGTCCTTGTGTCATTTGAACCACTGTGTTTGACGTATATTTATGTTTGCTTCATTGCAACATTAATTGCATGTCTGATTGATTTCATATATATTGTCATTCTTATTTGCTTCATTATATTTCAGTTGATTATATCTTTTGTGCCTCACGAGATCTGGTATTTGGCCAGTTCACAGGGAATTATGGGTAATGAAATTAAAAGTAATTTTGCACAACTGCGTACTGAAAGCTTAATATCTAATGCTTTGCCCAAATGTGTCTCGCGCTTGTTGAATAGCTTTCTCCTGAATGTGTTCCACAGATAGCGTTTTATCTATGCATGATACTATAGAACAATGAAAAAATTGTGAAATGCTTTTCATATGTTGTAACTTTTTTTTACTTTCTTTATGGTACTGGCTCATCAATTTCTTGGTTGTTCATGTCAGTTATTTAAGCATTAAAATGTAGCGCTAGATTTGTTGGATCACTGCAACATTGAGCAGGTTTGAAGATTTTTAAAAATGTGTTGTTTTTTTATTTTTGTAAGTTCTGAGTCCATTGAAGGGCCACTGTTAAAACCAGACGGCTGTGAATAAAAAATGTCTGCTGTAGAGTGAAATGGATTACAGCTCAAGGATCGATGTACCTAGGTTGTGGGACACCGAGAAATCTTCATCTACAATTCTTAAGTGCACACTGAGTCTTCAATAGTCCTTACAGCTAAAATAAACTTCCTTTTCCCAAATTTCATGTGTGGAGTTTCCATGGCTATGTGGTGACTTTCTTGAACAAATTGACAGATGTAGTCACAGATTGTATCTGTTATGGGTCAGTCAATCTTAAGTGGTCCAAAATGTATTTTTTTGTTGTACAGATGTTTATGGAAATCTCAACTCTAACCAGCATTTGTTGTCATTACACAGATGGCCACCTTGGTGATTAGGAAATGAAACACTTGAGATTGATTTTATATCAGGTTTTCCAAACTGTTTGAACAATGATTGATTTTCCAGTTTTCTTTTATTAAAACCTATAAATACAAATAATTTGATTACACTCTAAGAAAATTCTGTAACTAGTTTAGGGTCCAATTCTCAGTATTAAAGGTGCCCTAGAATAATTTGAAACATTTTTTTTAATTGTTCTCTGATATCTAAATAGAGGGTATGTGGCTTATTTAAAGGGTTAGTGCCCTCAAAAATGATGTCATTAATGACTCACCCTAATGTTGTTCCACACCTGTAAGACCTTCGTTTATCTTCAGACATAGTTTAAGATATTTTATATTTAGTCCGACAGTGTATCTAAGTGTAGGCACACTATACTGTCCATGTCCAGAAAGGGAATAAAAACATCATCAAAGTAGTCCCTATGTAACATCAGTTAGTTAGTTAGAATCTCTAGTAATAACAAATTATAACTAATCTGGGTGGGATATACAGTATAAGGCAGCAAGTAAACATTTTGTCCTCAAAGTAATTAAATGAAAAATGGGCATAAGGATTTGAGTTTGACATTGGCCAAATTGTGATGACTAGACGACTGGGTGAGAGCATCTCCAAAACTGCAGATCTTGTGGGGTGTTCACAGTCCGCAATGGTCAGTATCTATCAAAAGTGGTCCAAGTAAGGAACAGTGATGAATCAGAGACAGGGTCATCCTAGGCGGCCAACTTGGCTCACTGATGGGGAGCAAAGACTGGCACATGTGGTCGAAAGAAGTTAATGCTGGTTCTGATAGAAAGAGTATCAGAACTAGACCAAAGCGCAATGGAAGAAGGTGGCCTTGTCTGAAACATTTAATGGATGGCCGGGTGCGTGTGCATTGCTTACCTAACGAACACATGGTACCAGGGTCAGAGGTGGTAAAAGTACTCAAAAGTTATACTCGAGTGAAAGTATATATACCTAAATAAAAAAATACTCCAGTAAAAGTAGAAAGTCCTCCATTCAAACATCACTTGAGTAAAAGTACAAAAGTATCAGGTTTAAAATGTACTCAAGTACCGAAAGTAAAAAGTAAATATTCAAATTAACTGTAAATATCAATAATTAAGCAGATAAAATCTTTTGGGGCTGATATGCAATGCTTTAATTGAACAAATAATAAGATTAGATACTGCAATTAAGAATTTGTTAGAGTTGCAATTAATAAGAGACAATGAAGCATCTTAACGCAGTATAGGGGTTAAACTTAAAATAGACATGTTCCATAACATTAGCTCCATAAAACAGATGAGGAGCAAGATACTATTAACTAATTCAAAATTAATTCAAAAGCCATAACCACAATGACATATTACGTAACAATTAGTTAATAGTCATGTGCCTCAACAAGTAAAGTCATACTATAATTTTGCCAATTGCTATGATTAATGATTAATTAAACAGACAACTGAGAGTCGGAATGCATGGCTTTGGATAGCCTACATAAATTTACATTATTAGTTAATGTAATATATTATTAGGGAATTAATGATGTCATTTAATTAATAGCAATTCATATATTACTTAATCTATTAATCATATCGAATGTTCATTAGTTGCTGATGCAGTAATCATTAATGGTTTAGTTCTTCATTAGTAATACATTAACTCATGATTATCTGTGCATTAGTTAGGCATGAATTATAATAGGGCACCTGTATTGTAAAATGTTACCGATGTTTTCATAGTGAATAGTGTGCCGCAAAATAAAAAAGTTGGGGAAACACATGAGCTAACGTTAGTGTGGCACACCTGACTTGTCAGCCTTGTCAAGTCTATAGGCTACCCGACTGGATCATCCATGAATGACCAGACCGGTTTGGAAATCAAGTGTAATAAAGACTTAATACTTGGAGCGGGCATGGGGAAATGTATTGGAGTAAAAAGTAAACTTTGCCTTTAATATTGTAGTGGAGTAAGAGTAAAAGTAGATGCAAATAAAATATACTCAAGTAAAGTACAGATCCCCGAAAAAAATACTTAATACATAAAGTATTAAAGTATTTTTACTTGATTACTTACCACCCCTGACCAGGGTGCACTATGGGAAGAAGGCAAGCCAGTGTGATGCTTTAGGTAATGTTCTGCTGGGAAACCTTGGGTTCTGCCATCCATGTGGATGTTACTTTGACATGTACCACCTACCTAAGCATTGTTGCAGCCTTTCATATAAACCGTATTCCCTAGTGGCTGTGGCCTCTTTCTGCAGGATAATGCACCCTGCCAAAATCCCAGAGCATCTGTGGGATGTGCTGAACAAGTCAGATCATCAGTGGTCTATTGCACAAAGCTGGTTTCTGCTGTTACACTGGTAATTTCGAGATTACTTTGAGCAAACACTGGTTGTCGGCCTTAAGAAGGTGGATTGGTTTTTATCAGTGTTCATCACCATGGTAACTGACACTACACAGCTAACCTGCTCAGGAGCAGGTTTTATACTGGGTTAGAGATCACAAACCCAAACTGGACCAATCAGCTGCAAGTAAAGATGCGCTAAAACCACACACTCCCTGTATCTCGTTCGGAATTAAAGCAGTTTATAATGAGAGAACTTTAGAAATAAAATTGTGCATCTTTTGTTAAAAATTATTAATTATATTTATATTATACGAATTATAATCACTTTGAATTCATATGTTCATATAAATATTAAATAAATGGACAAGTAGCCAAATAGTAATATGAATATATGCATTCATAATTATTTTAAACAATGTGTATTCGTTTGAGCTCTTTGTGAACCTATAATTATTAGGCATATCTCAATCTTCAGAAGAGAAGTGAATCAAACACTGTGATTGGCTGTTTGCCACACACGTCACACTTTCAGGTGCTTCAGAGTTGATCGCTAACTCTGGATTAAACCCGAGTTGACAGAGAAAGTTTATACCGAGCTTTGAGAAATGGCTGAACTTGATCTAAACCAGGTTGGATTTATCTGGATTTGTCAACTCTAAACCTACTCTGAAACTCAAGTCTGTTCAACTAGATTCATGCAACAGGCCTCAGGTCATTTGTTTGGTCAATTGGTCATAACTTTATGCCTGATCAGGGAATTTTTGAGCTACACAGAACAAAAAAAATAGTGTTATGATTTTATTTAGGGCTGGGAAATTACTTTTAATTTTATTTACATTAAATTCTAATATTATTACATTAAATTTGTGTGTGAGTGAGTGAGTGTGAGATATATATATATATATATATATATATATATATATATATATATATATATATATATATATATATATATATATATATATCGGTAGTGCCAGTGAGCAACTTAGTTCTTTTATTTAAAATTAGTGTTTTCATTTCATGTTTTTTACCCCTAATTTTGCAATGTTTTTGAATCATTTTTACTTTTTTTATTTTTATGAATCATTCATTTTAGTTATTAACAACATCCAAATTCAATGTTGCTGAAGTAGATTTAAATTATGATTGTCATTTTGCACATGACTGCTCTAAAATGTTTTACCAGAGCTTCTGAGATCTATTAATAATGCATCAACTGAATCATTACATAACTGTACATATAAGGACTGAACAGAATCAGGATGGCATTCAAACAGAGATGACACAATCAGGTTGCCATTAAGCATTTAATAGATATAAAGAACATAATTTAACATCTGTTTATTCATGTTAAATCCACTCTATGACCTATGTACATACTGGTGCGTTCACAGTAAAGGGACGACAGATGCATGTGAATGCTGGGATACAGATGACTGATGCGATGGTGATGGGAATCAATTGTAAACTGTATCTGACATCGGTGGAGAGATGATGCTATGTGCATTTTGGTCTTGGCCAGCATTCAGTCATGCACCTTCCCTTGATCTTTATAACCACATACAATCAGTCCTTAAAGCTCAAGTCAAACTACTATACACCTCACTGACGGCATGCATCTCTCCCACTTTTACTGGATTTTATATCAATTTCTGCTAAATAAAAGCAGCCATAGGATGAAAAGGATGAAATGAGGCACCTTACATGTCACAGGGTGATCTTCTCAATCATACACACCAAAAGATTTTCCCTGCATTTCATGTTAAACATGAGAATTAAAGGATAATTGCCAAATCTACACATTTTCATATCCGTATCCGACTTTTTAATATCACTGGTGCTGTTAGATTTTCTTCGGTTTTGGGTAATAATCAAGGTGCCATTCTCACCTCGCGTTCAGAATGAATTCAGATGTTTCTCAGTCCACTTCACTACGTATTAAACACATTGTCTTTGTATGTACATGCTGAGTCTCTTACTAGCCTGATTGTCTGAGGGGAGTCTCACTAGAACTCAAACTGGTGAAAAGTAATGGAAATGATTTAATGCGCCCTAAATATAATCAAAGGGTTGAGTTCCTGAAATCTGTCATTTTTTGAATTCACTACAGCACACAACACATATTACGCTTAAATTTCCTCAAGTGATCAGGTGATATGAAGAAATACTGCTGCTAGAATTGTGACAGCAAGGCAAATTAAATTTTATATAAAATTCATTTTTTATACTGCATTTATTCCTTTCAAATCCGCAAGGAGGTATAACCTTCTCGAATTATATCTGAAGGTTTTTAATCCATTCAAATATTGTTTGTGGACACAGAACTGGTAAGATCAAGTTGTTAAACACAAACAAATAAATATAGATTTTACAAAAAGAAAGAAATAAAAACCAATATCCTATGTACAACAAATATCAATTTTACACAGCATTCAGATCGCAAAAAGGTTTAGTCGCTCCCCATTTCATCAAACTAATGACCACAGGGAAAACCAATCAAATTGCATTGCTCTACAAGCTTTCATTCATCAAAAAGCTTCTGACACCCAGTGATGGAGTGATGTAATTCAGTGTGAGTGAGGATTATGAATGTAGTGCCGCCCATTACCCTTCGCTTCAAACCGACTCTCCAACTAACTTCTAGTGAGGGTTTGTTCCCCCAGAGCTAGGTGGCACTGTGGTCCCTCCACCCTCGCTCTGTCCATGACCTCTTCTCCCATGTCCCAGAACGCAGTGCGCACTTCCACAGCCTTCCTCGTCATCCCCCTCGCTTTCTGAAGAAGACTCGCCGAACTGTCGTGGCTTCTCGTAAATACAGCAACCTGGACAAATCAAAAAAACAATTATTCAAAAAAATTGTTTTTAGAAGAATGTGACAGCTAAAAAAAACGAATAAGCTGAGGACATTCTATTTCAAGAAATGAAACATTCAATCAGCCGCTTTGAGCAGATGCAGGTCATTCTAAACCCAATTTTCAAGGCCAGCTATTTTAAAGCTGACTGGAAATGGCCCAGATCTGCTTGTCCTACACTATTTTTTTAAAGTTTTAAACAGATTTTCATGTTAAACAACAAATTCCAAACACCTGATAACCTACACTAATAAACCCAGACTCACACTTTGAAGACCTCCTGCCCAGATGTTCATTGTCCACCGTGTCACTGGACCACTCCACTTTCTTCTCAGTCTTCCTTTTCCTGAGCTTGATGGTCAAGCTTCTGCCCTCCTGAAACCATCATATGGAGCGTGTCAGAGTAAGTTGACATGACAATGTTTTAAAAACTGAAAGTTTTTCCTTCGCATTATCAGCATACAGATGACAACGTTGCCAAAACTATCCCCATGATCCGCAAAAACTATTAAAAGCGCTGTATTCTGCTGCCAGGTCAGTAGTTGGCGATGTCACTTTGTAAAGAAACACTACGTGCCTATGCTGAGCATGCAATACGCATGCGCATGGTGTCATCGTTCACTTTCACGTTTTTTGTAGTTTACACAGACAGTATAACAGTATAATTTAAAAAAATATCCACTCTGAAACCGTTTTTTTTAAAGGGTTACTTCAGCGATTAGCATATGGCTTTGTATCAGTAGAAACCCTGGAGTATATTCAAATGATTGTGCTTTCCCCCCTCATACCCCCTGAGACAAGAGATTTATGCATTTTATTTCTGGAAAAATACCTCCTATGATGCAAATTGACGATATTTGCATCATAGGAGGAATGTTTGGCCAAAGGCTAAAGACTACAGCCAGCAGAGGGAGCCATTTCCGCATGTTTTGAACTCGCGCGTGGGGGATGGAGATTACACTCAGAGCTCAGCTGGCAGCTGCAGGCACTCATTTAAACGGTGCTATGGTGAGCAATGTAAGTCTTTTAACTTCTCAAATTAATTTCTATGAAAGTTAAGCTTGCAAAGGTATGAACTGAAATGAGCCAGACTGAACTCGCGTTGTGAATGTATGCCGCGAGTGTAGTCGCGATTACCTCAGCTCTCATCACGAGAGCTCAGCTCATTTATCTCACTCCTGCAGTTAGTGCTCAGTGCTGTGATACTCGTGCAGTGACTCACTCATTATATTGAACAGACATGTTCAGTTTTTAATTGTAGTGTCTTCTCTAACTCAGTCACTATAATCAAGTTGGTGGCTTTGGGAGTGGCCTCACAGGGCAGCGAAGCATTCTGGGAATTGTAGTCTTTCATCCTAATGAGACAAAAATACATTTTCTGTCTTTTCTCAGTCTAGAAAGCACCAAATTCAAAAATAATTTCACATTCCTACTACATTGATGACCCAGTTTAAATACAGATTTATCTTCCCAGCGCTGAAGTACCCCTTTCAAAAGTTTGCATTTGCAGGCCCCCAAAATCCCTTTGCCATTTAAATAAAATCCCAAAACGCTTAAAACATTTTCCATTTTTAGTTGAAAGTGGTGTTGTGTAAAGTAAATGCGTATGTTGTTAAATGGATAGCTTAACCATGCTAATTATAGCTAAATCCAAATACTTAGTGTTACAACTGTAGAACCACAATAAATAAACATGGGACCTTACTATGTAGTATCGTTTGGTTACAACAAGGTCTGTTAGACATACACCACAGCAATACCATGTATTCTTTAAATTACTGTAGTAGACTACCATGCATTATATTTTATGAACATGGTAATACTATATATTACCATATTGGTAATATTGGTTAATATTGTGGTATTACCTGTAACTATATTTTATTGGTCAAACATTATAGTTTGTTTACAATAAAGTGTAAACAAAAAAGAAAGAAAAGGTGAATAAAAAATACATTTATTATTAATAGTGTCTGTGGTGAAAGGGTGATTTTGAAATCCCCTGCTGCTTCAATACACCGAAGAGTGTTTGCTCACTTAGCCCGGCTTCCAGCGATGAAATATGTCTTACATATTTATGATTTGTCTTACACTTACTTTTACTGAAACACTTAAGTGTCAAGATGAATTTTGCCTGTACTATTATTTGTCTGTACTCTCACTGAGAGAAAGCACACGTTATCAGTATGTTTTGGGGAACATTCTTGTTAGAACTGGAGCTCGATCAACTCCAACCATGAAGAGACTGTGTATCTTTGTATGTGCACAATATTCTGTTATAGATTAGTATTGAAAAGGTGGATTACAGGCATCCTAAGAGATTGGGGAACTTGTTCTGGGCAAGCTGGTACCTGCTTTAGATCTGGAAGGTCACTACGTGTCAACAAGTGACACGTCTATGGACACGTGAACCTAATTAACTGGCAATGTGTGAACATTTACTATGACTGTTCATTTTCTCTGAGCCAATCAGAATCATCCACCTTGCAGTAATGATGTGGAATAGACATTAAAAACAATATAACTGTTGGGACAATTTTAAGTACGGTATGACGACAGGACGGGAGGGGTAGAGAGGGAGCACGGCCAACAAACTTGTGAGACTTGTATCTGGCTTCTGCTGATGAAACTGCAAACTATACTTCAGTAAATTTTTACGTAAAGTAACGATTTTTGTTGTTTGTTTTATGGTTTTAGATAACAATAATTGGTACTCTCATTTTTTTGAGTAAATGCTGTAAATAGCTTTCACAATTCTACTTAAATTTGAGGCAGTAAAAATACAAGTTGTAACTAAACCGAAAACTTTGGTTACCATGGTAATTGTTTCTAAGGTTTACAACAGGTTAAAATGTGATGGGGATTAATTTATGATCACAACACACTGCCAAACCAGTTAAGCACATAAACCCTGCTGAATATGTTGATTACTAAACAGGCCTTTATACTGGTATCTACTCAGTCCATTTAAACTAGTCGATATGCTAACTATAAAACGATTCACGTTAGATAATTACAAGAGGTCTGAGTTATTGTAGCTGAATTATTCCGTGCAAGGGTGGTTAGTGATGGTGTCTACAGTAACTAGGGCAGGATACCTGCTGCGGTGGAGGCGGTGTGCCCGTCTGGACGGTCTCCGTTATCGTCTCACTCGATGTACGCTGTACCTCCGCCATAGCACTGATGAAACCCAAATAACACTTCCCAGAGGTGCTCGATCGACGAAAGTCCGGTCTCAATTTTGATGATATTACAAAACAAATATTCAGTTGTCGGCTGTCCTGTCAAAATGTCGAGCCAGACGATTTATGAATCTGAGATGAATGCATGAGATGAATTTGCCCCAGTCTAATCACTTCTCGGAAGGACACATTTACGGACGGACCGGTTTCTGAAGTCGACCGTTTCAAAAAACGAGTGAACTGACTACCTAGACTGGATGTCTGGTATTATAGTTGTGTTTGAAGTCAGCTCAGCTGAATTGTATATTTGAATACGCCGTTTACTCGAAACACGCCAGAAATGTAACGACCCCAGAAAGCGCAACGCAACATTGACGCGTAGCAATGCTGACTAGATAGGCAGCTCATTAGCTTTTGAAACGCAACCGTCGAGTGTTCCTCTAAAAACTATCCGATAGGAAACAGCGGACGCTACACGAACTTGTATGTCGAAAAGGAAATATAATCCTCTGTAATTTAACTTTCATTATTCTCATCTTTTTGATTTGTCTTTTTAATCTAAATATTTTAAGTCTCAGCATTTTAGACCTAAATATATCAGTGGTAAAAATCAGTGACGTATCCGCAATATGTCTGCGCCCTGTGATAGCACACATCTAGTGAAGGTACCTTCCTTTGTATCTGTAATTTTAAATATGCAGCTTTTCTTTGATGATAATAGTAGATGTGAATTCTGTGAACGATGCCTTTCATGGAGCTGCAGAACGCATTTATTTATAATAGTTGTATAAAGACAAACCTTCATTGATTGCTTAAATCACTATCAAACACCTTTGATCCTGCATGTTTATTTCACATTTTATGTATATTTTTTGCTTTGTTATACCATTGTACTGAATGCTTACCATTTTCATGTTCCATTGCTTTTACAATATGGTATTCCAAGCAGTGTTATTTTAGAATTAGATTTTTATAACTATAATGTTTTTAATTGTTTTAGTTTTAGTATTTTAATAGATTGATTAAAATTATCAAAATTATTTTTTCTCCATAATTTTATATTACGCAAATTAATTTTATTATTTTAATTAAAGTATTTTTAGTACCTAAATGTATTTCAGTTAGATGCCATTTATGTTTTTTGTTGTTGTTGTAAGCTTGAGTTTTTCATCTAATAATTTTATTTCATTTCAGCTTAATTGCAGTTAATATTAAAATAATTTTAATAGTTTTAGTTGTAGTTAATAATAACAGCACTGACTCCAAAGTACATTAAAAAAAAATACAATGGTGCAATGTCAAAAAGTTTAAGATTACTCAAGATTTTTAATGTAATGCACAAAATAAATCACTGGTCACGATTATTAACCTTGTTTTTTTTTTGGTCACATTTTGTTTGTCTTTTTATACTAGTTTCACAATTAAGTGCTCCAGATTTCAGGACATGTGGAAGTCTGTGCATGTGGTGTCACCCAGAATCTGGAGCAGAGATCTACAGAGGGCCTGGAGCTCATGGGGATGCAGACTCTGCTCTCAAACTCCATCCAACACGCAGCCTTCACATCATCCCAGGACACAGGCTGAGAAAGCCAAACGCAGACGAGCACGGGAGAAGGCCATACTCATTAGTGTGGGTTATACACATAATCAAAATAGTGCACATATCATTTGGTTTAAAACTATCCAAGCCTTATAACCCTTTAACCCTTATAGGATGTGAATGATGTTGGACTGAGCTGGTCAGATAAAGAGAAAATAACCTACAATGCTCCACTCTTACCTGGAGAGAAGAAAGGTAACGGAATATGTTTCCTCTTCTTCTTCATATTATGACTTTGATGCTCTGGGTGGCTATTGTAGATTTCTATTGCAATCATCCCTTTCTCTGTAATTCCCATGTCTTCCCAACATCCTCTCTTTTAGACACCACTCTGCCCTTCCCACAATCCTACAGCCCAGAATATGTGGAGTTTGGCTGGTATCAGTGGTGGGAGAAACAAGGATTCTTCAGTCCAGAGCAGCATGTAAGCAAGGAGTTACGGCTTTATACACATTTTTGTCTTCTTTAATATTTTGTTAATCCAATAAAATAAGTCTAAACAATATGCCTAAACAATGTCTGAAAATTACCAGAACTTCTCATGTTTATTTTCTCTTTATGATGAATAGCTTGTAAAAACAAATGAATACATTTATCGATTTTTATTTATTTGTATTTATTTAGCAAGGGTCTAAATTGATCAAAAATTACAGAAAAAAACTTGTATAATGTTCAAAAGATTCAAGAATTGAAAGAAATGCAGTTTTAAAAAAAACTTTCTATCAATCAAAGAATCATGAAAAAAAATAGATGTTTTCAGAAAAATATTAAGCAGCACAACTGATTTCAATATTGATAATAATAAGAAATGTTTCTTAAGCAGCCAATCGGCATATTAGAATGATTTCTGAAGGGTCATGTGAGACAGAGCAATGAAGCTGAAAATTCAGCTTTAACATCCCATTAATAAATTGCATTTTAAATATATTATAATAGAAAATAGTTATTTTAAATTGTAATAATATTTACTGTAATTTTTTATCAAATAAATGCAGTCTTGGTAAGCATAAACTGTGCTAATCTTTGTTATTTTAGTGGCGTGGATATATTATTGCATGTTACATGCTTTTCTTGACATATTATAAGTATTCATATTAGAATGATTTTAACCAAGTTTTTTTTTTTTTTGGTCTTATTCTTCAGAGTAAACAGCCCCATTCTTTTGATAAATATTTCTCCTTATGTATTCCACCCCCAAATGTGACCGGCACTTTACATCTCGGACATGCACTGACAGTGGCTATAGAAGATGCTTTGGCTCGCTGGTACTATTTTAAGAAACTCTTTGATTATTACTCAGTAATATAACATGTTTCAACAATGCATGTCATGTACATACAAGATCCGTATAAATGGACACTTTGGCAGAGTCCAGTGTTATCTTGGATATTAATTTTTATTTATTTATTTTTTCACCTCATGACCATTCAGGCGACGAATGCAGGGTTACAAGGTGCTATGGGTTCCTGGATGTGACCATGCTGGAATTGCAACACAGGTATCCCATCTCTACACTGCAAAAGAAGATGCTGAGTTGTCATTTTCTATGCATATTAGCTGCTCAGAATGCTCTCTGATGTGCCTGTGTGTGATAGTCTGTGGTGGAGAGGAAGCTGTTGAGGGAACAGGGGAAATGCAGACAGGACTTCAGTAGAGAGGAGTTCCTCAAACAGGTCTGGGGATGGAAAAATGAGTGAGTTTCTGTCTCTTCTTTTTTTGCTGCCACAGAAAATTTTTATAAAGTTGTAAAATTGCAAGAAAGAAAGTCAGAATTGCAAATTAATATTGCACAGTTTGTGAGACTGCAGGAAATTAAGGAAGAAAAAAACAACCATTCCCACAAATTCAGACTTTATAACTCACAATTGCGAGTTTATATTTCACAATTGCGGGAAAAATGGTCAGAATTGCAAGCTTATATCTTAACTTTGTGAGATTGTGAGAAACACATTTAAAAAAAAAAGTTATTCCCGTAAATTCGGACTTTATAAACTGAGAAACTTGCAATTTAGCATCATAAAGGTTGAATTGCGAGAAAATATTTTTTACTGTGAATTTCACGTTTACTTCTTGCAATAAAAAAAAAGTCATAATTGTAACTTATAAATTCGCAATTCCAAGAAAAAAGTTAGGATTGTGAGTTTATATCGTACAAGTGCGGCAAAAAGTCAAAATTCACGTTTATATCTCAGAGTTGTGAGAAATGAACTGTTGTGAGAAATAAACTCAGTAAATTGAGTATTATAAAGTCTGAATTGTGAGAAAATACTTTATACTTAATTAGTTTATATCACAGTTCTGAGAAAAAAGGTCAGAATTTTGAGATATAAATTCGCAATTGCAAAAAAAAGTACAAATTTATAGATAAAATGTCTCAATTACATTATTTATTTATTTCTGATTCCATATATATCATATCCTTTCAGTTGCAGCTATTACATTATGCATTTCCATAGGTTAACTGTTTAGGGTCTTTTGTAATTCAACTTAAATGGTTTCCTTTTTGTTGTTTCTTTTTTCCAGAAAAGGGGATGAGATTTATCATCAGCTGAGAAAATTAGGTGCATCTCTTGACTGGAGCAGAGCCTGTTTTACGATGGACCCGGTAATTAAAAGGATTTTGTCAGTTCGTACATTGGCTCTGTTTAGAATAGCCTACTACCATGGTACTGAATTTTTGCAGTCTTTAGTATGTATAGCGTGCACAGAAGTTATAGTATATCTAGAGATAGCCAAAGACATTTGCGAAAATGTGCATTAGATCAGGGGTTTTCAAACTGGGGTCCGGGGACCCCCAGGGGTCCTCCAGAAGGTTCTAAGGGGTCCCCAGAAAATTTCAGGGAATAAAAAGGCTAAGCAAAAATGGATAAACTGTTTCATTTTCTAAATGTTTCTCTCCTTTCTTGACATATACACACTTTCCAGAATTGTATATGTTTGTCTTGCACCTTTTATAGTGAGTTTTCTCCCTTTATCTCACTAAGGCAGAGTTCCTAAAGCAGTATGAAAGCTTGTTTACATGCATTTATTGCGAAAGATTTGATACAAATCATTTTTTAATTGAAAATGTTCTTCAGGTTTATACATCCACCATTAAATATAGCCAGTTTAAGTTTGGAAACAATATGTTGTATTTATAATGTCACACTTACTATGACTTACTGTTTGTTTTTATTGATATATATATATATATATATATATATATATATATATATATATATATATATATATATATATATATATATATATATATAATATATGTATATGTGTGTGTGTGTTTTAGGAAGGGGGTCCCTCATAAAGGTTCATCATAATTGGGGGTCCTTGGCATCATTAAGTTTGAAAACCCCTGCATTAGATAACAGCAGCGCACAGTGCTGGTTAATGTATCCCCAGTGTAGTTCGCTCAACCTGACCTTCCATTCTCTTGTGAAAAAAAGTACACTTTAGCATACTTTTTAAAAGAGTATTATTAGGTAAATCAAGGTTGCCCAGTCCTGTTCCTGGAGATCTACCTACCTGCAAAGTTCAGCTCCAACCTTGATCAAACACGACTGAACCAACCAGCTAATTAAGACCTTCAGGAGAATGTTGGGTCAGGGTTGGGCACCCCTGATGTAAATAATATACTTTACATTCACTTCACACTTAAGTGTATTCTTTTAATATTTCCTAACACTTAATTACATATTAACTGCATTTAAATTAAAATGTATTATTGTTTAGGTTTTTATTAAATGCAATTAGCTGAACTTTAGAGTGTTTTTAGACTCGCTTAAAGGGATAGTTCACTCAAAAATGAATTAAATTTTACCTTATTACAAAATTCACTTTAATCAGCGTTGAAAGTGTGTAAAAGTTGCCTTTTATTTAATTAATATTATAGTATCGGCAAGTACAGATTTATTTAAAAAAAATACAATAACACTTTATTTTAGTGACATAGTTAAACGGTACTACACGTAGTTACTATAGTAATAACAGTAAATGATGCATAATTACAAGTAACTAACCCTAAACCAAACCTTAACCGTGAATCTATAGTAAGTACTACATATAGTTAGTTAATATAACTCAATACTTATTTGAGTAAGTACAAAGTAACTGTCACCTTTAAATAAAGTGTAATCAAATGTGCTTTTAGGATTTGACATACACTAGAAGTGCATGTTTAATACAACATTTTCTTGAGGGTTTTCATTGTGACCAATGAACCAGGACTATTATCAACTGAAATTTCCATCTGTCTTTGGAGAGATTTTGTCTACAATATTATAAACATCTTAAACATTAAATTTTTCCCTGTAGGGTTTTAGCAGTGCTGTGACTGAAGCCTTTGTCAGGTTGTGTGACTCTGGGCTCATCTATCGCTCTGAAGGTCTGGTCAACTGGAGCTGTGCGTTAGAGTCAGCCATCTCAGATATAGAGGTGCATCACTGGGTCAAACAACGTCTGACAACATTAGAAATGCCACACATTTCTTGTAGACTAAGGCATGATTCGATGTGTTAAGGTGGACTCAAAGGAGCTGTCTGGCAGGACTCTTCTGTCTGTTCCCGGCTATCAGCAGAAAGTGGAGTTTGGGATCATGGTTACATTTGCATATCCTTTGGAGGGAAATGGTAAGCATACTTTTTTCCAGTTTGCTTGATTTCTTAAGATGTTTTTACCCCATTTGGTTCAAAGCTGTAATTTATTTATTTTCTTAGAAGGAGAGGTTGCTGTTTCAACCACTCGTCCAGAGACAATGCTGGGAGACGTGGCCATTGCTGTTCATCCCGATGACCCTCGATATAAAGTAAAGTTATATTGGTTTTCAAATGGATTTTGTTGTTAACTATGTGCTTATGATGTTACTTATCAAGACTATACTTGTGTTAGAATGGGATATTATTGTACTACTCATACTGCATTTGATAAATTATCATGCAGTATGCCTACTTCGCTTGGCTATTGTGACCTAGAATACCTAGAATTGCTTAACATTCATTCTTTTCTTTTCAGGATCTTCATGGCAAACACTGCAAGCATCCTTTCACAGAGCGGTTATTACCTATTGTCACTGACTCTATGGTGGATATGACCTTAGGCACCGGTATTTCATTCATTTATGCATGATATTTTACGAGATGAGTGCTTCATTTTATTTGTTATATTATGTATTGTTTATTTGATAACTGGATCTTTATCATTAAATGGACGACCCTTTCCACATTTCGCGAGTTCTCAGAAGAGGACGTTATTGACTCACTATAGTAAACTTTTATGGTGTTGAACGGGGGACGACAGCAAATATAAAGTCTGAATTTTCTTTTGTTTCAATAGCAAAATAAAAAAAATAGCGGTTAGGGTTTCCACAACTTTCCAAAATAGGAAGAAATATAGCGAGAAGTGTTTATTTGTTTTTGTTTTTTGTAATTTACTGTCAAAGTAATAACACAAAGTATAGCATTATAAATGTATATTAAGTTTTTTTAAAAATGAAGTATTAAATATTTTACTACATTTTAATATGCATAACTGGGGCAACGCATCATCACAATCCATGAAAAGGGTCCATTAGGCCAGTGTTAAATTGTTTGTTTTTTTTCACATGACTTTAATTTCTTGTGAGGGTGAAATATTTCCCCACACAGGCATAGTTTACAACATATTGGTCACACGGATTTGTCGGAGAAAGCTGCTTGGACTAAAAGTGACTTCTGTGTGAGCGGTGCTTTATAAATCACTACAGTATTGTCAATGGACAATGGACCATTTTCACCTGATAATCTGATGACATTTTGCTATTGTGATCCCTGTCTTTTTAAACTTTTCCTTCATAGGTGCTGTTAAATTGACACCAGCTCATGACCACACTGACTTCATAGTCTCTCAGAGACATTCACTACCACACCTCACTGTGATTGGAGGAGATGGGACCATGACCTCAGTATGTGGCCAATGGCTACAGGTACAGAGATTTACAAAAAGTTCTGATAGTCTTTTCTTCTCTATGAGGTATAGCTGAGTGACATGGCTTCTCGAATGAAAAAATGTAAAGGGGAAAAAGGCGGGACATGATTTTGTCCATTGGAAATGTATTGAATCGTTGATTCATTATGTTTTGCTATTGTTGTGAACTCGTGTGAGTGACAGGTCCCATCCTCGCACCAGTAAACACGCCATCAGAGATGTTGCAAGAGGGAGGGGAAGTTATTTTGATTAAGGATTATGAGGGATCATAAATAAAATTAAAATAAACAATGTACATGGATAAAGCATTTATGATAAACTGCAATATTCCATAAAAAAAGCAGAATTGTCAATTTTGATTTTATGTCCTGAGAATTATCAGATAACCAGCTCATTACAATTATGGAATTATTGGTCATGATTATTTTGAATGACAGGGATCATTGTGCACTTTAAGATTTGTGTTCATTTTATATTCACTTCCTGTTTCACAGGCGATGTTTAATCCACCTACTATAATTTGTAAAAACATAGACTTTTGGTATACATTTAGTAAATATTGTTAGTATTATTTTTACTTATAGTACATGTAATATTTGACTAATAATAATAATTAATAAAAATAAAAATAATTATTATTTGTTTCTTATTTCATATTTAGTGATTTAACGATTTTGTAACTTTACAAATGGTCTCATTATTTAATGTTAGTATAACTAACAATCGGCAATACATTTGTTACAGTATATATTAATTAAGTTAACATTAGTTAATACAAATACAGTACAACTGTTCATTATACAGGTCCTTCTCAAAAAATTAGCATATTGTGATAAAGTTCATTATTTTCCATAATGTAATGATACAAATTAAACTTTCATATATTTTAGATTCATTGCACACCAACTGAAATATTTCAGGTCTTTTATTGTTTTAATACTGATGAGTTTGGCATACAACTCACGAAAAACCCAAAATCTAAAAAAAAAAAAGCAAATTTCATCTGATCAATAAAAGAAAAGTGTTTTTAAGACAATAAAAGTCAACCCTTAAATAATTATGTTCAGTTATGCATTCAATACTTGGTTGGGAATCCTTTTGCAGAAATGACTGCTTCAATGCGGCGTGGCATGGAGGCAATCAGCCTGTGGCACTGCTGAGGAGTTATGGAGGCCCAGGATGCTTCGAGAGCGGCCTTAAGCTCATCCAGAGTGTTTGGTCTTGCGTCTCTCAACTTTCTCTTCACAATATCCCACAGATTCTCTGAGGTTCAGGTCAGGAGAGTTGGCAGGCCAATTGAGCACAGCAATACCATGGTCAGTAAACCATTTACCAGTGGTTTTGGCACTGTGAGCAGGTGCCAGGTCGTGCTGAAAAACGAAATCTTCATCTCCATAAAGCTTTTCAGCAGATGGAAGCATGAAGTGCTCCAAAATCTCCTGATAGCTAGCTGCATTGACCCTGCCCTTGATAAAATACAGTGGACCAACACCAGCAGCTGACATGGCACCCCAGACCATCACAGACTTTGGGTACTTGACACTGGACTTCAGGCATTTTGGCATTTCCTTCTCCCCATTCTTCCTCCAGACTCTGGCACCTTGATTTCTGAATGACATGCGAAATTTGCTTTTATCTGAAAAAAGTACTTTGGACCACGGAGCAACAGCCCAGTGCTGCTTCTCTGTAGCCCAAAAGTGGCTTGACCTGGGGAATGCGGCACCTGTAGCCCATTTCCTGCACACGTCTGTGCATGGTGGCTCTGGATGTTTCTACTCCAGACTCAGTCCACTGCTGCCGCAGGTCCCCCAAGGTCTGGAATCGGTCCTTCTCCACAATCTTCCTCAGGGTCCGGTCACCTCTTCTTGTTGAGCAGTGTTTTTTGCCACACTTTTTCCTTCCCACAGACTTCCCACTGAGGTGCCTTGATACAGCACTCTTGGAACAGCCTATTCGTTCAGAAATTTCTTTCTGTGTCTTACCCTCTCGCTTGAGGGTGTCAATGATGGCCTTCTGGACTGGGTCAGGTCGGCAGTCTTACCCATGATTGCGGTTTTGAGTAATGAACCAGGCTGGGAGTTTTTAAAAGCCTCAGGAATCTTTTGCAGGTGTTTAGAGTTAATTAGTTGATTCAGATGATTAGGTTAAAAGCTCATTTAGAGAACCTTTTCATGACATGCTAATTTTTTGAGGAATTTTAGGTTTTCATGAGCTGTATGCCAAAATCATCAGTATTAAAACAATAAAAGACCTGAAATATTTCAGTTGGTGTGCAATGAATCTAAAATATATGAAAGTTTAATTTTTATCATTACATTATGGAAAATAATGAACTTCATCACAATATCACTATTTTTTTGAGAAGGACCTGTAAGTTCATGTTAGCTCCATTAAACAATATTACAATTTGATACAACTTTTGACTTTAACAATGTATAAGTAAATGTTGAGATTAACATTAACTGACATTAAATGTTTTAGAAGTATTTTCCATTGTTAGTTCATGTTACTAATATTAATAAATGGAACCTCATTGTAAAGTGAATTTATTATATCTCCTAAGACAGCAACTTGAGAGAAAGTTTTATGTCTGATTAAATTTATTCAGTTCTGAGTGTCAGAGGGCTCTGAGAGAAAAATATTTCTGTCTTCTAGCTTGCTTTCCCCCCCCCCCCCCTTTTTTTTTTTTTTAATAAAAGGGCAAACTAGCAACTGCAGGACTCCAAATGTACATCTTCAGTATATTACAGGGGTCAGTGAGGTGTAGGCATATCTCAGGATCGTGAAACGGATGAATATTGAAGTTCTGTTCACTGGAAAGACTTGTATAAAGGTCAAAGAATCTGTACTGTAAGGCCTCTAAATATGCATTAACATATTGTATTACAGGAGGTCAGCGGGCGATAGGAATATTTCATGAGTGGGTTTGAAAGGCGTCTGAGATCAACATATCCTCAGCTTAGCCTTCTAGCTTGGTAGGAAATCTAGTCTAGAATTTTAAAACATATTTAATGGTCTCATAGTGTAATTGTGCACACCTGGAACCCCAGGATGTTACAAAATTCAATATATCAAATTAAAATATGCTTAAATCATTATTGAATATGCGAACTACTCCGTGGCTTCCTGAAAACTATTTTGAATAGAGTTGAGAAGAAAATAAGACCCATAAGACATTTTTGTAATATAAATCTGAGCACTATTTGTCCCTCCGTTGACACAACTACCGCTCTGAAGCTTCAAAAAGTTAATGAAGAGATCAGAAGAACTAATGAGGTTCATTCTTATGTTTTACACAGCACGTGTTCTTGCGCGTCAAGCTATTATCAATGTTTCAATGTGAATAGAAACCTAAATTAAATCTGTTCATCATATAAAATGATTGAGTCTCTTCAGAAAATTTTGACCAAACCGCTTAATTCATGTGGATTGATTTTTCTAATCTTTTTAGGAAGATTTTGAAGTATAAAAATGTCAGTTGCTGTCAGTAGAGGGACAAAAATCTCTCAGATTTCATCAAAAAGATCTTCATTTGTGTTCTGAAGATGAACTAAAGTCTTATGGGTTTGGAATGACATGAGGGTGAGTTATTGATGGCAGAATTTTTTTTTTTGAGCGAACTATCCCTTTAAGGTGCCTCTATATTTAAAGGAATGGATATTCGGCATGTAAAGTATGTTTCTGTCTCTCAGGGTGTTAAACGCTTTGATGCCAGGGAACGAGTAATTACTGCGCTGATGGAGAGGAAGCTGTTCAGAGGAAAGAAGGATCATCCCATGTCATTACCAATCTGCAGGTGAACCACTATAAATTAGACCCCAATCCAGTAAATTCTTCTCATTTATGAAAGCATTACAGACTTGTGTATTATCATCTAGCTGTATTTTGCCACATTTTTGTGTACTTATGTAGACTATTCCTTTAAAACATATTTGGGTTTTTATCACTAAAAAAATAACATTAGTCTTTGACCTTGTATCCTGTCTTGATTTTATTCATTCCACATAGCCGTTCTGGAGATGTCATTGAACCATTGCTGAAGAAACAGTGGTTTGTACGCTGTCAGGAGATGGGCAAAAAAGCAGTTCAAGTAAGTGAGTTTGTTGTTGCATCAAATATAAATTGTGCTGATGCACTAAATCTCACATTGTCTTACACATACAATTGTAATAAAAGTTATTTAACCCCTATTGCAAATGAAGTTTTTTGGCAAAATGTACAAACTTTCAGCGGTTTGCAATGAACAAATCAAGCAAAAGTAATTGAAATGGCTCAAGACAACAAATGTTTTAAATTCAAATAATTGGCTTCTGCAATTTTAATTGGCTTCTTTTAATGGCTTCTGCAGTCTCAAAATTATTCAGCCGCCCGGAATAGAATCCCTCACAACAGCACAAGGCTGCGTTCCACTCCACTTTTAGACACGCACTTGCAAACTTAAGCACTTCCCATCGGGAGAATCCCTGCCACCATTTTGAAGTGAGTTCCACTTTGTAAAGTAGACGAGGGGAAGTTTATATGGACAGACCCTTGCTCTCTCGATCTTGACTACTTCTGAGTCTACTTCATATGTACACTTCAGGCAGCTTCATATACCACAATGCAGCACGATTGTGACGTCACCGCATATCACGTTTAATTTACCCTACCACAAACAACTCTGATATTTTTATTATTTTTTTAAAACATTTAAAACAACCCAAACTCACCTATATACATATAGAATGCTGCATTAAACAATTTAGTAAAGAAAAATAAATAAATAAATAAATCCACTTCATTTTAGATTCCAAGTGATCAAGGTCTTAGGACGTTCCAGTTCAGTCCATTGCGAATGTTCCGTCAGTAGTGGGCACTCATGCAACGCAAGCAATGACGCACATTCGAGTGAATGAGACGGAGGGAAGTTAGCAAGTGAAGGGCATAATAAAAACTAACTGGAACGCAGCATATATCTGGTGTTGTCTCAAGCACACCTGATGCAATTAATCAAGGGCGTCGTTAGTTGCACCAGATTTGCTTGAGCTAGAACACATGAAAGTTTTTTTTTGAAGTTCACATTTGACTAAAGTCAAAAGAATGGTCCAGAAAGATAAGTGAAGATATCATTGCTCTTCAGAAACAAATGTTCCTAGAGACATCATTGTAAGCATAGTTCGCAAGTTCAAAGTTAAAGGAACAGTGGTGTTACACTTCTTATACCGGGCAGAAAAAGGAAGCTATCAACGGCAATCAGATTTCTGAGAAGGCAGAAAAACCCTCAAGTGGCTGCAAAAGACCTGCAGCAAGACTTGGTGGCAACAGACACTGAGGTTTCAGCTTGCACATTAAGGCGCGTACTAAACGTGGTTTTCATGCCAGAATTCCAAGATGTACACCACTACTGACACAAAAGCACAAGAAAAGTCAACTCCAATTTGCTCAAAATCCTGTAAATAAGCCACAGAAGCTTTAGGGTTTTGTTCTTTGGAGCGATTTAACAAAACTGGAATTTCAGCCCAATTGATCAGCGGTATGTCTGGAGGAAGAAGAATGAAGCATTTTCTGAAAAGAACACTCTGCCTACAGTTAAGCATGGTGGTTTGGTGACGCTCTGGGGCTGCTTTGCATCCTTTGGCACTGGAAACCTGCAGTGTGTGAAGTTTCAGGAAATCCTAGGAGAAAATATGCCGTCAGGGAGGAAGCTGAAGCTTGGGCATCATTTGACCTTCCAGCAGCACAGTGATCCCAAGCATACCTCAAATTTCTCCAAGTAAGTCCTGGAAGATTCTACTGTGGCTATCACAATCACCTCACTTAAACACCATTGAAAAAATCTGGTGGGATTTGAAGAAGGCGGCATGCAAACCTATGAATATTACAGAACTGGAGGCCATTGCTCATGACTCATGAGTCCTCAGAAACACTGTCTGAAGCTGGTGTCTAGTTATACATCTCGTTTGCAACAGGCCATAACAGCAAAAGAGTGTTCTACTAAGTACTAAAGATGCTTGCCATGAAGGGGTTGAATAATTTTCAAAATACAGAAGTCATTAAACTTTTAATTTTGAGTTGAATTTGGGGAAATTACTTGAAACATTTGTTGTGTTTAGCTATTTTGATTTTTTTTCATTGCAAACAGCTGAAAGTCTGTACATTTTGCCAATAAACCTGATTTGCAATTGGGACTGAAAAAAATTGATTACAATTGTGTAACGGTTCTTAGATGGAAAGGAAGGAGGCGGGAACTGGCGAACATTCAACAAACTTTAATTTCAAAATTAATAAACAAAACGAAAGTAAACCGCGGGCAGCCCCTCTTGGACGACTGCCCGCACACAAACATAACATAAAATCCAAGCCTGGTCCTCTCTCGTCCTTGACTGGTGTCGCTCGTCCTTAAATGCCTCTGAGCTCCCTCATGAGAGCACTTGAGAGACCGGTGTGGCTCACAGGTGACGCTCTTTCGCAATCACGTCCCCGTTCTCACTCGCTCCTCCCATGTCTCTCGCTCGTTCCCCTCGACACATACCCCCATCGTCCCTCGCAGGCCGGGGGTACACCCCAGATGGCGCCTCATTTTTTAGGTTAGACTTCTCTGCTGTCATCGGTGGCCCTCTACTAGCCTGCACATTCACAACAGGCTCCGTTGTGATGGGGAGGAGCTGTTGAGGGTGGGCTGTAGCGCAGCACAGAGCAAGGGGGAGTGACCTGTGAGTTGTGCTTGTTCAAATTTTCAGGCTAAGTCAACGGTTTCTAAAAATGTTTTCAACATCGATAATAAAAAAATGTTGAGAATTTTTTAATATATTTAAGTAGAAAACGGTTCTTTTGAATTGTAATATTTCACAATATGACAAATAAATGCAGCCTTGGTTAGCATAAGAAACTTCTTTTAAAAAACATTCAAAATATTACCAACAGCAAACTAATCAAACAGTCATGCACATTTACAGTTCAAATGTCATAATCCTGCTTTTGTTTGTATGGCCTTGAATTGACATGCTTGTGGTTTAATTACTGTCCCTGTCAATATTCTCTGTTCCCTCAAGCAACTTGATGAGTGTAGCTCATTAAGATCTTTACTGGAAAACATATTCCTGTTACAATGTCAATGATAGTACACATTTGCCATTGAAATTCGATTATTATTATTTTTGATGATTTTGTCAAAGGGATAGTTCACCCATGGTTTACTCACCCTCAAGTCATCCTAGGTGTACATGACATTCTTCTTCCAGACTAATACAATAAGAGTTATATTAACAAATGTCCTGGCACTATCACGGCAGTAAATAGCAGCCCAAAATTTGAAGTCCAAAAAAGTGCATCCATCGATTATATATGGCCCGCGTTCACACCGCAAGTCCTAATGCTCAATTCTGATTCTTTGCTCAGATCTGATTTTTTGTTTGGCTGTTCACATTACCTTTAACAATGTGGCCTAAATCTGATTCCAGTGTGAACTGTTTGAGGTTTCAAACTAACCCGCATGTGCAAAAGAACAATATCAATGACATAAGACGCAGCACGCTGTTGCACTAAAGTTCGGGAGGTTATAGAAGAAGTATGCATTTTTGCTTTTATTTAAATATGTTTGTGTAATGGAAGCCATAACATTAATGAGCAGGTGCTGAAGAGGAGAAGAACAAAAAGAAAGAGAGCAAAATTGGTTATTTTGGCCTCTTGTCACCTTCTTTTGTCACTGAAGCCACGTTCTTCTGTGCCCCGTTCTTCCATTTCGTGTGCTTTCAAAAACGGAGCGGTTACAGTAGGATTCTTCTTGTTTAGCTTGAATTGAAGTATCTCCCCATATACTAAATATGTCTAACACCTCACTCTCCCTCCATTGACTTGCTCCATTAATGTTCTCCATATCTAGTCAAGTTTTTAATGTTACTGTCTGTGTCAGTTTAGTCTAGGGCTAACTCGCCGGCGCATAATTGTGACAAATGTCGACATAGATTGACGTAAAAGACGCATCAAATTTGCTTTGGTTGTTCACACTGCGGCCGCATTGAAAAAAATCAGATCTGGGTCAGATTCAGGAACACATATGTATGTGGTCTAAATCTGATTTGAAAAAATCAGATCTGGGCTAGATTTCAGTGTTCACACTACCTCTGAAGAGGTCTGACCTGGTCACTTGACCCCAAAAAAATCAGATTTGGGCCACTTTTGCCTGCAGTGTGAATGGGGCCTAGGTAATCCACACGGTTTCGAGGGGTTAATAAATATTCCTTCTGAAGTGAATTGATGGGTTTATGTAAGAAAAAATATCCATATTTAAAACTTTAGTAATTAACTTCTGCCAGACCGCCTTCGGTATTCAACTGATGACGAATGTGTAATGCCTCTCGCAGTTCAAAACACTTAAGCAACATCCGACGTCATCATCGTGCCAGTTATGCTTTTTCCATTAGGTGAATACGGAAGGGCTTCAGATTTTGGGCTGCCATTCATGCCATTAAAATGCTTGGAAGAGCAAGGACATTTTTTTTATATAACTCAAAATGTATTAATCTGAAAGAAGAATGTCATATACACCTAGGATGGCTTTAGGGTGAGAAAATCATGGGGTAATGTTCATTTTTGGGTGAACTATCCCTTTAAATTGCACATTGACATCCCATGTATATACTCTTTTTAGGCAGTGGAAGAAGGGGATTTACAGATAATTCCTCACTTTTATTCAAAAATGTGGAAGAGCTGGCTGTCCAACATCAGGTTAGCCTTATTATTTACATCACATAGATCTTTCTTATATATGCAAAGCTTTATTTTATAAAAACAGACTATTTTGTGGGTTGCCTGAATGTCTATTTGACTAGTCAGTGAGTCTTAAGGCGGCTCTGTATAATTAATTAGGCTGGTTTAGGGTCATGTCCATATTATATACCATGTTAATATTCTTTCAATTGCATGTTTGAATAAGATTGTGTCATGTATATCTCCACCTTGCAGTGATTGGTGCATTTCCAGACAGCTTTGGTGGGGTCATCAGATTCCAGCCTATCGAGTGACACTGCAAAACTCAAAGGACACAGATGAGGTGGGGGGCTATCAAACAATTTGCATCTATAGTCCAAAGATGACGTACTTACACTCACCTAATGGATTATTAGAAACTCCATACTAAAACTGTGTTCAACCCACTTTCGCCTTTAGAACTGCCTTAATTATACATGGCATTGATTCAACAAGGTGCTGAAAGTGTTCTTTAGCCGTCTCAAGGTTGTGCATGTTGTGGCTTCACAAATGCTTTGCTTCATACCTCGGTTGTAACGAGTGGTTATTTCAGTCAAAGTTGCTCTTCTATCAGCTTGAATCAGTCGGCCCATTCTCCTCTGACCTCGAGCATCAACAAGGCATTTTCGCCCACAGGACTGCCACATACTGGATGTTTTTCCCTTTTCACACCATTCTTTGTAAACCCTAGAAATGGTTGTGTGTGAAAATCCCAGTAACTAAGCAGACTGTGAAATACTCAGACCGGCCCGTCTGGCACCAGCAACCATGCCACGCTCAAAATTGCTTAAATCACCGTTCTTTCCCATTCTACATTCAGTTTGGAGTTCAGGAGATTGTCTTGACCAGGACCACACCCCTATATTCATTGAAGCAACTGCCATGTGATTGGTTGATTAGATAATTACATTAATGAGAAATTGAACAGGTGTTCCTAATAATCTTTTAGGTGAGTGTAGTACATCATAATGTGTCCATGATTAGGCCTGATTGTATTGCGTGAGGGTTTTATCAAAAGCTTTGATGATTGTTGACTGTCTCAAGCAGGAGCAGTGGGTATGGGGCAGGAGTGCTGCAGAGGCTCGACAACGTGCAGCTGTGAAGTTTGGGGTGAAGCCTGAAACCATCATACTCACACAGGGTGACTATCATAGAGTTGAAATGAATCACACTTCTGTTTTAATGATTACTACTCATAATCTACAATGCTGTTCAAAAGTTTGGGATCTTTTAATGTTTTTGCTTTTTATGCTCACCAAGGCTGCATTTATTTGATCACATGTACTATGAAAACACTAATATTTTGAAATATTATGAATATTGAAAATAACGGTTTTCTATTTTAAAATGTTATTTATTCCTGTAATTGCAAAGCAGAATTTTCAGTAGTCTTCAGTGTCACGTGATCCTTCAGTTCATTTAGTGCTTAAAAATAATCTCTTCTTATATTCATGATGTTCAAAAGCCTTTATTTAAGATAGAAATATTTTGTAACATCATAAATGTCTTGCTGAATGAAAGCATTAATATAAAAATGTATTGACCCAAACTTTTAAACTGTTGTGTATATTTTAATAATAGAAATATTGAAGAACAGATATTAGTATATAAAATGATAATAAAATGAGCTGTTGTTCCAAACCTGTATGATTTTTGTTCTTCCGTGTTACTAAATAAAGAAAGATTTTACAGAATGTCCAAGCTGCTCTTTTCCATAAAATATGGTGAATGGTGACCAGGGGCTGTCAAGTGCCAAATGTGACAAAAAGTACCATAAAAGTTTATATAAATATTATAAATAGTCATATTAGAAAATAGTCATCTGGCAGCATTTTGTGGAAAAAAATACAACTGAAAATACAAATTTACTCAAAGTTAAATAATTCACTGATTGATCACTTGCTTGGAAATCAACAATGCGTCTGTTTGTTTCAGACCCAGATGTGCTGGATACTTGGTTTTCTTCTGGGCTCTTTCCATTTGCAATGCTCGGCTGGCCTGAGCAGGTTCGTTTAATAGACCATTTTTCTTTCACTATCATGAAAAAACAAGAACGTCTGTATTCATATGTGGAGATGAACATGCTTTTGATCTGATTCTCTATCCTTAGACAGAGGACCTCAAACAATTCTACCCTAATTCCATTCTGGAAACAGGAAGCGACCTCATCTTTTTCTGGGTGGCCAGGATGGTGATGCTGGGCAGCGAGTTGACAGGCCAGCTGCCCTTTAAACAGGTTGTGTTGATGGCTTATTGCTGAGCTCATAACTCTAAATGTCATATCATAAGGCTAGAAGGAATTGAAAATTTTATATTGCGATGTGCGTCATATACCAAAAGTATCCAAAATGTCACTGAGAAATGTTACCGTCTATTTCGCCATCAAAATGTGTCTGTTTAGTGCTGCTCTGACTCTTTTATTGCTCTTTCTCTCTCTGCTCCATCACTGTGTCAAACAGGTGCTCTTTCACTCTCTGGTGAGAGATAAATATGGAAGGAAGATGAGTAAATCTTTAGGAAATGTCATTGACCCTCTTGATGTCATCTCAGGGATATCTTTAGAGGTATACACACATACTCACTCTCAGCCTTAAAGGATTAGTTCACTTCAGAAGTAAAAGTTTTTGAGGAAAACTTTCCAGAATTTTTCTCCATATGGTGGACTTCAACGGGGTCCAATGGGTTGAAGTTCTAAATTGCAGTTTCAATGCAGCGTCAAAGGGCTTCAAAGTCTTGATTTAGTTTTTAGGGTCTACTAGAATAGGTTTTCCGTGTTACATTTTTTTTTTTGCACATATTTGACATTGTTGCAGTCTGTCTGTAACGGTATGTTTAGTTTCTGTCTCTATGAAGCCCCTCCTTTGAAAAGCACAGCGTGCTCTGATTGGTCGGCTAGACCAGTGTGTTGGGATTTGTCAATTCGATCAATTAAAATGAAATTTAAAAATAATAACTGATTTAAAATATTTTTAAAAAACTACATAATTTGCTACTTGTTATTGCTATTCTATTACAGGCGGTCTTTAGTGGGAGGGGCTTTTTCTTACACTAGAGAGCGTTTACCGTATTTCCTCAGATAAAGACCAGGGCCTTTATTTACCTGAACTGTAGAAGGGAACCGGCTTTTATTTGAAGCAGGCTTTTATTAGGGGTAGGCTTGTATTTCTAATTCCATCTGTTTAAAAAATAATTGCTTTAAATAAACTGTTTTAAATTAATAGCGAATAAAAGCAATAGCGTTCCAGTGGACAGATATCCTTGATTTTTTTTAAGAAACATGCAAACATATCACTATTTACAACAACAGCCAGAAAGGCGATAAAGCAATCAGTTTCAGTTTATTAGAGGATAACCCCTTGAGATGAAACATCTCGTTTTCGAGGGGGTCCTCAAAATAACATCAGACAATTACATACTCACACATACAAAAACTCTTCCACACAAACAACCACCCCAATCCGTCCCCCCTCTAACCACAAAATATTCATATAAACAGCATAAAGTAATTTCAAAAACAAAATATTACAGGAGAGAACCATATTCGAGAGCACCGTATTTGATTAAGTCACCAGGAACAAACAGATACATATAACCCAAGTATACATAAAAAAATAAAAATTATAATAATAATAATAATAGTAATAATAATGAAATAAAATTAAAAAGTGTATAAATTATAATAAATAAATAAATAAATAAATAAATATTAATTAATTAATTAATTAATAAAATAAAATAAAATAAAATAAAATAAAATAAAATAAAATAAAATAAAATAAAATAAAAAAACCATATATAATTCATCTCATATAGGGAAACATTTACAATGATCACGTGATTGTAAATAAGCTAACAGAGCTGTCTTAAAGAGTGGAAAGGAAGAGATGAACCTTAAGGAACAGGGTAAGCTATTCCAATCAAAGGGAGCTTTGAATTTGAAAGCGCGTCTTCCAATTTCTTTTGATATATTTGGGACAGAAAAAAAGAGATGATCAAGGTGTCTTAGGCCATAAGTTGACCTATATGGGACTAGATATTGCTTCAAGTAAAGAGGATAATTAAAAAAGATACATTTATAAATAAACTGAAACCAGTGTAGCTGTCGTCTGGCCTTAGGAGATAAAAAATTCAATTGTTGATACATAGAACAATGATGGGTTAGGAACAGACATCTCAACACAAATCGACAGAGACTGTTATAGACAACATTTAAGGGTTTCAAACATGATTCTGTTGTACTCATATAAACAAAGTCAGCATAATCAATAATAGGAAATAATAGCTGAGTTACCAGTCTTAATCTAATTAGTGGTGGAAAACAATTAATTGAACGATATAATAATCTTAAATTATAGTTTACTTTTCTCACAATAGAGTCAATATCTCGCAATCTCGGTCAGAATTACTGTAGCCTAATCGGTAACCACCAGTGAGACTTAACCAGTGAGAGGTAACCACCAGTGCTTTTTAGTTTAATATATATCTTTAAATAAATATTATTTTCTACTTTAAAAAACTATGATTTCGCCATTTTTCTAACCCAAATAATGACGCATCTGCGCTTTCTATAGGCTATTGCGCATGATGGAAAAAAAGCTAGCTTCCACTTAAGAATAGTTGTGCACTTTTAAACACTTTTTCGTTTACTATATCTCTTTACATAAATATTTTTTATACTTAAACTATAATTTGGTTATTTTACTAACCCACCTAATTACTCAGTGCTTTCTAAATAGGTTGCAAGTGAGGAAAAAACATCCTTCCATTCCAAGAAGAGTTGTGTACTTTTAAGCACTTAATTTAATATATTTCTTTACATAAATATTATTTTCTACTAGAAAAAAACTATAATTTCATTATTTTTCTAACCCAAATATTGACTCCGCGCTTTCTAGCTATAGCCTATTGTTGCAAGTTGTGTACTTTTAAGCACTTTTTATTTTAATAGCTTTTACATCATTTTTTAAATACTTTTTTATATTTTTCTGACCAAATAATTACTTATCTGCGCTTCCAATAGGTTGGACACACTTTTCTCTGAGATATTCAATTTTGATTTTGCATACTTTATACTTTGCATATTTTTAAACGGTCTTTGGTTTAGTCTAGTTCATATGACCACTTTACAATATTTCATCAACATAGTTTATTTTAAGGCTTTTTCTGTTTTCTTGTACAAAATAAAATATTTTAAGTTAAATGCAGAGTAAGACGTAGGCCTATTAAAAATGGCGAGAGGTGAAGGTCAATATAGACACAGTATTTTCACAGATGTCACATCTCTCATAGACTATAGTAGCCTATTTAAAATGGCATAAATGCATCAGTTATATTCTCAATTTAATTTACAGAGTAATCCCTGCAAAGTTTTTTAGGTTAACTATAGAAGAGACTACTTTAGATTAGTGTGTCGCAATTGCAAGACTCTCAACGGGGCGCGTGGCATCAGGAGGGTTGCGTGATGTCGGTCAGCCGGGCACAACCCTACTGTACATTACGATGAACTTGAATGCACATTAAATGAAAGGCATTTAGAAGATTATCCACACATTTCCCCCCGGCCTTTATTTGAGACCGGCCTTTATTTGTTTGTGCTGACCACGCCCCCGGTCACTATCAGAGGCCCGGCGTTTAATTGACTACAGGCTTTTATTGAGGAATTACGGTAATTGGACAAAAATGGCTGTGTGCGATGAGTCCTAAATAAACTTGGTCCATGTCTCTGGAAGGCAAATGTTAAATGATTATATGTGCAAAAATGTAATATAGTCATCTTTTACAGTAGAAGTGCGCTAACACATAGACGACCTCAAAACGAATGGTATGGATGCACAATACAGATTTACCGGTATTAAAGATTGTTTTAGTTTTTAAATATTGGATATTTAGTTGTGCATTCTCATTTTTACATTTAACATACATTTGCCATAATTTAACACATTTAAAGTTAGTCTTTAGAAACACAAATAATTGATCAATTTTAGCAAATCTCCATTTTTGCTATCCATTTTCAATCCTAAATTCACTTGTAGCATTTAATGATTTGAGTCTTTTTTAAATATATATTTAGACAAAGTATTAGATTTTAATATTAGCCATTTATTGGTCATCGGCCATAACATAATAACTATTGGCTTATGATATTTAATATTTAATATTAGTATATCCATAATTAATAGACATGGACTAAAAGCCTCAAAATTCCAGAGAAATCTCTTTTTGCAGAGAATTTTATAAATAATTGTCTTTGTGTGAACAGACCGGTGTTGTAAATGTTAACTAAAACTATTAAACGCTATTTTCATTATTTGAAATAATATGGAATAAAACAAAATAAAATTTGGATAAAAAGCTTAAAGGGTTACTTCAGCGATTAGCATATGGCTTTGTATCAGTAGAAACCCTGGAGTATATTCAAATGATTGTGCTTTCCCCCCTTATATCCCCCTGAGACAAGAGATTTATGCATTTTATTTCTGGAAAAATTCCTCCTATGATGCAAATTGACGATATTTGCATCATAGGAGGAATGTATGGAATAAGGCTAAAGACTACAGCCAGCAGAGGGAGCCATTTCCGCATGTTTTGAACTTGCGCATGGGGGATGGGAGATTACACTCAGCTTGCAGGGAGAGCTCAGCAGGCAGCTGGAGGCACTCATTTAAACGGAGCTATGGTGAGCAATGTAAGTGTTTTAACTTCTCAAATTAATTTCTATGAAAGTTAAGCTTGCAAAGGCATGAACTGAAAAGCGCCAAACTGAACTCGTGTTGTGAATGTATGCCGCGAGCTCTCATCACGAGCTCATTTCTCTCACAGTGTGATCAGTGCTGTGATACTCGCGCGGTGACTCACTCATTATATTTAACAGACACGTTCAGGTTTTAATTGTAGTGTCTTCAACTCAGTCACAGTAATCCAGTAGGTGGCTTTGGGAATGGCCTAACAGGGCAGCGAAGCATTCTGGGAATTGTAGTCTTTCATCCCCATGAGACAAAAATACATTTTCTGTCTTTTCTCAGTCTAGAAGGCACCAAATTCAAAAAATAATTTCACATTTCTACTACATTGATGACCCAGTTTAAATACAGATTCATCTTCCCAGCGCTGAAGTACCCCTTTAAAAACCCATGAAAATTTGGAATATTGCCTTGGCTAGTACTAAAATTACTTGAACTTAGAAATAAATTAAAGCTAAAGAAAAATGACAAAAATGCATAAAAAGTAAAAAGAAAAAATTAAATATAAAAGCTAATTCAATAAATGCCTTGGCAGATTTTTCTTATACTACATTAGTGTAGTTTCATAGCATCACATTTGGTTTGAAACATGTTAACGCTCTTTCTGCGTCTGTATTTTTTTCCTCCTTTCCCTTTTTAGTTCATATGAACATTAAATCTTCAGTATATTAATAAAAGTAATAATTCAGACTTATTAATGAATATAACAAGACTTTGTACAGCTGGCAGTGAACAGATATCAGTCAGATGTCTTTAACCAAGCCTCAGGCCAGAACTGACTCCACTCATTGAAGCAACAGCCAGTCCATTGAGAAATCATAATTTGAAACAGCTAATGTTCTAATCACCACTTTGTCATGAGGACTTAATTTTCTTGTCAGTCAAATTCTGGTTTGATCTATGTAGAGACTTCAAGAGAAAGTCAGAGAAGGAAACTTGGATCCGAGAGAAAGCGTTGTTGCCATGGAAGCGCAGGTCAGTACGAGGCTCTCTATTCCGGCGGTCCAGCCGTTCCCAACTGAGCAGGTTCACCTAATTTCCTGTGTCCTTTCTGCAGAAAAAAGATTTCCCTAAAGGGATTCCAGAATGCGGGACCGACGCTTTGAGGTTTGCGCTCTGCTCTTATAAAGCACAGGGTAAGTCGCCCTCATTATAGAGTCCTGTAATCAAATCTTACGATCAGACATACCCAGAGTTCTTCCCTTCACTTTTGTTCAAATCCTGTCGCAGGAGAGGACATCAGCCTGTCTGTGTCTCATGTGCTGAGCTGTAGACATTTCTGTAATAAGATGTGGCAGGCGGTGCGCTTCACCCTCGCCACGTTGCATGATGCAAGTTTACCGACACCATTAGCCGAGGTACGACAGCAAATATCTCTTCATTAAATCAATAAAACAACCCGTCGGATACAGCTCACTGGGTGGTTGAGAGCTTATCTGCATGATGCCAAGATGATTTAATGATCTTCCTCCTCCCATTCTGCATCTAGGTTCTAATAAAGAAAACTCTTTATCTTGTGCTGTATTTTGTCCTGAACCTCCACTATGCTGTTTATGCACTACACTATGCATTCTTTCTTCTGCTTTCATTTGGTTTAATGAGACTAAATTATAAAGGAAGAAGAACAGTCCCAGTGCAAAATGACAGAAAATCAATTTGAAGGATGAAGTCACAGTTATTCCCTGAGATTATCAGTTGATTACTGTTTCCTTCACAGTATGCTTGTGTCAGTTACAGACTGTAATAGTGCACATTTTGTTTTCAGATATTTTTGAGGGAATTTGGACCAAATATTAACTGAAATAATTTATTTGTTTTGTGAATGCATTATTTACTGTGATATTCTTTTTTTATGTAAACACTACTGTTCAAAAGTTGGTGGTCGGTAAGATTTTATTTTCTAAGTAATTAATATTTTTTATTCAGCAAGGATGCATTTAATTAATCAAAAGTGACAGTAAAGACATTTATAATGTTACAAAAAGTTTATATTTCAAATAAATGCTGTTCTTTAGAACTTTCTATTCATCAAAAAATCCTGAAAAATGCATCATGGTATCCATAAAAATATTAAGTTGCAGAACTGTTGAAAATAATAAGAAAGGTTTCTTGAGCAGCAAATCATCATATGTACATATACATATGCCCTGGACCACAAAACCAGTCGTAAGGGTCAATTTTCTCATTAATGTATGGTTTATTAGGATATGACCATTTTTGGTCGAACTATTAGAAAATCTGGAATCTGAGGGAGCAAAAAAAAAAAAATATTGAGAAAATTGCCTTTAAATTTGTCCAAATGAAGTCTTAGCAATGCATATATAGTAATAATAATAAATGTTTTATATATTTACAGTAGGAAATGTACAAAATATATTCATGGAACATGATTTTTACTTAATATCCTAATGAATTTTGCCATAAAAGACAAATTGATAATTTCGACCCATACAATGTATTGTTGGCTATTGCCACAATCATGTGACTTAGGACAGGTTTTGTGGTCCAGGGTCACATATTAGAATGATTTCTGAAGGATCGTGTGACACTGAAGACTGGAGTAATGATGCTGAAAATTCAGCTTTGCCATCACAGGAATAAATGTAGTGTATTTTTTAATCAAATAAATGCAGCCTTGGTTAGCAGCATAAGGGATTTCTTTCAAAAACATAAAAAAACTGAACAGTATTGTAAATTCAATCAGATGCAATGTCAAAACTCATTGACAACAGGCAGAATAATATTGATTTTAATGTTTTTCTCAATTTGTCTCTCAGACCTATCCTTTATCCAGCATAGACAGGTGGATATGTTCACGTCTCTACAGCACGGTTCAGCAGTGTGAGCAGGGTTTCAAGAGCTTTGAGCTCCACACGGTCACGTCTGCACTGCACTCTTTCTGGCTCCACTGTCTGTGTGACGTCTACCTGGTGAGTATGATCTGCACTGCAGTGCTGTCGGGATTTGATGGATCTTCAAGTCATTGATTGATGAGATTCGTCCCTAAATTGGCTTTTTCCATTCCTCTCTTCTCTTCAGGAAAGCATCAAACCGGTGTTGAAATGCGAAGGCTCTGATAGTGAGGAACAGAGAGTTAGAGAAAGGCAGGTGGCCACGTCTGTGTTGTATCACAGCGTGTCCATCTCTCTCGCTCTCCTCTCGCCCTTTATGCCGTTCCTCACAGAGGAGATGTGGCAGAGACTCCTGCCTTACGGGGACTCTGACAGGACCTCCACCAGCCTGTGTGTGCAACCCTACCCAAAGATCTCACAGCTGGTGAGCCAGTCAGACACACAGACACTATAGCTGCCGCCTGCCTAATAACATGCAGTTCTCTTTTTGTCATAAAACAACTCTTTTCAATCTCCTCCTTCACCACAGGAGCACTGGTATTTTCCTAAGGAGGAAGCAGACTTCTCTTTGGTACAGGAAGTTGTCAGAGTGGCGAGGTTATTGAGGGCCCAGTGCCAGATGACAAAGGAAAGACCTGACTGTGAGGAAATGTCAAGTTTTTTTTTTTACTTAATGCTAATGTTTTAGTTTTGGTAGCTGTGTTTGCAAAGGCAAGTATCACTACTGTAATATTTTGCAGTGGTATTTTAATATTATTTATATACTGTTATAGCATTTATTAATATTTTTGAATAAACGTTTATATTATATTTTTAGTTATTATTTTTTAACTAAAACCATTAAAAAAACATTTTGTTTCTTGAAATAAAATAAAACATTAAGAAAATCTCTTCTTATTTTAATTTTAATTAATTAATTAATAAATACATTTTAGCAAAAGCTATAATAGACATATAAAACAATATAGTTAATATAAAATACTAATCAATCTTACAATATATATGTCTCGATACTAAATTAATTTCAATATAATTCAATATAATTTTAATTTTGGTTTCAATTTTAGTCACTTTATTAGGTACTCCTTTTTACCGGGTTGGACCTTGTCTGGCTATCACCAGACCAAGCTCAATTTAAGATTGAATATTGGTCTGGGGAGTCTGCTCTGTATTTTGTACTGCACAAGAGGCGTGATCAACGAGCATTGTTCAAATGACTCTGTATGCAATTGGATTGAACCAATCAGACCACAAGAGGCATGATCAACGGGCAACGACCCATCGCTTCTCTATCCGTCATCATGTTAAATCCACCAATAGCGCGCCAGGTGGATAAGCCAGTCTGTGATTGGTTCCCACAAAAGTGTAACCGAAGCAGGATAAATGAATGTACAGGTTTCCAGACTGAGATGCAGGGCGAAATCAAATCACCGGCAGATCAGGCCGGGTTTACCCAGGTTAGACCCCTTTTGCCTTCAGAACTGCCTTAATTCTTGGTTACATAGATTCAACAAGGTGCTGGAAACATTCCTCAGAGATTTTGGTTCATATTGACATGACAGCATCCCACAGTTGCTGCAGAATTGTCGGCTGCACATCCATGATGTGAATCTCCAATTCCATCACATCCCAAAGTTGCTCTATTAGATTGAGATTTGGTGACTGTGGAGGCCATTTAAGTATAGTGAACTCACTGTTATGTTCAAGAAACCAGTTTGAGATTATTTCAGCTTTGTGGCATGGCGAATAAAGTAGCCATCAGAAAAATGTGTACCCTGTGGTCATAAAGGGATGGACAATGGAAAGAAAATATCCCCCACACCCTTATACCACCGCCACCATCCTGAACCGTTGATACAAGGCATGATGGACCTCATTTTTTTTTACACTAAATTCTGACCGTACCATTTGAATTTCCATGCAGAAATCGTGTCTCATCAGACCAGGCAACATTTTTCTAATCTTCTATCGTCATTTTGGTGAGCCCGTGCAATCTGTAGTCTCAGTTTTATGTTCTTTGCTGACAGGAGTGACACCCGGTGTGTTCTTCTGCTGCTGTTGCTCACCTGCTACAAGGTTCGACGTGTTGTGCTTTTAGAAATGCTCTTCTGCATACCTCGGTTATAGCGAGTGTTTATTTGAGTTACTGTTTCTATCAACTCAAACCAGTCTGGCCATTCTCCTCTGACCTCTGGCATCAACAAGGCATTTTCATCCACAGAACTGCCGCTCACTGGATAGTTCCTCTTTTTTGGACTATTCTCTGTGAACCCTAGAAATGGATGTTTGTGAAAATCCCAGTAGACCAGGAGTTTCTGAAATACTCAGACCAGCCTGTCTGGCACCAACAACCATGCCACATTCAAAGTCACTTAAATAATCTTTCTTCCCCATTCTGATGTTCAGTTTGAACTTCAGCAGATCGTCTACGTGCCTAAATGCAATGAGTTGCTGCCATGTGATTGGCTGATTAGATATTTCCGGTAACAAGAAATTTAACACGGGTACCTAATAGAGTGGCCGGTGAGTGTATGTATATAGCAGATTAAATCTTTCATCATGTCTTCTAGTGTGGGCAGTGTGTGGACCAGATCAGGCTGAGATTCTTCTCCACTTCAGATCTGCTATCTGCACACTAGGCCGAATCTCAGCACTTCATTTGCATTGTCCAGAGGGAGGTTTCACTGACTCCCCTCCACCTAAGGCCAGTGCTGTAGGGGTGGTGGATCATTCCATCTGCTTGCATCTCAGTGTTCAGGTAATGCAGACTAAGATTTTCCTTGTTAAATGGTGCTTATATATATACTGCTGATGTCTCATTCTCTCTCTCTGTCAACGTGCTCAGAATGGCTTTAATGCTGACAAACAGAGAGCTCTTCTCTCTCAGCGCAGAGAAAAGCTGGCTTCCAAACTCAAGCAAGCCCTGACTCGGACCCACATGCCCAACTACACAGAAAAAGTACCTGATAAAATCAGACAAGAGATGGAGAATAAGGTGAGTACATAGGATAATGGGAAGTTTACTTTACAAAATCAGTACAGATCATATTACACAATGAAGCCTATTGTAGGAACTTTTCTTTTCATTTTCACATTATTTTGTCATTATCACAATCACTATTATATATTATTTAAATTGTTAAATAATGTAATCGTCATGTGCATCATGCTAATATTTGTTAATCAAATGTAAGTTAATTTTATTTTATTTCACCACTATTACACTGAGAAAATATTT
This sequence comes from Pseudorasbora parva, assembly GCF_024679245.1. NCBI lineage: Eukaryota > Metazoa > Chordata > Actinopteri > Cypriniformes > Gobionidae > Pseudorasbora > Pseudorasbora parva. The sequence goes on from NC_090190.1 coordinate 15,855,405, forward strand.
ACATTAAATAATCAAAATTTATATTTATATATAATTTTTTTTTTCTTTTTTTTTAATTAATATAATGACAGTTTGGAAGGCTTAATTTATAATTCTAATTCCTTTCCATTCCTGAGCTTGGACTTTTCTTTGTAAGATTCACACACCTATACATGAGAGAGAAATTTGAAAACCAAATTTAAATAAAATAGATAGTCTACCAGATTCCTATGTTACTTGAAATTCATGAGCTTACTTGCAAGCCTGCACACTGTTTTCATACACTGTTGAAATTCCATCCAACAGAAAAACATTATTTATTTTGTGTTAGGAAAGTTCAATATGAGATTATCCACATGAATTTCTTTGCTTTGAAATGTTTATGCATGCACTGCATATGCTTCAATCGGTATATCCCATGAGAAAGCTAAATTCTTGTCAATAGAATAATATATACAGCTGAAGGAGCTTGCATACATTTATTGTGTTCTAAAATATCCAGATTACAGCTATGGAGCAGGAGATGAAGAACATTGAGGACCAACTTTTGGCTTTTGAAGAAACTAGGAAAGAAGTCTAATGGGCACATTGAACCAAATACTAAAGCCATCCAATAACCAGAAGTAAAGAATACTTTGAGTCACTGCTTTATTCAACAACAACAAATAAATACATGTTTGGTGCATATTTGTATGTTAGTTTGTATGTAACAAATGTAAAATAAATTATTTAACAAATAACAATGAATCATTTTGCTTTTGTGTACCTATTTTGATTAATATACAATTCTGTGAAATACATAAGATTCCTTTCAATTACTAAGGTTAAATATGGACTTTTCATGTATAGGTGGGTGAGATTTACCCACCTATACATGAGAAAGAAATTTGAAAACCAAATGTACTAGCTAGTCTCCCAGTCCCAGATTTTTGTTACTTGAAATGCATGAGTTTACTCCCAAGCCTCATTGCACACCATTTTCATACACTGTTGCAATTCGATTTTAAAAAGAAAACATGATTTATTTTGTGTTATTAAAGTTTAGTATGATATTATCCACATGTATTTATGTATATTACAGTACCTCTTTCAAAAGAGGTCATCTATGCTTTACAAATTAACCAGTTCTGTTCTCTGCCTATAGAAATGAAGGATGGAAACTTGTCTGAAAGGTACATTGCTGGTGATTTTTTAGGGTGAATCAAAAGCATAATTCAGCCTGTTTTAGAAACATTATTAGGCAATATTGTTTTATGTAGTACATTATGCTAATATACTGTATGTATGTTTTGATATATATGTATTGTTAGGGGTTAACAGTTTATGACCCAAGACCAGTAGTGAAAAATGAAAACCAAGAGTAAGGAGTGCAATTAAGAAAAAATTATGGAAGTATAGACCATTTCAAGTTTCATCAGCAGAAGCCAGCAAGTCTCTCAAGGACTTGTATTCCACGCGCCCTCTCTCCCCGTCTTGTCGTACCGTACATACAATTGTCCCAACAGTTTTTAAGGTCTATTCCACGTCATTAATGCTAGGTGGATGATTCTGATTGTTTCAGAGAAAATTAACAGTCATGGTAAATTTCCACACATTGTCAGTTAATCAGTTTCATGTGTCCATAGACGTGTCACTTGTTGACGCTTTCACTCCAGATTTAGGCCATTAGTGACCTGCCAGATCTGGAGCAGGCACCAGCTTGTCCAGAACAACAAGTCCAGCCATCTCTTAGGATGCCTGTAATCCACCTCCTTAACACTGATCTGTAACACAGAATACTGCGCACATACAAAGATACCTATATCCAAGGTTGGAGCTGATTAAGCTCCAGTTCAAATTAGAATGTTCCCCAAAACATACTGATAACATGTGATTGCTCTCAGTGAGAGGTACAGAAAATAGTACAGGCAATATTCATCTTGATTAGTGATTTAGTGCTTCAGTAAAAGGAAATATAAAAATAATAAAATAATAAATTAAATGGAACTCTATTGATTAAGTAAAAACAATAACTGGAAAGAATCATAATAATATAGGATGATAAATATTTATTAAGGTTTGATTATGAATTTAATTAGGATACACACACACACACACACACACAGACAGGTATATTGCATTTCAGAATCCCCCTTTCAGTATATAAAACAAATATATATTTTTTTATTATATATGCAATAACTGATTTATCTTCATTTTAAGTAAATACCAGTTCAATATTTTTTTTTAAACTTCTAAATTTCAGATTTTGAAAATGCAGTTTGATTTTATAACAGTAACATGATCTAAAGTTATGCATTTATAATACATACCCACTTTATAAGCACCTGCCAAAACAATACAATTATGTGTGTAGGCAGTAGGTGTCATTGTTGATTGTGTCATTGTTGCCTAATCTACGGATGAAAGTATCTCAGCAGGGAGCTCTTCTTCATCATTCATATCTTCCCCATCAGTTGCATTCTCATCTAGGTCAGACTCTGTGTTGTCCTCAATTTCACGATTCCCCCTAATCTACCATGTTGGTTTCTTCATCGATGGAGTCACGATAATACAAAAGGTCAAGGATCTTGTGATGTTTTTTCATTGTACTGATAATGAAATATGAACAATGCCCAAGAGAGTCGTATTAATAAGGCATGAGAAAATATCTGGAGTAACAGTGAGCAAGTGCTCTTTACCAAAAGTGGAAAAGGAAAAAATATTACAGGTGGAAACAGATCTGGACAGCAACACGAGTGCCAGTTCTCATTTGAAGGCTTCTAAAACTCAGAACTCAAAATAGTGAAAACAACAATTAAATGTTAAATACTAAAATATTTCTACATGATGATAGCATTTCTTCACCTATAATAATAATAATAATAATAATAATATTTAGTTAGATTTATATAGCGCTTTTCTAGGCACTCAAAGTGCTTTACATATTGAAGGGGGGAATCTCATCAACCACCACCAATCTGCAGCATCCACCTGGGTGATGCAATGAAGGCCATGTTGCGCCAGAACGCCGACCACACACCAGCTGATTGGTGGAGAGGAGACAGAGTGATGAAGCCAGTCAGTATATGGGGATGATTAGGAGGCAATGAGGTTATTTTATAAGGTTCTATCTGACATTTTTGTCAAAACTGCATGGGTTATTCACATATGTGACAACTTATTTACATTATGTGTAAATACATTATACATAATGTATTTATTTTTACATTAAGTTGTGTAAATTTTGGGACTTTTTATTTAGAAAATAATGAATGAAATGCAAAAACTTTGAAGCTCAATATTTCAAAACTGCTCAGAATGCAGAGAACCGTATAGTTCCAAGGTGGCAATTTGCATATATTTAACACTTACACAGTCATGCTTAAAAGCCTACACCAAGTTATTTTAACAAAAAAGTTTTATTTTAGCATACAGTCCTGAATACGATGTAGTCCACAAGACAAAAAATATCTGTAATTATTAAAATGACTGTTCAGATCCTATTTTTTTTTTAAATCCTAGTTTTTCAGCATCATTTGCATATTTCCTTTTGCATATTTGAACCCTATACTATATGTTAATTTAATTAATTAATTTGTTCAGTTCGCTGTAAATTTGAAACAGTGATCTTGGCGTTGCTAGAGCCTGCTCTAAAGTTTGAGCGCTGTTTATAAGGGTCTTAGCCTACATCAAAAACAAATCATTTATTAAAATAAGGTATTACGTTATTTATCCACAAATGTAATGCATTACCAGCCCCTTTTCTAGCGCTAGTTTTCAGTCCATTGAATGCAAGAATAAATGAATATCCTACCTTTCCAAATATACATAAAATAAAAGGTACAACAGCTTCTTTTGCCTCAAATAAGATAGAAATGATTGTAAATGAGCATAAGCCCCATACGGTCCGCCATTTTTTGTTTACATATCACAATTTCTTGCTCAGGCAGTTTGGCATGCATGACTGCCTGGAACGCTACAAAGTCGTGATTTGATGGTGACGTTGATATCGCGGGACCATGGTGAAGTCTGTTTATAGCCTTTAGCTTTTACTTCTGTCAGCAGCATTTCGTCTTTAAAATTCACAAAAGTTTTGTTCATCTGTGGCAACTATCTTGATGGACACAACGTGTAAGTATCATACACCTTAATTGTTTTTTTCCCCCAGGGAACCAATTGATGCTAACTGCCGGTTGGCCTACAAAGTGAAGTCCCGCCCAAAAAATGTATTGCTTAAGAAGCTATTAAGAAAAGAGTATATCGGTTTCATACTGACTTTAATGTTAAAGGCTTGCTATTTGATCAGGTGTTTTGCTGTTGTTTGAGTGATTTTGGGGAATTGTATTGAATCATTTAGGGTCAATTTGACCCATGATTTTGATTTCAAACCTTTAATTTTTTAAAATTGGGTTAATTTGTTTTTAATTTATTCAGATTCAGGTAGGATACTTTAATGATACACCAATGATAAACTCTTTTTTTGCATTACAGTAGACCTAACGTCTTAATTGCCATAATAATAATAATAATAATAATAATAATAATAATAATAATAATAATAATAATGTCACAATGCAGTATAAATCCACAAAATAGGCTAAAATAAATATACATTATTTCTTTAACTGGTGATGTTGGGTTGACCAGAATTTTCCCCAGTGAGATTTATTCTTTATGAATTTTTTTGCAGATATCATATAACAAGCTTTCAGGTGCCCAGCCCATCACCACCTCGCGACGGTTGCTAAGGCATCTTGTTACTAGGGAAATGGCGAAGGGGAGGGAAGCGCGAGGGGGGCGGGTCCTACTTAGTGAGTCAATCCGGAAGTGGAGAATCGCTTTGACTGTACACACACAGAGCGGCGGCGTCAAAAGAAGCCCTCCATCAGTGCATAACTGTAAACGAGGACGTTTAAACAAGAGTCCGATACCGCACGTCCTCACCTCCCCAGGTTAGATCGCTGCAGACCTTACCGGATGTGAAACACGGAGCGGGACAGAGCACATACACACTCGGGTAGAGAGGGAAATGGGCGACAGCTGCAGGAATGGAAAGAGCCGTATATTGACAGCAGCGGCGAGTGAAGGCGACCGATGAGGATGATGATGAAGAGTGAAAAGTGAAGCTTTCATTCAGACGGTCAGCATCTCTTCGGTCACGGCCATCTCGCTGTTTAACCCAATCCTGTTCAGAGATGATGAAAGGTGAGAGCGGTCGTGGTTTGTAGTGTGTATAACTAAGTGTTAGCCACTAGTTATATTAAAAACCGCTGTGATTTTCCCCAGTGTGAGTGTGAAACTGTTTTAAAGACCAGAATAAATATATGAATACATCCTTCTCAAGTCATGACCCTCATATTCTGCCTTGAGTTTTAGCTTCAGGCAGGTTTAGTGCAGTAGATGATCTCTTTATGAGGGTTAAAGGGGAAAGTCTGTCCAGTTGAACCTTTAACATCATGTACCGTCAGTAACGTGTGTGTCCTGTCCTTCTGCTAGTGTTTATGATGACAGACTTCAGCTGTGCGACTCAGACTTACTCCACCGGTCAAACATGTACAAGTTAAACCAAGATGCCACGTCATCTTACACTATAACTTAACACTACTTTACCCCTCAGACCAACACATGAGGATCAGTTGTGTTCATGTCGTGTAATTCTTTGTTTCTCTTAAGCGATTTGTTAAAGAAATCCTGCGAATTCTACCGTTAGTTGTCCCTATTACGGGTATTTGTAATATAATGATATGCAATACTGTATGTAAATAATGTGAGATATATATATATATATATATATATATATATATATATATATATATATATATATATATATATATATATATATATATATATATTCAGTTAAAAAAACTGAAGTAGCTACTAAAATGAAAACATTAAAGCTAAATATAAATATTTAACAACAAAAAAACTAATAAAAATGACAGCACCTAACAAAGAGTAAAATGAAAACGAAAAATTTACAAAAAAAAGCAATTTTAAAATATGAATAAATAATATAGCCTAATAGTATAGTATAAATATGGTTTGTTTATATAGTTTGTTTATAAATTATTCTGTGGTTTCCACCACAGAATCATTTATTTTAATGTATATTATTTTTTATTATGGTTTTCAAACATCAAAACTAGACAAAGAGACCTTTGGTATAACAAAAATCTGTGAAATGTAAAATAAAATAAAAAAAACTTTATACAAAGCCAACCTCTGGTACAAAGTGTATCGCAATATTACAGAAAGTGATTGTTAGATCTGATAAATAAATGATCATACTTGTTTTAAGATAATTTTTTAAGACCGTTTTCCCTTGCAACTAGTTTACATCTCGCAGTTGTGACTTTTTTTCTCAAAATATATAAACTAGAGACTGCGAGTTATAATATAAGAATTCCGTGATAATATATGATAATATTCTGTGATAATATATGATAATATAATATCAATATCAGTGGGGGAAACAAGCTTCCATATATAAAAAATATTAAAATATTACTAACCAGAACTGACTGTATAACCATAAATGAATATATATTTTGAATAAATTAATATATATGAGCAAACAGTTTAAGATTTAAAAATATTCCTCATTTTTTTTAGTGGTGGCTAAGATCAAGTTTCCACCATTTTATTTTAGTAAAACTGTAGCAATAGAATAACAATAATTATGGTTTCCATGGTGCATTTTAGTAGGAAAATCCAGTTTTATTCTCCAGTTTAACCAAACATTTCGAAACATGTGTTCCTACGTTTCATGTTCAGAACAGCTAAACCTTCTTTACAAGTGAGCCTTTCAGGGTGTTGCATGTGTTAATGTGAGTGAAAGGGGTGTTAAAAGTTCTTTGGAGAGTTAACTGGCAGTGTTCTCTCTTTACATGAGTGAGTACAGTACTTCCCTCCCCTTTCCTTTCTATTCCCCTCCCCTTTTGCTCATCTGTTTCTTGCTGATCAGCTCCTTGTGAATAGTTGGGGGAGAGACGTGGGAACATAGTCTGCTCTGTGTCCAGGTAATGCTTAACAATACGTCTTATCCGTTCCATACGATCCACTGCCAAATAAGCAACTTTTGGGCATCTTGTTTTACTTTCTGCTTGATTTGTTCCTGGACTGTGGTTCTTCATGATCTATGGGCGTCTCTTGCTTTTTTGTATATATAATGTTTTAGCTCTTTTCTCATTCGGCAGGCTCTATTTACAATCTTGTCTTTTTCCTGTTAAAAAGTCTTCTGTTTAGTGGTCACATTTGATTCCAGGTGTTTTTGATGAAACTACGCTCATATGTGTGCAGGCACAAACGGGAACTGGATGTGTTTCTGTCTTGTTTGTTCCTCAAAAAAAAAAAAGCATGATTATGGGAGTTTCAAACCCATCAAGGCTTAAATGGTTCCGTCTGTCCTGCTGATTGTAGTTTTGTAAGTGAGTTTAGAGAAGTTAGTCTTAGATATCTTTTCTAACAGGGTTAAGTGGAGATTAGTTGCTTGCAGCCAGAAGATTATTGAGGTTATTAATGGCACAGCAGACACCTTTCCTGTGCAAAGCACTTTATTAGGTGGTCTTTTGATGTCCATTGCCACATTGTAACTCTTAGGCTGTTTTATAGTATCATTTTACCCTTTAGCACTGGTGATATATGAAATGGAAATGCATTTTAATCATTGTTTGATCGGTGTTTGCAGTGTTACATGTGTGATGTGAATAGAATGACAAGCAGTCTTATGACCCCCGTATTGACTTTTGTGTGCGGCTCAGTGTCTGTCACAAACAATGAATGGACTTTGTCATTAAACAGTTTATTTCACTAGCTAAACAACAGTATCTGACTAATGTCATAAAGGAAAGTTTGTCATTTTTAGTTGTAGATTTCCCGTGGAAAAATGTAGCTTCAGATGCAGATTGTTCCTTTTTTTAACCATTTTCCCTTTTAGTCATCGTTTCCAAACCGATAAGACTTTTGTCAATCTTTGAAGCACAAATACATTTTAAGAGATTGTAAAACAAATCCACAAATCAAGGGATTTAATTAAGTCTCCTAAAGAGAGACAATCGATTTATACGATGAACAAATTTAGTTTTAATGCAAATGTTTGTGTACATCTCATATGCTGCATTAAATTGAGCAAGAGTGACTAAAGACTTTTAGGGTGCTTTCACACCTGGCTCCTTTGGTGCATTTTCCCCATGACTTCTGTTAATTTAGGCACATATGAAAACTGCAAAACGAACAGTCTGATTTACCAGACCGTGGTTGTCCTAGCCCACTTAAAAATGAACTTTGGAGCTTTTTACTTATGGTGAGAAACCAATCCAACCCAACAGCCCAGCGAAACCAGACTGTATCACAATGCATGATGGGTAATTGCGTACGTTGCGTGAAAAGCAGCTGTGTTTGTTTTGGTAATACCTTTCAAAATGAATCGTGGGCAAAGCACGTCTTTTCATTTTAAAATGATGTCTAATTTGCTCTTCTCGAAAATATGTATAATTATGTTGTCCCGACAAAGCCTTGATTCATGCACAAAATTATAAAGTAATATAACAACAAAGCTATCCGATTTGTTGTCTATCCATCCTGATGGATTACCACTATGATACCAAATTATCTGACCGTACACATAATGTAGTGATGGTATGGTTAGGATTAGGATTTGGGGTTAGGATTAGCTCGAAACAGTACCTACTACAGTCACAGAATTCACAAAACACCTTAACATTAAAAGGTGCACTCTGTAAAAGGAGAGAGGTTTGTATTTAATAATACATTTTGGTCCATTTAAAAAAGTAATCGAACCAAGAATAAATTGTAACATAACATTGTAACAATTTTAATCCCTGTTTTGGGACAAAGCAAACAATCTACGGATCTGAAAATACCTTTTATATTGTTGCAAAATATTTCTATTTCAAATAAATGCTGTTCTTTTGAACAAAATACATGTTTCACAGTTTCTTCAAATATATTAAGGCAATAATAAAATATTAAACAACTGTTCTCAACATTGATAATAATAAGGCATATTTCTTGAGCAGCATGTTAGAATGATTTCTGACTGATCATGTGACATAAAAGGACTGAAGTTATGGCACGGAAAATTCAGCTTTGCCATCAGGAATGTTACATTTTAAAATAATTTTTCGCAATGTTACTGTTTCTTCTTTTGATCAAATAAATGCAGCCTTAGTGAGCATAAGAGGCTTTTTTTCAAAAATCTTTTGAACGATAGTGTATATTGACTATAAGCATGTTATATATAAGTATTTGCTCATGAAAAACCCAGATGTTCACTAGTAGAAATGATACATTGGATTTACTTAACTTTTTTATGTCAACTGGTTCCACGTAACTGGGTTATGTTGAATTGAATTAACATTATTTCAGTAAACGTTTTTATTTTATTTTATTTTTATTTTTTCACGTAAGTTCATTTCAATGCCATTTAGTTGAATCAGGTTAACATTCTTAATTTTGTCCAAAACTATTTAATTCAATTATTCTAAAATGAATATATCAAACAAAAACCATAACAAGTAATCCAGTTAAATTACAAATTTAAAAATGTTGTCTAACAAGAAAACCTTTTACAAAATCGTATTGGCTAGCCAGAAGATGGTTTTGTTACATCCATGTCATGGCCAAAGTAGTTGTTTTTTATTGTTAAAACAACTTTAATAGTTATTAGCAGGTGAGTTTACTTTACTTAAATAAAGGGAACAGCATCATGCAATCATTTTTTGAGCTATTAGACTCCATGTGGCCTTTGCTCTCAGGGATCAATACTGTCAGTCCTGTCTGTCTTTCTCAATTTCAGTATTCAGAGTCCACCTGAATAATGTTGTTTTTCTTATGCGGATCGTGCCTGCATAATATTTACCATCCTTCATGAGTGCCATGGGTTTTGTGTCTAATGAAAAAGTGCTTACTCAGAATATTTATGACCCCGTAAATCCACACAGGAACCGTTGGGCAATGCCACGTTTCTGTTTTTGGGTGTACGGATGTTCAGTTCTGCCTGGCTTGCAGCACGCAGAAACTCTTCTTTTGCCAGTGACAGACTTCTGTTCAATGATCATGAGACACATGGTAACATAAACTTGGCACTATAGTGAAACTGACATCATATAGACAGAATTCTTCTAAATTTCACTCTTGGGAATTGTAGGCCTCATTTAGAAGGAAATTCCTTTCTGGTTTACAAATTATGTTGGTCTGGCCCACTTAGAAAAAATAGACTTGCCCTTGTTAGTAGCTGCCCCTGCCGCCCACAGACATGTAGGGTCATGAAACCCATCAGCTAATTGGGATCCAGAGTTTCTCTGAGGAACACAGCAGGACAGTTTAGAGTGATATCTTTGTGTTGATTTCTGTTTCAGTTCACCCGAGTGTGAAAAAAAAAATCATCATTGACTGTCATGATAATTACGGAGTGCTCTCTCTATTGATGGCGCACGGCGGCCTGATCAAACTGTCAGTTTTAATTACTCTGGAGTGCCCTCAGCCTGCCAAGAGCTGGGTTTGCATAGTTTTCAAAGCATGCTGGGAAATTTGTACTTCCTAAAGCCCTCCTGTGGAGTGAGGTGAATGAAATACTCTAATTTGTGTTCAAGATGAAGGCAGCTGTTGTACAGATGAAATATAGGCGAGACTGTTAGAGAAAAAAATATTTAATGGTAATCATACTGCGATGAAAGCCCAATATTTCCCATCCAAACACCACTACGACATGATGTGAATGTAAAGACAAGATGTGCGGTGATAAATGTTGTTGGAGCCATCACAAGAGATTGTGGTTGACTTGTGGGTAACTGCCTTCAATAAGTGATTCATCATAACTGCAGTCAGACGTTTTTTTTTATTAAAAAACTGTTGACTTCTGTTCAAACGACAGAAATTCTTGCTTGTATGTTACTTGCATCTGTCGTTGTGTACTCCAATGGTAATAGACCTTAGACAGGGTTAACACTGTACAGCCTGTAAAAATGTTATTCTTTTAATATATACATTTTAATATATAAAAAAATGCATTTTATAATTTAATAATATAAATTATTTTCAATGATATTATTTAATATAATAACATGCCAATATTTACAAGACGGCATCACACAGTTGCTGCAGATTTGTCAGCTGCACATCTGCAAATCTCGAATTCCATCGCATCCCAATACTGCTCTTTTGGACTGAGATCTGGTGACTGTGGAGGCCATTTGAATATAGCGAACTCATTGTCATGTTCAAGAAACCAGTTTTAGATGATATGATCTTTGACATGGTGCGCTATCCTGGTGGAAGTAGCCACCAGAAGATGGGTACACTGTGGTCATAAAGGGATGGACATTATGAGCAACAATACTCAGGTAGGCTGTGGGATTTAAATTAAGATCAATTGGTACTAAGAGGCAAAACAAGTGTAAATATCCCGACACCCTTACACCAACACCACCTGCATGAACCGTTAACAAGGCAGTATGGATCCATGCTTTCATGATGTTTACACCAAATTCTCCCTACCATCTAAAATATGCAGCAGAAATAGAGATTCATCCGACCGGGCAACGTTTTTTTAATCTTCTATCGTCTCATTTTGGTGAGCCCATGAAAACTGGCGTTGTGCACTTGTTCTGCTGTAGCCCATCTGCTTCAAGGTTTGATGTGTTGTGCATTCAAAGATGCATACTTCAGCTATAGTAGTGTGTGGTCATTAAGTTACTGTTGCTTTTCTATCAGCTTGAACCAGTCTGGCCATTCTTTTCTGAACTCTGGCATCAACAAGGCATTTTCATCCACAGAACTGCCGCTCACTGAATATTTTTCTTTTTCTGACCATTCTCTGTGAACCCTAGAAATGGTTGTGAGTGAAAATTCCAGTAGATCAGCAGTTTCTGAAATACCCAGACCAGCACGTCTGGCACCAACAACCATGCCACATTCAAAGTCACTTAAATAATGCTCAGTTTGAACTTGCAGATCGTCTTGACTATGTCTGCCTAAATGCATTGAGTTTCTGCCACGTGATTGGCTGATTAGATTTGTGTTAAAGGGGTGGTTATATGCGATTAAACTTTAGTTAGTGTGTAATGTTGCTGCTTGAGCATAAACAGTATCTGCAAAGTTACAGCGCTGAAAGTTCAATACATACGGAGATATTGTCTTTTAAAGTTTTAGCAGTTTATTGCCTACAAAAACGACCGGTTTGGACTACAACAAGCTTCTTCCTGGGTTGGTGACTTTATAAACCCTTGCTAGTTACCGCTTATGTGACTTCTGCCAATAATGGTAAGGGCCGTGACGTTTCCGGACAACTTGTGCTTGGCACTTCAGCCAATAAAAATACATGAAACTACATTTGGCCATCTAACCAATCTAAGACCATTGCGTTTTTTGGAGGGATTGGGAAGCAAATGAGCCGTTCAAAGGACAGTGGAGACAGCGTTGTGGAATAAAGGTAAAATATACGAAAAATACGGCGTTTAAAAAAAAAAAGAAGTATTAAGACATGTTATACTGCGCCCCATAAACACAAACAAAGCCTAGGAAAAAAACACCCTTTTAACAAGCAGTTGAACAGGTACACCTAATACAGTTAAGTCAACTTTATTTATATAGTGCTTTTTACAATAGCGATATTATTTTGTATTTTTCAAAGAATCTTCACAGTGTTAACAGTAAAATAATGCAACAGAATTTGATAAAGTGGCCGGTGAGTGTATAATATTGTTATAGTGAAGTTAATCATGTAAAAAACAACAACTTTGTTTTATCAAACAAAATATATCTTAGTAAAATAAGTTACGTTTTTAATTAGTGATCTTAATTACTTAATGTACCTATTACGTCACAAATTTTCAATGATTATTGTGTATAAAACAAAGTAAACATAAGTTTCTCAGATGCACCACATTTTCTTTATTCTGTCTATAACTTGATCAAAATCAGTAAATATTACCCAGCAAAAAGATGTGCATCATGAGTCATTGAACTGGCCTTATCTGTTATGTACATCACTCTTGTCTGTGATTTATTTATTTTAGGTTTTATCCTTATCTTTAAATTTATGTCTTGCTTTTCCCCTATTTATAGCATTTTCCTCACTACAGTCCCTCATGTGGTGTCACTGGGCCATGGTTCGCAAGAAAGGATCTCTTATTTTGTGTGGAGCATTTCTGTTTGTCGCCTGGAACGCCTTGCTCCTGCTCTTCTTATGGGGGAGGCCTCCCATTGGCCGACTTGGTGAGGGAGGCGGAGCTGAACCAGGGGCCGGAGAAGAATGGGGAGCCAGGAAAGCAAAAGTGGGTGGAGCTAATGGATTGGCCGGCGAAGTGATAAGATTGGCCGAAGAAGTAGAATCGGAACTGGAGACTCAGAAAAAGCTCCTCAAACAGATACAGAGTCACAGGGAACTATGGGAGCAGCGGAAAGAATTGGGAAAGAGGGAATCTGAGGGCGCAAAAGATGAAAAGAACATTGAGGAGCATAAAAAACTTCAGCAGATTCCTGCAGTTTCTCTTAGTCATAAAACTGTCGATGATACAAAAACTGTTACAAAAAATACACAGACTATATTGGTTACGCCGCCTCTGCTAGTCACGAAAGAGCAGGAACTGGACCAAGAGAACAAGCAAATGGTGGAAAATGAAGTAGGCCTTACTAAGCCAAGCCCTCAAATCATTATCCCAATTCTCGTCATTGCCTGTGACAGAGTAACAGTGAGGAGGAGTTTGGATAAATTGATACAGTACCGTCCTTCTGCTGAGCTTTATCCAATCATTGTCAGCCAGGACTGTGGCCATGCAGAAACGGCAAGGGTGATTGGCTCCTATGGCAGTCAGATAACCCACATTAGCCAACCGGATCTAGCGGACATTCCAGTGCGACCTGATCACAGGAAGTTCCAGGGTTACTACAAGATCTCCAGGCACTACCGTTGGGCTCTGAACCAAGTGTTCAATGTCTTCGCTTACTCCACAGTGGTCATTGTGGAGGATGACCTGGAGGTAAGATCATGAATATGTTTTGAATATGTGCATTTATGACTAGTACTCAGTGATCGTATTCATCCTGCATTTGAGCGTCATTATATGTTAACCAGATCTGAATAGTACCGTATCTGAAAGGAAGTCAATTTTTTTCTCTTTCATAATTCATAGAGAGGAATTTTGATAAGAGCTTCTCTCACTCAGAGGGAATATTTTCGTTTGCACATTTCTGAACCATTTCCTTTGAAAAGTCTCACAGGTGAACTGATTACAAAGTCTAATATGCGCCCTAAAAAACCTTTAATAGGACAGCAGTAAAGCTCCAGGTCTGTTGTCAGGAGTTCTCTAAAGGAAGGGATCAAGGTGTATTCAGGTGCTATTCAGCCAAACATGTTTTTGAACACTCCTCACTGTGTCCTGTGAAGGCTTTGATGACTCTGTGCTTTAAAGGTGTTGCATTTACAATTTATTTATTTTTTGAAATAGCAAACCTCCATACTCAAGGTGAAAGGGAGTTAAATAACCAGGAATATGGCATGGACAACCTTTAAAAATATAGTTTTTAGGAGTATACTTTTTGTATTCATGTTGTTTTTTTAAATGGTTTTGTAAGATTTTCAGGGGAAAAAAAAAAACATTTAATAACCCTCCAGGAAACATCTTGAATACATAAATAAATGTACACATTTTAGTTATTTGCAAAAAGGTTTTTAAATATATAGTGAGTATTTTTTACAAATTAATTCTTAGATATCATTAGGTTTTGGGGGAATTACACCACATGACATATTTCACCTGCATTATGAATATGACATTATGATACTGAACATCATAGCTAAGCACCACTGAGATTCCCTAAGGCCCAAACACATTTTTTTTCTACATTGTTATAAAACAGCCAGCTGGCTGAACAAATGTTCACCTAACCACCTTTGAACACATGTATAACTAGCCATTTCTGTCCAGATAGTTTAGAAATAGTTTCTTGTTCATCATCAGTTCTTCTTAATGTCTTAAAACTGCTCTCATTTCATTTTGTAGGTGGCCCCAGACTTTTTTGAGTATTTCCGTGCGCTCTACCCCATATTGAGTTCGGATCCGACTCTGTGGTGCATTTCCGCCTGGAATGATAACGGACGGGATGGGCTGGTTGACCCAGGCAAGGCTGACCTCCTTTACCGGACAGATTTCTTTCCTGGCCTCGGATGGATGCTTTTGAAGGAAGTCTGGGCAGAGTTGGAACCTAAGTGGCCCAAGGCGTTCTGGGATGACTGGATGCGGCACCCAGAGCAGCGGAAGGATCGCTCGTGCATTCGTCCTGAGATCTCGAGGACTATTACTTTTGGCCGGAAAGGCGTCAGTTTGGGTCAATTTTTTGACCAGTATCTGCGCTACATAAAACTCAATGCTGAATTTGTGCCTTTCACTAAACTCGACTTGTCCTACTTGGTCAAGGAGAAGTACGATGAAACCTTTGAAAAGGAAGTGTATAGCGCCCTCTTGGTAAAGGTCGAGGAGCTACAGCAAGGTGGAAGCCTGAAAGGTTCTGGGCCGTTTCGAGTTCAGTACTCCAGCAGAGACAGCTTTAAAGTGCTGGCCCGCAACTTGGGAGTTATGGACGACTTGAAGTCAGGTGTTCCCCGTGCCGGTTACAGGGGCGTAGTCAGCTTTATATCCCGTGGGCGAAGAATTTATCTGGCTCCCCCTGAGGGCTGGACTAAATATGACACCAGCTGGAGCTGAGGATTTGACCACAAAAGGCAAGAAAGAGAGAACTCACAACTTATATTACAAGTATAGGAGGAGAAAAAGCCCTCTCAAACCAAAGAAAACAGAGGCAGGGTGTAAACAGTAGAGAAAAGCTTAGAAGCGAGTATAAAATAACCGCTGTTTTGTCATGGAAGAACTTCCAGGCATGCTGGAAACAGCACAAAACGGTGGTGCATCGTATTTGCGCAGCAATCATGCAACAATCTTCCCTCAGAGAAAATAGTAATCACGCTGCAAACAGCTTTTATGCAGGATCGCTCATTCTGATATGGAGAAAAAATTATCAGATTTTTTATTATTATTTTTATTATTAACATACTGACCTTTCTGTTGCTTTCAACATCAATGCAAAAGGCATACAAGAGGTCTTATATTTTATCCTACCACAGTGTCTTTTGGGAGAATCTCACGATAACATTTCACTCAAAAAGAAAAAAGTTAATATTTTTATATTTGCATATATACAGAAGAAAAATGTATCCTATTCTTGGGACCATGCTTTTTCTTTGCGACATTTGCATCACAAGCATATCCCCCTACCCCCAATTTATCATTAATAAATTGTAATAAAATGTAATGATTTTGAAAATTATTGCATCATTATATATATATATATATATATATATATATATATATATATATATATATATATATATATATATATATATATATATAGATGTAGAAGGAGAAAAAATAGATATAGAAGGAGAAAAAATCAATATCCAAATAATTTCTTTTTACTAGTTCCGTAATTTCTTTTTACTAGTTCCGTGAGATTCGGCCTTTGAAAGACCAATCTGAGTGTTTTTTTTAGTCCCTGACATCATTATAAATGAAAAATGTGTATAATTGTTGTCTAATTTGAAATGCGCAGACTTGTTCATTTGACTTTTTATGTAGCACCATTGAATCGATGAAGTTTGAAGTTATGAAGCTTGTGGCAGAAATGATTCAAGGCTCATGTATCTGACATACCAAATCTCTGGACGACATCTCATCTGTGCCATTCTGTTGAAGTACTGTACTTGAACCTGTTTTTGTTTTAACTGTTCTTCCTGGCCTGGGAGAACTCTTGTTGTTGTTTTCTTTTTAAAGATGTTGTAGGTTTGTTGCAAAACCAGTGTTCTTAGAAAATCGCTTTACATGTTCTTACGGATGAATGAACGGATTTCAGTAGGCCAGAGATGAGGAAAATTTTTAATTAAATGTACTGTATTTAAATGTTTGGGAGAGAAATTATCTGATATTAATGCATATGCAGTATGAAGAAGTGTGAAACCACTGCCTGATATGTTTATAACTTTATTACATTGAGAATAAAACAGACTATTTTGATATTTGACCGTATATGCTGTATTTTTTTAAATTATTTTTATATCTTATCTGGTAAATTCCTTCCAGGGATCATTTGTCCAAACCCCCCATATCAGCATTGATTCAGGCACCGTTGTGACACCTTTGACGTCTCTGTCGCTCCAGATTTCCTTTCTCACTCCTCTTGCGTCCTGTTGTCTTCCTGTCTCATGGCTCTGCTGTTGACTTAACTATGTTCTTTTCCTGTTCTTGTACCGCCAGCAGCAATTTTATAAAAGCCAAAGGATGTGTGTTACTGATTAGATGAATTGGACGTTCATTTTGTGTTTCTATAGACATTATTCCAGTTACTTAATTTCTGCTGGGAAATAGGTAGGATTCTACCACGACTGATTTGTTGTTAACAAATTGTTAAAATGAAAATATTCAAACATCCAAAACAATGGTGTGTGCTGGGATAAATGCACTCATATGTATTTTGACCAGCTAAGAAGTTGTGAATAGCTTATTAAATGTGTAGTCAAAAAGCGACAGGAACCCGTCCGTCAAACACACACAAGAGACGCGGCTCTTAAAGCTTGGAATATACTCTGCAAGAACTTTGAAAGAAATGTGTTCGTTTTCTCAAGAACAAAGTTCGTTCTGGCAGTACATTCCATACTTCACGAGAAAAGCAGGTGCCGATCATCTGCGTTTCTCTGCATTAACCACGCCCACTTTAAATGTCTGACCAATCACACAATAGTTCTCGGACAACCGCTAGAAAAAAAGTTCTGTTCAGGCGATGTGTCGAGAAAAAGCTGCGAGAACAAACTCCCAATCCAGGGCTGCAAGAACAAAATGACGTTATACAGTTTATTGTTTATTGAGACATTTTGGTGCACAGGGTATTGGTTCCAGTACAATAAATTAATAAATATTAATCTCACACAATAATATTTTATTTCATTTTAAATGACAAAAGCATTTCAATTAAGATATAGCCTACATCATAAAAAAAAATAATTAATACATTATGGAATTAAATTAAAAAAGGATAATTTTGCTAAATAAATCATCTAGGTTGTGTTAAGTTCATAAATATTTGAATATGAACAGCTATTATAAAAATATTTATGAAATGATACCTTTTCTTATTTATATTACGGAAGCTGTGATTTTTATAGTAGTGCATATTTTAAGCTCACCTTACAATAATATAACGTTTCAAAAAAATTACAGATGTGCAAAACCGCAGAACATCAATAAACTGTAAGTTATATTATAATGAATTTAAAGTACAAGCCAGTAATGCCTGTAAAGTAATACATTTGTGTAGCACACAATCTTATAGTAAGCTAACAATGTTCTGCAGCATCTGCGCTATGGGGCTGAAACTATCTTATGGATAAAACTAATTATTTCCCGGTTCCAGGTTATAATATGCAAAATCTAAACATTAATCTCTTAATTTTACAGTAATAAGTTATACTTATCCAAAATAAAGGCATAAACCTCTCCTGGTGAAAGTTTTCTGACGGCTTTCAAAATGGCCGCTGGAGAGTGTAAACACATGGATACCCATATCTCAATGTGCAATGGTCTGATTAGCTTGAAATCACTGAAAGTATATAGTAACAAACACATCAATTGGTTAAGGCATCAAGCAGGATGATAAATAATTGTTTTTCTTGGTTTAATCTAAGCTAAGCTCAAAGATAGTGGTGTGCTTAATGGGTGCGTAAGCTTAATAGGTATAAACTACTCACCCTCAAGCCATCAGGTGTATATTACATTCTTGTTTTAGACAAAAACACGTAGAGTTATATAGTCCAAAAAAGTGCATCCATCCATCATAAAAGTGTTCCATATAATAAAGTATAAAAATACTGAGGCCTAAAAATTAAAAAAGGCCTTCCGACACAAAACAATGTGTTTCTGTAAGAAAAATATCAATATTTAAAACTTTTTAAACTAAAATAACTAGCTTCCGGCAGACGGCCTACGAAAGTCTCTTCGACTTGCGCCAAAAGAGTAGCCCCTGGCGCAATGACGTGGGATGTAATGGCAGCATAAGTGTTGACACCTCTCCCGGTTCAAACAAAAAGGGAAGAAGCTCCTCTTATATTGAAATCCTCTGACATTACCCTTTAAAAATTCTTGTTTTAGACTTCTAATTCGTAACCAGTGTTTTGTTTTGCTCTATTCTCTGCGCTTCCGCATTCATCAATACATCATACGTGAGGTCAGGGGTTACTCTAGAAGATAGTTATTTTAGTTTATAAAGTTTTAAATGTGGATATTTTTCTTACTTCATAAAGTGTTAATTAACCGTGTGAAAAAAAATATTTTTTTTTACCGTGTGGGGTAATTTTATGATGGATGGATGCACTTTTTTGGGCTTAAAAATTTGAACCCCATTTCACTGTCATTATAAAGCTTGGAAGAGCGGAGACATTATTTAATAAAACTCATATACACAAAAGTCATACACCTAGGATGACTTCAGGGTGAGTAAATCATGAGGTAATTTTCCCTTGCCTGCTCAAAATTCAGTGTAAAGATACAACAGAATTTCAAAGCCATACTAAATTGTGCCTGCTCTATCACACATTTGCCCCGGTATCAATTTACTGCTGCTTAAAGGTTAAGCTTACTTTTTTTTTTTTAAGTCTGTGGAAAGACATTTAAAAGTCACTTCAGAACCTTTATAGTGTAAATGAGGTCTGGGGTTTTGATTTCGTTATGGCCCGGGGGCCAGTTGTTCTAAATCTGATCAGATTTCAGCTGGATGATCGGATTGGATCAAATCTTGAAAATGGGTGGATCAACAGAAAAAAAGAATACTGAGGTCAGATTAGATCACAAGAATCCATTCTTGGTTTTGATGTGGATCAAATCTTCCGTTTGTGTTGTTCAAAACCTTTTAGTAAGATCGGGATACCTTTGATTCAATAAAAGAAAAGTGTTTTTTAATATAAAAAAAAGTCAACCTTCAAGTAATTATGTTGTTATGCACTCAATACTTGGTTGGGAATCCTTTTGCAGAAATGACTGCTTCAATGCGGCGTGGCATGGAGGCAATCAGCCTGTGGCACTGCTGAGGTGTTATGGAGGCCCAGGATGCTTCGATAGCGGCCTTAAGCTCATCCAGAGTGTTTGGTCTTGCGTCTCTCAACTTTCTCTTCACAATATCCCACAGATTCTCTATGGTGTTCAGGTCAGGAGAGTTGGCAGGCCAATTGAGCACAGTAATACCATGGTCAGTAAACCATTTAGCAGTGGTTTTGGCACTGTGAGCAGGTGCCAGGTCGTGCTAAATCTCCTTAAAGCTTTTCAGCAGATAGAAGCATGAAGTGCTCCAAAATCTCCTGATAGCTAGCTGCATTGACCCTGCCCTTGATAAAACACAGTGGACCAACACCAGCAGCTGACATGGCACTCCAGACCATCACTGACTGTGGGTACTTGACACTGGACTTCAGGCATTTTGGCATTTCCTTCTCACCAGTCTTCCTCCAGACTCTGGCACCTTGATTTCTGAATGACATGCGAAATTTGCTTTTATCTGAAAAAAGTACTTTGGACCACGGAGCAACAGCCCAGTGCTGCTTCTCTGTAGCCCAAAAGTGGCTTGACCTGGGGAATGCGGCACCTGTAGGCCATTTCCTGCACACGCCTGTGCACGGTGGCTCTGGATGTTTCTACTCCAGACTCAGTCCACTGCTGCCGCAGTTCCCCCAAGGTCTGGAATCGGTCCTTCTCCACAATCTTCCTCAGGGTCCGGTCACCTCTTCTCGTTGTGCATCGTTTTTTGCCACACTTTTTCCTTCCCGCAGACTTCCGACTGAGCTGCCTTGATACAGCACTCTGAGAACAGCCTATTCGTTCAGACGTTTCTTTGTGTCTTACCCTCTCGCTTGAGGGTGTCAATGATGGCCTTCTGGACAGGGTCGGGTTGGCAGTCTTACCCATGATTGCGGTTTTGAGTAATGAACCAGGCTGGGAGTTTTTAAAAGCCTCAGGAATCTTTTGCAGGTGTTTAGAGTTAATTAGTTGATTCAGATGATTAGGTTAATAGCTCGTTTAGAGAACCTTTTCATGATATGCTCATTTTTTGAGACAGGAATTTTGGGTTTTCATGAGCTGTATGCAAAAATCATCAGTATTAAAACAATAAAAGACCTGAAATATTTCAGTTGGTGTGCAATGAATCTAAAATATATGAAAGTTAAATTTTTATCATTACATTATGGAAAATAATGAACTTTATCTCAATATGCAATTTTTTTGAGAAGGACCTGTATATATTTATTTTTTACACTGCATATAAAGTACTTTAGCACAATGATCAGAGTAATGAGAGGAAAAACGAATTTGAATTATTTTGCATTCTCTCACAAATGGTTTGCATTCCCCCCAAAGACTTTTCTTTATCTCTCAAAACCTTTCTTTGCAAATTAGATTTTTTTTTTTCATCACCATTTCCCTTTAGTGCCTTCGTATGGGTCTAACTGTTTAAAGAAAGAAAAAAACCCAGTTTAAATAGAAGGGGATGTTTATGTTGTTTTCTTTCTCTTCAAATAAAGAAACATAGCTAGTAACCTACATTGTGAAATGTAACCCCATTTGGAGCACTGGTAATCCAGATTTGGTCATCTGAAAAGTGTGTATCTGGATCAGGGTGATCCAATCCTATTTGATTAGGTTTGGAGCTAAACTCTGCAGGACAGTGCATCCCCAGGAGCAGGGTTGAAGACCTCTGCTGTATAGCAAAACATGGGATTTCCAAACTGTAATTACTCTGATCCAGATTAAACGTTTGCAACAACTGGGACCAGGTGTATTTTGTTAAGGCCCTTCATTTTTTTCTGTGTTCTGGTTGAGCGTTCACAAGCTTTTCAAAGTATATTCTTTTGACTGTCAGTGTTCTAGTGGTCTGTATTTCAAAGCATTAAAATCACCGGCACACACACTTGTCAAAAAACACAAAAAAACTAGATGGATTTCAGTTGGACAACGCTTGGACATCAGTGGACTGTGCTGATGACAAATTACATTGTGCAAACAAGTGACGTTTGAGAGTGTTCAGGTATCAGCTAAGAGTCTTGTGAACTGCTTTGAGATCACTAATGTTTAAATAACTGAAAACAAAATGTCTGTAAATTAAACATTTTATTTGGCTTAACAAGCATTGATAAATTCAAACAAAGTGGGCATTTGTCTGGCAGTTGAACAAACACTGAATATATTTAATTGATACCTACTTTACTGGTAACAAGCATTCAGGATATACTGCTAATATGTTTTATAACTTTCGAACAATTTTACGTCAATACAATCAACTGTATGGTCCATTATAATCCAGTGATAACTCCTCTCGCAGAAAACACAAATTTTGCATCTCCATTATAAATAAATAAAACTCAAAAACAAGGCAAATGGGAAATTATTCATATTAAGAGGGAAAAAAATAATCATTTAAAATAAAAATTCTCCCTTTTAACAAGAAAAACAAAAATTAACTACTGAGGAGGCATTAAAAAATCCACCACATATAGGATAACACTGCGATATGAGCCGTTTATTTTAAGTATTCACTAACACCATAACAGTCTTTCTATGTGAAATACAAACTCTCAGTTGCTACCAAATGCTACAATGCCATGCATCCTCTGAAGAAACAGCTGCCTGGTGTGTTGTCACCTTCATCGTGTTTGTTCAACTAGGAGAAAAAGATGCAAAAGTAGAAAATAATGAAAGTGCTCATGACCGCAAAAAAACACTACTGTTTTGACCTTTTTTCCTCAAAACATTACAACTAAATCCGGACAATTTTACGTTAAAGAAATAGTTAATCAAAATTTAAATTTGGTCTCCCTCATACAAATGTTCTTATTTTGGACCTCGACAGCCACACGTTCCATTCACTTTTATTATATGGAAAAGAACCTAAAACAACATAGAAATGACTAAATATATTTTGCGGTTAAACTCACTGTACGACGAGATGTCAATCTCCTCTGGAAGTTCGCTGATGTTCACCTCAAACCTGTCCTGAACATCGTTCAAAGTGCGGGCGTCAGTCTCATCTGACACAAAAGTGATGGCCAGACCCTTCGTTCCAAACCTACCGGCCCTCGCAACCTGAATGAGAAAAGTCAAAGCTGTTTAGGTGAATCCATTTACAGCCCATGATTTGGCTTTGACATTAAGCCATTGTCACATGAACTGAACGAACCCTGTGCAGGTATGTGTCCGAGTCTTCAGGCATGTCGTAGTTAAAGGCAATGTTGACTCTTTCGATGTCCATACCTCGGCCAAACAGGTTTGTGGCCACCAGGATTCGTCTCTGGAAATCTTTGAATTGCTGATATCGTGCTAGTCTGTGAAAATAATGCTCAGATGTAATATGAGCCCTAAAAAATCCTAACATCTTAACAATAACATTAAAGTGCATAATGTATGAATGTTTTCTACCTTTCATCTTGAGGCATTGCTCTATGAATGGCAATGGCAGGGAAATTTTGCTCCACCAGCAACTGGGCAAGAGCGATACAACGCTGCACAGACTTAACGAAGATCACCACCTGCAATACTAAGCAGCTGTAACACTGTACCAGCCAATTTTCATCGTTAAAACGAAACAACAAATTTCAAAGAAACACTTCAAACCAAGTGCAAAAATTCACCCATTGACTTTTTCATAGCATATTAATATTTTAGCTAACTTGGTGGGGGGAAAAAAAGATCCAGCAATACAAATAAATATTTTATATATATATATATATATATATATATATATATATATATATATATATATATATATATGTGTGTGTGTGTGTATGTGTGTAGGTATATATACATGTAAGTGGTGCAGGTATGATGGCAAAACCCAGAAGACTAAATGGCCGCTGGTTCCTTTGAGATTTTCCTATTGGGTTTCTGACATTATACCTTTACCACTCTATTGCATACAATTGTTATTTCTAGGTTTAATATTTTAAATCCCTGTCATTTATTCTCACAAGTTTACTTCGTTCCATTCCAGAGGGTTGTAGTTTGCATTTATTTTGCATAAACAAAATCTATATTCAAATGGGTTGAACTGTTTCATTACAGCCTGTGAATGACTAGAGTGCATGTCACTTTTAGGTAAACAGATATTTATTAGAAAATTGAAAAATTTGGTGTAAATAGATTTGCTAACTTTAACAAATAACTATTGTCTTTTTCTCGAGTCACTCTCAGTTTGAATAGACTTAAATGGATAGTTCAGCCAAAGATGAACATTTGATGTTTATCTGCTTACCCTCAGGGCATCCAAGATAGGTGACTGTTTCTTCAGTAGAACACAAATTACGAATTTTAACTCCAAATGTTGCAGTCTGTCAGTGGTATAATGCATGTGAATGGTAACACAGGAGTATGAGAACTATGATTTGTGGCCACCAGGATTTCCAGAGACGAATCCTGGTGGCAACAAACCTGTTTGGCCGAGGTATGGACATCGAAAGAGTCAACACTGCCTTTAACTACGACGTGTTCTACTGAAGAAACAAAGTCACCTACATCTTGGATGCGCTGGGGGTAGGCACATAAACATAACATTTTCATTTTTGGGTGAACTATCCCTTTAAACAACGTTCTGGTGGACTCTCGAGATACCTGGTTGAACTCCAACACATCCAAGAGGTCAAAGAGCTTCCTGTTCTTCTCGTTGTCCTTCAGCTTGACGTAGTACTGCTGGAGGCCGTGAAGCGTCAGCTTGGTCTCATCGTCCACAAAAATTTCCATCGGCTAGGACAACCAGTGGAAGTAGGGGGAAGGTGAGGAGGAGTGGGAGAGGAGTGTGCAGGTTCAGGGGGTTAAGATTGTGTGAAGACACATACAGGAAAGTTGACAAGACATGGGTGGTGCAGATTATAATGTTACAAGGATGTGAAAGAGGAAGTGGTATTTATGACAGTGTGACGCATGGGTGAAATGGGTGTTGACGTGGACGGAAAGAAAGACAACAGAACACAAAGAAAAACAAGGACAAAAGAGGTATAAAGTTTAGCAAAGGACAGTGGTGGGGGAGGGGACGACAATGAGAAGGAGAACATGGTGTTAGAAAGGAGAGAGTTATGAAACAGCAGGAGAAAGGAAGGGAAGGAAGAGAAGGGATGGGGGTTAGATTCACCCTCCCCTCCCATCCCAAGCCAATGAGAACACAACACACACACACACTGTCTCAAACTCGTTGATAAATGCTACCCTGCTGTCCTCGGCTATATTTAGCTACCAATATCAAACCTAAAATCATATCTGTGCAATTTCTAAAATAAACATTCAAAAGCTACAGATCTTTTGAAAAACACAAAAGTAAAACTACCAATAAATGTGCAGTTGGGAAATTACATGAAAACATGTTTTTTTAAGTAGTTTAAGTCAACATGAAATCAAAACTGACCCTATTTGCTTTCCAATCTGATCTAAGGTGATGTTCAACTGACAGTCCGATTTATATAGGATATTAATGTAGCTCAAAACAGATTTGTAAAAATCACATTTCTAATTCCAATCAGATATGTACAAAATTACAATTTTGGCTGACAGTCTGAACAAGGCTTAAGTATGGGGCCAATTATAGTCTGATTAATGTGTGTTCATATGCTTTTTGGATGATCAAGTAATCACATTATCTAGGTTCTGATTCCGCAATTTCAGTTGGACTAAAGTATCTGCATAACTTTTTAAAAATATGAATAGTTGCTTTTGTCTGAATGAAAACCAATTTATTTAAAGTGCATTTAAACATGTATTATTTTATGCTACTGGGAAAGCAGCCGTTCAGTATATCAGATAACATGGTAAATTATGGTGATAACAATTAACAGAAAAAAGAAAAGAAAAAAACAATGGGGAAATTTCAACATTTAGCCACCATACGGTCTTAAAGGGATAGTTCACCTAAAAATACAAACAGTAACCAAACAGATGATGAGCCCTGTAGGATTTTTGTTTGGTTTTTGTGAACTATCCCTTTAAGCGTGTTCCGGTGGTGTTTCGGTCGACTGAAAGGTTTATCCCAGTATTGTCTGTCCACTTTTTACCATCCAATCAAGTCCAGACCCACCTCTTTTTTTTCTTCTTTTTTTTCTGTTTCATGTTGACTTTAAACACTCATACACAACCTCACATTATGACTGCAACAGTGTGTAACCTTTAGCAGTAGGATGTTCTAATAATTGATTCAGAAGGCCAAATTCATTCACCAGATTGCTTAATTAAATATACAGAGAACATCCCCAGTCTGATCTATCTGTGTAGGTGGGATAATCATTTTTTAGGATCTGGGCTACTAGCACGAGTTGTGGGAAGAATAACAAATAGTAGTGGCCAAGTAAAAGTAACTGAGATCACAATTCTGTTCTATCACTATTTGGCCCTCAACAAAAGCACTACACTCCAACTTTATTAGTGTATAACACATCTTTGCACTTACCTTAGAGATGTTAAGGCAAATCTATCTTCACTTCCTGCCAACCAATCCTCTATTTGCTGCTGAGCTGGTCTGACTAAAGCTCATTATACTATATTGTCTTCAACCTACTAAAGCTGACCTCAAATCAGTGGATTAAATTAGGCAGCATCCCAATGTGCATAGTATTTATCTATAGTAACTCTCACGAAATGAGTATGTTTGAGTATGTTTTGAGAGTCATTATTTAATAGTAAATTATGGTGCAACAGGAATTTGATCTTAGTAAAGCCACAGCGCTTTGAGGCAATGCCCCTCACAAGTCATTCAGATTTTTTTTTAAAGGTGCTCAAAGTTGAATTTGCCTATTGATGGTTTATGTTTGAGTCACGGCTTTCAGTTGCCACCTAATAGTTCTTCAAGAGCATCTATCTTCACCCGCGCATATCTCCTCTCTCCTCTAAGTTTCATCATCATCTCATCCCTCTCGTTCCAGTCTTCCGCAGCTTAATCCTCCCTTTCTCTTTCTTGTCTTGTCCCTCACACCCGCGCATACTTTCTACTCCGTTTCGGGCCAGGATCATTGCCTTGACTTTAACTTAGAAACTGACAGTTTTTTTTCTTTCTTGGGGGCAGATGAGGAACTGTGCTAATCACAGACTGTCAGCTGGATTGATGAAGAGCTGATCCATCATTGGCTGGTCCACCTGAACTCATTTATGCTGCCCATGACTGAATCTTTTTGTTTCGCTTTATTCCTCAGATGATTTCATTGTGCTGTCTGCTTTGTTAAAGAGTAATTAATTGCAGCCCTGGAGTGCCAGTTTGTCGTGAATCTAATGTAGTCTTTTAGCAGCTGGCTTGCTTTGTTGGGCCAATACTTTATCAGTTTTAGTTTTATGCCCCTTGAGAGTCTCTGGCAGCTGGCAACAGAATTCATGAAGCTCCAACAAGTGCTTCTTTTAATTAAAGGTTATTTGAGGACAAATCTCCAGGCTGGAATTACAGTCGAGCAGGAACTATAGCAATTTGTCTTAATAAATAGATACTGCGAGTGAATGATTATTTAAATATGAAGGATTTTGTTAGAGTTGGGTTGAGTTTTTTCATTTTTAACTCTAAGTCCCTAAATGATTTTAAAAGATGCGTTTATGCTTTGATTTATGGCCCTGAAGTGTATTTGAAGATACACTACATCCTTCCCTTAAAGACATCCTCTTACTCTGTGTAAAATATATTAAATGGAATTTTCATGATCTTAGCAAAGGTTGTGAAAGGACCTATTTAAATTTACAGAGGATTGAGCCTGATGGATGGTGCATTATCTGTTGGCCAAACGGACCGGTCACCGTGTTTGCCAAATGCTGACGCAGCGCTGCCAGCTGAGACGGGGATTAAGGACTTAACATCTTTTTCACTGTGCCTCTATTAGTTAACAGTCTGTGATTATCAAACGGGCAGGAGAAAGGGGCATTAAGCGTTAACATGTCTCAGGGAGGCCGCAAATGGATCTCTTTCAGGTGTATATGAGGTGGTCTTGTGAAGGGAAGGAGCTGTTGACATGGTAGAAGTAGGAGAGGCGTAATTACATCTTGCATGAACTTTCTGCAGACGGGACGGATCTCTTTACTCAGGGTAGCACTGAACATCATGACTTGCTTCTCATGAGGAGTCATACGAAAGATTTCCTGGACATCACGTCGCATGTCTGCCAGGGGACAGTAAAAGAAAAATGCATTTATATAATTAAAAACTAATTATTTTTAATAATTAGACAATAATTATACATAATATATGTATTACATGTAATTATATATATAATTTTTTATAATTATACATTGCATGTCACGTTGCAATTATCAGCATTGTACTGTTTCTGAACTATATAGTGTCAGTATGAATAGTGTGCACAGAAATCTTTCAAAAAAATGTGAGAAAATGTGCAATGACCTACAAAGGACAATGGACAGAATAGAATGTTCTATCCCACAATGCTGTGCACTTGACTGTATGTTTTAGTGTGATTTTTTTTTTTTTGACTGTCAAAAGTTGACATTTTTACTTAAAACTGAATCAAAATGCAGTCACTGTTTATTTCATACAACTGCACAAAGGTCTGGTTATTATGGAATAATGCCAATTAATTCACTTACTGCTCTTAAAGAAAAGTAGGCAGTACACAGTGTACTGGACACTATTCAGTAAGTAAATTCCGATTTCAGAACACAGCCATAGTCTCTCTTAATAAAAAGCTCACCAAGTTGCTCCAGCATCTTGTCGCATTCATCCAGGATGAAGTGTTTGATGTGTCGCAGGTTGAGACTCTTGTTGCGAGACAGAGCTAGGATACGTCCAGGAGTTCCCACCACCACATGAGGGCTCTCTCTCTTCAGCACCTCCTCATCCTTCTTTATAGATAAACCCCCAAAGAACACTGCCACCTGGGGGAGAGAGACAGCGTAAGCAAACGCAGAAAAGTTTGTGCCTTTAAAATTAAACTTGTGAATTTACAGTGACGTGGCAAACATGTATCGAAATGTAATTATAAGTGTTGGTTTTATTTATACATTTTATTAATCAGTATGTATTACCCATAAATATGTAAAGAAACATTATATGATATTATTAATTATAAAAATTGTGTTTAATAAAATAGATTTAATTTTACAGTAAAAAAAACATTAATTTTCACCATTAAAAGTCACACATCAATATATAATTAACAGATTAATGCATCATATTTGCTAAATGAAATCCAATACTTGTGTCTTCAAACTTTGGGGTCCTGATTTTAAAAATAGTAGCTATTTTGATCTAGCATGTCACATTCTTACAAAATAAATTATACATTTATTATTCACACTTATTATTGACATTTATCTGCTTTAATCATTTTTATAAGTGCATTAATGCATTATATATACACACACACACACACACACACACACACACACACACACACACACACACACACACACACACACACACACACACACACACAGATCTGGAAAAAATTAGGAGACCACTGCAAAATTATCAGTTATTCTGGGTTTACTATTTATAGGTATGTGTTTGGATAAAATTAACATTTTTGTTTTATTCTATAAACAACTGACAACATTTTTCCCAAATTCCAAATAAAAGTATTGTAATTTAGAGCACGTATTTGCCGAAAGCAACAAATGGTCAAAATAACAAAAGATGCAGTGTTGTCAGACCTCGAATAGTGGAAATAAGTATATTTATTTACATATTCAATTTTAAACAACACAATACTAATATTTTAACTTAGAAAGAGTTCAGAAATCAAAATTTGGTGGAATAACCCTGATTTTGAATCACTGCTTTCATGTGTCTTGGCATGCTCTCCACCAGTCTTTCACATTGATGTTGGGTGACTTTATGCCACTCCTGGTGCAAAAATTCACGCAACTCTGATTTTTTTGATGGCATGTGACAATCCGATGGCTTCTGACAATAGACCTTCACATCGACTGCAACTAGACCTCTGCAAACATGCCTAAGATTCACCCTGAGACTAAAGTTTTGATTATCAAGAGGCTGAAGACCAGATCCACTGCTGATGTGGCAGACACCTTCAATGTGTCTCAGCGTCAAGTACAGAGGATAAAAAAAAGATTTGAAGAGACTGGAGACGTTTTTGACAAGCCCAGGTCAGGCAGACCCCGCAAGACAACTGCTCGAGAGGACCGTTTGTTGGCTCGAAAATCCAAGGCCAGCCCATTTTCCACTGCAGCAGAGCTCCACGAGACCTCGTCACCTGAAGTCCCTGTGTCAACCAGAACAGTTTGTCGGATTCTGTCTCGAAATGGCCTCCATGGTCGAATCAGTGCCCAGAAGCCAGCACTAAACAAAAGACAATTGAAAAACCGTGTGGCATTTGCCAAGGCCCACAGCCTGCTAAAAGGATGGACGCAGGAAAAGTGGCAGAAGGTGGATTTTTCTGTCTTTTGTCTTGCCAAAATTTGACCTTTCTGTCTTGATTAAATGATAAATATTTTTTCTGTGAAAATTATTTATTTCAGTGCATTAAACATCATTTGGGAGGGTTTTAGCTTTTCATATGAGCTATTTCTAACACCAATGAATTAATTAAAGGTCAGGTTAATATCAGGACAAGACTTTTGTCAGGGACTGTACACATATAGATATACACACAATCAATTCTTAGTTAAAACATTCCCTTTAAATTGATCTTAAAATACTTGAGAATAATGATACCGTCTGAACCACTTACTGAGAGAAAAACTGAACTTATCAGTATGTTTTGGGAAAGTTTCCTGATCATAGCCAGAGCTTGATTAACTTCAGCCTTGAAGAAGCAGTGTATCGGTGTGTGTGCTCTAGTATTCATTGTTACAGACCCTGTATTGGTGAGGTGAACAACTGGCATCCAGGGGAGTTGAAAATACTAGTTTCCTGATTAGCTGGAGGCTAGAACCATAGAGCTGTGACCACAGAAGTTCACTTTGTGCCTAAAGTCATGATCCTAGTGTCATGAACAATGGAGATATGCTTCTGCCTATCAGTCCATACGTGGATATTTTCTAAATTGATCTATTTCTTAACCAATCAGAATCATTTAACCTGAAGTAATGATGTAGCTTAGTGACCTGTGTTAAGTAAAACTGCAGTGGATTTGTGAATGTACGGCAAAGCACCCTAATAACTCCTTGCTGAGTGTTGAAGCTGACATCTGCTGATGGACCTCCAAACTATTTTTCAGCAAAATGTTCTTTAATCGATTGCATCTCTTGACTCCTGGTCTTCATTATCCATATCTGGTCTTTGGGTCTTTTACTGTAAAATCCCCTACTAAAGTAAATCTTTTTTGTGAAAAATAAATAAAAAAATCTAGCCTGACAAGCCAGACCGACATCAAGATGTTTGGTCTGGAAACTCACCATTGACAGTGCTCAATCCGAGGGGCGGAATAAACGGTTGTCTTTCAAACTCCCTCTGCATGCGATAGGATACTGTACACAACCAACCAGAGCAACGAAGGTGAAGCAGAGCTTGTTGATAGATTAAACATTCGCCGTATCTGGTCGGCAAAACTCCGAACACATCTTCCCTTTTTAAGAATGACTTCAGTGCCGTTCTATGTTCTTTTCTCAGAGAAAAGCTTAACTCCAAGTCTTCCAGAGTCGCGCTCAAAGCTGATTCGAAAGACAGCCGTTCGCCAGTTTCTGTGTTTACTAGAAGCACGCAAACGCAACTCGGCCATCGTCATTATCGTCATCGCCCCGCCCACCGACTCTATACACAATGTGATTGGCCCGGCAAGAGTTAGGGGAATACAGCTCAGAAGGGTATTGAGAGTTGCTAGACGACACTCACGGGCAGATTAGATTTGCTGCCGCTAGGGTGTGTCTAGATTTCTAGGCTAAAAAAAATCAGTAATAATTAAAAATCAGCAGATTTTTTAAAAAAGATGCTCCAGCAGGGCTGCACTATTTTGTATACTATTATATGTGAACAATTTGGTGGACATTTTTGGTACAGTATGCAAAAATAAATTTGGTCAAATCTGATGGTTGTGTTAATTATTTTGACAGTACTACATTAACTTCAGGTAAAGATGTCAAATCAGTTGAGAAATGCATTCCGCATATCAGGTAGTAATCAGATGTCTAAACTAATGATGTAATTTATGTTTTGTTCCAAAACTTGTGTTGAATAATGAAATTCCTCTGTAGTGTGACTGGTGTTTTTGCAATTAAATTACAATTCAGTAAATTCCTCTTCCTGTCACTCCAATTTCAGAAATTTCGATGGTGCATGCCCAATTCTATTTAAAGGGATAGGTCCACCAAAACATTCTTCAAAATATCTTCTTTTGTGTTCAGCAGAGCAAAGAAAATCATACAGGTTTGACACAACTTGAGGGTGAGTAAATGATGACACAATTTTAATTTTGAGGTGAACTATCCCTTTAATTCCAACTCATGAATTGAACTTTTTTTTTTTTTAATCCATCCCAAATGTCTTCTAGAGTACAGATCAGAACAGTTTTTTAGTATTTGCTACATAAAAAACATCCTACCTTCACAGTAGGCATGTATTTGGAGAAGCGCTCATATTCTTTGCTGATCTGGAATGCCAGCTCTCGGGTATGACACATCACCAACACAGATACCTAGGTGAGAGCAATTACTGGTGAACCCCAAATTGAACAACACACAAAGCACACTTAATTTATGTCTAAGTTCTTTATTTTCAGAGCCTTTTAAAAGAGAGCTGGTACCTGACCGGTCACTGGCTCCAGCTGCTGAAGGGTAGCCAATACAAAGACAGCCGTCTTCCCCATTCCAGACTTGGCCTGACATAATACATCCATCCCCAAGATCGCCTGAGGGATGCATTCATGCTGAACTGAAAGAGGAAAAACATAACATACTTATTTTAATCTTAAATGATATCAAAGGATTATATTATGAGGACATAGAATTGCTCACCCTCAGATGGATGCTCAAAGCCACAGTCCACTATAGCTCTCAGGAGTTCAGGTTTGAGAAGGAAATCCCTGAATCCTGATGAATGGATGGACACATATGACCCTTTGACCCCTCCTTTCCTAATGGATATGATGCCGTCGTTGGGTCCAAGCCCTGTATCCCCAGCAACACTTGCATCAACCTCATCCTCCTCATAGTCTAACAGCTCATTCTCAACATCGTTCTCCGTCATCTTGCAGAGAGATTGAAGTAAGACAACAAAAACGCAAAAATATGATGAAAGATATGTTGGAGCAACTGACAGTGCCTCTTTCTGTTAATCATTGTTATTATATCTATTATGTGCTACTTTAATGTGTGTATTATTTGACATAATTAAACATTTTTACAGCACGTTTGTATGTATGATAATAAAATGCAAATGTTATCAAATCGAAATAAAAAATAAAATACTATATATTTTTATTAGAATTATATTATAATAACATGATTACATTAAACAATGCAAAAATGTAACAAAATTACAATATAATTAGAAATGTGTGTGTGTGTGTGTGTGTTATTTTATTAGATTTGATGACATACAGACTTAGAGCTTAAACAACTCTCAATTATAACAGCTATTTGCTAATTGCTAGAAATTAATATTAATTTAAAGCTGTTATATGTTAATTAATACGCTAGTTTGCTTTAAACTAAGAAACTTTCCCACGGTTTCACAGACAAGGATTAACCCCTTAAGTGTCACCCCCCTTTTTGAAAATATACATGAAAATTCACTATCCAAACTTAAATGGTTGCAATTCAAGAATGCTTTGGAATATAGACATAAGTTTGGTCTCATTTTAAAGAAGACAGTCAGCAGAGTATTGCTCAAGTGAAATCACTTCAAAAAAATTAAGTTTATAAAAGTTATGGAAGTTTAAATGTACTGTAAATCAAATATACTGTACTAGATATTTAATATTTAATATAAAATATATATGTTACAAAATAATGTGGACTCTAAAATTACTATCAAATCAAAGCCATATGTCTAATCAATTTGTGTTCCAAATTTGAAGTTGATATCACAAAAATTGAAGTTCCCATGAGATTTTTTTTAGGCGTTGTACCACAAATAGCCACCGGGTGTCATTTAAATTCCATTGATTTTTTTAAATGCAATTTCCTGTGTCAAATGTATATATTTTTGTGTAAATATCACAAAACAGTTTGCAGATATAGATCCGTGAGACTAAGACCTTTCCGACGATATGCGTTTTGTCAAGATTAGAAAAGGTTTTTATTATAAATTAAATAAATATGTTAAATAAATATGAAACATGACAACGCCACTTGGGGAGGAGCCCGCTAGAATAATTTAGAGCACCGTTTCCATGGTAACGCAAGGTCCGATTTCAAATCGGGTTGCACAAGATGAATCTTGACTTCGTAAGCTTTCGAATGATATATAGTTTGTCAACATTAGATCAGGACAAATATAGGATATATTGTTTTAAACATGAAGTGGCAAATGGGCCCACCGGTGGGCCAGTGACACTTAAGGGGTTAAGCCAGTCCCAGACTAAAATGCACGTTTGAGCTATTTGAACTTAAAGCAGCTTGAACTGACATATCTTAATATATGTCAGTGCCGTTGTTTTATCTGAATGTTTTTAAAAACTTTTTAAATATCTTAATTGGATAAGCTCTGTCTGTGAAACCAGGCCTATATCAAATGGCTGTAGCTTATCCGTTTAACGTTAGCCCAAGATACGCAACGGGCAAACTCATGCACTATAGCACAGTATTCATGTGTGTTTTCTAACGAAATAAACAGTCTGTTATCTCTTCCCTTGTTGATTTTGAATTGTTTTAGTAGTAAATAATCGCAGTTAGTTACCTCGAAATGCTGTACGAAGCGGTTGGATTTCACTACACCTGCTGGATACGTTTACAACGTCATCAACATGAGACGAATAGTGTTTTTTCTGAAGGACCCAACATGTGGAACTGCATGAACTGCCTTCAGAAGAGACGTCTGAGTTTCTAGCGAAGACATCGTGTTGTTATTATTATTGAAAATAGCATAGATGTAGCAACACTTTTACCACCAGCAAGTTTAAGACAATTGTGTTTGAGCTTTGATAAGTAAGTTCTGTTAATGTGGATATAAGTGTGACACGTTTGGTACTCATGCGTAGTTACAGAAGTCCTAACTGTTTTGAACTTTGTGGATGTAGTGTGTGAAATACATTTCTGTAATATTTTTTTTCCCCAGCAATGTCATGTTTCAGAGGTGACCTCGACTTTTGCCCTGAATGTGGGAACATTCTCCCAGTGCCTGACAGGAAAAATACAATTACCTGCCCTCGATGCTCTTTCGAAATCCCTGTTCAAGGTGAGAGAGAGATGTTTTTAATGTTATAAAAAGTAATAATTCATGGCAGAGATCTTCAAACTGGTATTCGTGATAATAAAAGTTCAAAGACAAAACTGTTAAATACATAATAATATTTAACTAAATACATTTTATTAAAATAAACACGGATTAAATCAATACATTTTAGTGCTATTAATTGCATCCACACTGATTCATGTATATATTTAAGAAATGTGTGTGTGTGTGTGTCATACACACACACACACACACACAGTATGATGCACATATATATGTATGTATATAAATAATACACTCAATCAATCAATCAACTTTATTTGTATAGCGCTTTTACAGTGTCGATTGTTTCAAAGCAGCTTCACAGTGTTAAACAGGACAATATTTCAACAAAATTTGATTTGGCTGTATAGTCGCTCCGGAGAAAAACAGTCATGTTATCAGCTCATTTCAATTTTTCACATGGCGACAATGTTGACAGATCAGTATTATAGTTTATAGAATATATATAAAATAATTTATAATTATAATCATAACAAGCCAAGCCAAACTGTACTGTGTGTACCATTAGTGTGGCAAGGAACCAAAACTCCATCAGTGCATGATGGAGAAAAATAAACCTTGGGAGAAACCAGGCTCAGTCGACGTGCCAGTTCTCCTCTGGTCTATTAACAAACAGTGTATGATTAATATTATTCTGGCCACCTTACATGTCAGAAATCATATTAGATTGGAATATTTAAAGTTTCTGGGTATCACACAAGAGACGGGTTTATTTAGGATGGTGCTTCGATTACACAAGAGTATGAATACTTGAAGGATCGGAGTCATCGCGCCGGAGACCGGTTTATTGATGATGATGTGCCGGTGAGGCAAATTCAGAGGAGACACTAATGGTACACACAGTACACACACAGATTATGTAAACAAACTTTTATTTTGAATGTGATTTATTGTGATTAATCAACTTGACAGCACTAATATAAATATATAATAAATAAATGTATATATTACAGAACTAAAAGTTTGAAAACTTCTGATTTATGGAATAAACAAATAAATTATTTATCTGTTGGATTCTCTCTCAGAATTCACAGGTCAAGTTATTAAGTCGTCGGTGGTGTTTAATCCTTTGGATCAGAACACCAGAACTGGTGAGAGTTTGGAAGATGCTGAATTGAAGGGGCCAGTGGTAAGTTATTTCAAAATACTGTAATTAATTCTTATGTTTGTAATGTCACCCAATGGACTTTTTCACCTGTTTCTCATTTTCTGCAAATGTTTCGCCAGATTGACAGGAAATGTTCTCGCTGTAATAAAGAGGGAATGGTGTATCACACAAGACAGATGAGATCTGCAGATGAAGGGCAGACCGTCTTCTTCACATGTATACACTGCAGGTAATTATGCAAATTGCATATTGAAATTAAACAATTTATACTGTTATCAGGTTTTCTTTAATGCTGTTTAGACACTGTTTTAAGTGATTATAATTTTCATCAGTTCAATCTGTCAGTGAACTGACAGGAAAAAAAATATATATATATATTTTCTTTTTACAGGTACCAAGAAAAGGAGGATTCATGAGAAAATTATATTTGCTGCTGTTCTTGTCTTTTACATTTATTGGTTTCCAGAATTTAAATATTATGAAATATTAAAGATGTGTTAATGTCCACAATGTTATTAAAAATAATAAAATAATAAATAAAAAGAATGTTTGAATGTCCTTTTTTCAAGGTTTATTTAGAATGTATATTACACAGTTTAGGTTTATAATACATATTTTAAAATGTATGCATTTAAAAAGCACCAAATATAAGTCCATATTTCTTTTATTAAAAAGTAAAAAAAAATAATAAAAAAAAGAGTAGTTTATCAAAAATTCTCTCCCCAGTCTCCCAGGCACGGCACTTCAACCAATCAGACTGCTTGTTTCGTGATCACGTGATCATTCAACATGGCTTCATACTAGCCTCACTGAATGCGTAGATGAATGCTTATGAAGAAATAAAATGATTTACATAATTTAATGCACTGTATTTTGCTCCCAAACACATGTGAAACAAGGTAAGACTGCGTACTATAATTTAAATTAAATTAACGATAAATTTAAGATAAATGTAGCTTTTAATTACGTTTCCCCTATTCATTAACGGTAGAACACAAAAGTCCCAAGGTTTCATTTTTTGTACATTTTGTCTTCACTTCTTTCGTATTTGTTGATGTTGACTTCTGTTTTTAAATGTATTTAGTATAAGTTTTATTCATTAAACACCGTAGTCGTAGATTTCTGTGTGCAAAGATATCAGTCATAATTATTTTTTTAATGGCAGAAGTTTTAATGCAAGTCATCGTATTCATCTGTCTGCGCTGTTACAGATGAAGTTTCGCGTCCAGCTGCAGTGTAAGAACTTGCATGAGTATCTAAAGGAATTGAGCCCTGAGGTCCTCGACAGGCTCTACAATCATCCAGCAACATGCCTGGCAGTATACAGGTTCATCTTGCTTTAGTGTTTGTGTGTGTGCGTGTGTATGTAGGTATGTATGTATATGTATGCCACTTAGTTTTTTTTTTAATCTAATAACATTCACAAATTTCATATGTGGCTTAATTGTTCACATACTTTTCTGAGCCCATTATATAACACATGGCCATAACCATTTTTGTGGGTATTAAGTTGTTGATCTTTCTCTTTATTTAAAGGAATGAAATGATTAAAGTATTAAAAGGGATTTAAGGGAATTACGAAAAAGAAATAAGAATTGCAAAAATTCCAGGTGTTTTAAAAAATGTAATATTATTTTTGTGACGCAAAGCTGAATTTTAGCATCATTATACTCCAGTCTCCAGAGTCACATGAGAAACATTTATGATTATTATCAATGTTGAAAACAGTTGTGTAAACATTTTTTAAAGGAAGTGTATGTAAGATTGTGGCCAAAACTTGCACTACAATCAAATGATTGTAGAGCAGTGTATTCCGAATGCTGAAACACTACTGACTTCTTGATTGGTCGATAGGTAGAGGGTTGAGCTTCAGGCCAAAACACAACATGTCAACATCAACATCGTTTGAGGGCTGCAACAACAACTTTTAAATGACAATATCCTGGCCGGACTACTGTTGTCAGTGATATAAGTATTTGAAATTAACATGATTTTTTTTAATGTCCAGTGACATATCAGGGCCATTTTATGATTAATTGAAATACATTTCTTACATACAGTTCCTGTCTTACTGCCCCTACATTTTTGAACGGTAGTACAATGTTGCAAAAGCTTTCTATTTCAGATAAATAATGTTCTTTTGTACTTTCTATTCATCAAAGAATCCTAAAAAAAATGTACACAACTGTTTTCAACATTGATAATGATCAAAATGTCCCAGTCATCAGCTCACTCACTGCAACTGCACTAGACTTCCCACCTGCAAACAACCTCCACCATCAACCGCATCTGACAGCAATCAATCACCCTCATCACGCCTTGTATTTAAGCAGTCACCTTCCACCTCACTATTGTCTGGTCTTGTCTATGACAAGCACACATGACCTACCCTGTCTTGCTCACCTGAGAACCTACCTGAAATAGTCAGACAGCCTGTGTCCATTCATTTGTGCCTGCCAGGGTCATCTGTTCACCCGTTTCACCAGCATCCTGGACCAGTCCTTCACCTGCACCGAGAACACGGTTACAAGCCTGCTAAATCACCAACTATCATATGCATATCCTCTCACCTGTTTGTCTCTCCTCTCTACCTCCGGATTTCTCTGCAATAAACCATTAACATTAACCTACATCGTCTGTTCTCGCACAAATGTTTCTTTAGCACCAAATCATCATCTCATTAGAATGATTTCTGAATGGTCATGTGACACTGAAGACTGGATTAATGATGCTGAAAATTTATTTTTGCATCAAATAAATAAATTGCATTTTTAAAATTCCTTTAAATTGAAAAAGTATTTTTTATTTTTTTTGCAATATTAACTCTTATCGATCAAACTATATATATATATATATATATATATATATATATATGCCTAATATGTAATAAATGCTAAACGTGTGGCAATTTGACCATTTCAAATTATTGGCTGGGACTTATCTCCCTCAATGTCTGTGGTGGTTACGGCCCTGATATAATACTAAAACGCAGTAATTTATGCTGATTTGCTCTTTCTCAATTTTATTTGCGCACAGGGAACTTCCAGCTTTGGCAAAGAATTATGTGATGCGAATGCTGTTTTTAGACCACCCTCTTCCACAGGCCGCAGTGGCACTTTGGGTTAAAAAAGACAGTCAAAAGTAAGTAAAATTTCTATAATTTTAATACAAATCATCATAACAGAATTATTTCTGAAGGATCGTGTGACAATGAAGACTGGAGTAACGATGCAGAAAATTACGCATTGCTGTCAGGAATAAGTGAAAATGAAAATCGGTTATTTCAAATTGTAATATTTCATTGCTGTATTTTTCATCAGATAAATGCAAGTTTGGTAAGCACAAGATACTTCTTTCAAATACATTAAAGAGGCCATATTTTGCCCTTGTTTAGGTAGAATAGGTTTTCATGCTTGAATGTTATATTTTACATTGTTGTAGTGTTTCAGTAATGCTCTGTTTAGTTTCTGTCTCTATGAAAACCCACTTCCAAAAAGCTTAATTGATCGTCTGGACCAATGTGTTGTAATTTGTTAACCACTTAGAGCATTTTTTGGAAATGTCACTCCACTTACCATAACCTCGAGTTTCAACACACTACTAACGTAACTCGACCAGGCCTCGGCCCTTGCATATGGCTTGTGTGGTCATG
This sequence comes from Pseudorasbora parva, assembly GCF_024679245.1. Lineage (NCBI taxonomy): Eukaryota > Metazoa > Chordata > Actinopteri > Cypriniformes > Gobionidae > Pseudorasbora > Pseudorasbora parva. Next base: position 15,895,559 of record NC_090190.1, read on the forward strand.
ATTTAAAGGATGGGTATTGTAACGTGTATGTTCCTGTAAGAAACCTTAAAGGGTTAGTTCACCCAAAAAGGACATTTATGTCATTAATGATTCACCCTAATGTCGTTCCACACCCTTAAGACAGAATGAAAGTGTATGCACACTATACTGTCCATGTCCAGAAAGGTAATAAAAACATCATCAAAGTAGTCCATATGTGACATCAGTTAGGTAATTAGAATATCTTGATGCATCGAAAATACATTTTGGTCCAAAAATCACAAAAACTATTACTTTATTCAGCATTGTCTTCTCTTCCTCGTTTGTTTTCAATCCTCAAATAAAGATGCAAGCGGTTATAAATCAGCGGATTGATTCATGATTAGGCTCCCGTGCCAAACTGCTGAAATCACATGACATTGGCGATCCGAATCATGAATCAATACACTGATTCATAACCGTTCAAATCTTAATTTGATGATTGAAAACAAACAGGGAAGAGAAGACAATGATTTATAAAGTTGTTGTTTTTGTGATTTTTGGACCAAAATGTATTTAATGCTTCAAGAGATTCTGACCAACTGATGTCACATATGGACTACTTCGATTATGTTTTTATTCCCTTTCTGGACATAAACAGTATAGTGTGTATACACTTTTATACACTCTCAGACTAAATATAAAATATCTTAAACCGTGTTCTGAAGGTGAACGTAGGTCTTACGGGTGTGGAACAACATTAGGGTGAGTCTAGCCTGACAAGCCAGACCAAACATCTTGATGTGGAAACTTAACATTGACAGGGCTCAATCCAAGGGGCGGGATAAACGGTTGTTTTTCAAACTCCCTCTGCACACAATTGGATAGCGTTACAACCAACCAGAGCAACAAAGGTGAAGCGGAGGTAGTTGATAGATTAAACTTTCGCCGTATCCGGTCGGCAAAACTCCGAAAACATCTTCCCTTTTTAAGAATGACCTCAGTGCTGTTCTTTTCACAGAGAAAAGCTTAACTCCAAGTCTTTCAGAGTCGTGGGCAAAGCTGATTTGAAAGACTGCCTTTTGACAGCTTCTGTGTTTACTAGAAGCATGCAAACGCATCTCTGCCATCATCATCGTCAAGCCCCGCCCACCGACTCTATACACGATGTGATTGGCCTGACCAGAGCTTGGTTTTTACAGCTCATAAGTGTATTGAGAGTGGCTAGACGACACTCGCGGCAGATTAGATTTGCTGCCGCTAGGGAGCATCTAGATTTCGAGGCTATGGTGAGTCATTAATGACGTACATTTCATTTTGGGTTGAACTTACCCTTTAAGACTACAATCGAGGTGTTTCAGGGAGTTCAGAAACAGTGGTTACTGATATAGAGAATAACTACCTTTGTGTTTTGTAACTTGCAGATCGTTGTCATGCTCAAACAGCAAAAATACAGACTAAAGGAAATGTAAAATGTAAAAAATCATAATAGGCCATGTTTTAAAAAAAATTATCAACCCCCTATTTTGAATTATCTCTTTCTTATATGTTGGTGTCTTTGCTTTTCCAAGGGACCACGATCAGTGTGTGTCTGTGTTAACCGGTCTACGGCTCTGGCACAGTCAGCAGCTTCAGGGTGGTCTTCAAGGCTTTGTGCTCAACCCTGTGTTTAAAGACAACCTGAGAATAGCACTGCTAGGCGGGTGAGGAACACGGTTTTATTTGACAACCATCAGAGGGTTGCGGCAGCAGGTTTACCGGATTCATGTTCTCTTTTATCTTTGTCAGTGGTAAACCGTGGTCAGATGAGGGCAGCAGCCTGGGTCCCGATCGCCATGCGAGGGATGTAGAGAGTCTCGACCGCTATGCCATGGAGCGTTGGGAGGTCATCCTTCACTTCATGGTGGGATCTCCTAGCGCAGCCGTCAGCCAGGATCTGGCCCAGCTCCTCATACAGGCTGGGCTCATGAGGAGGTAGAGCACACCATCACTCCACTGATGCACCAACCAAAGTAGGTTGAATATGAAGGGTAGAGAAAAAATTATCTTGATCTGTTTTCTTTCTCTCAGCGAGGTTGGTGAGGCTCCTTGTATTACATCAGCAGGGTTTCAGTTCCTGCTGCTGGACACAGCATCTCAGCTGTGGTATTTCACCCTGCAGTACCTCAAAACAGCACAGGTCAGTGCACGACATATTACAGTCTGTACGTTAAATATCCCCTACAGTATGATATGTGTGTATCATAAGATAGTTAAAGGGTTAGTTCAACCAAAAATGAAAATTGTATCAATAATATCATACACTAATGTCGTTCGACACGCGATCCGAATCATGAATTGATAGGCTGATTCATAACCGTTCAAATCTTTGTTTCGAAATCAGCCCATCGCCTATATAAGTCATTATTTTGTTTTGTTTTTTGCGCACAAAAGCTATTCTCGTCGCTTCATAAAATTATTGTAGAACCACTGTAGTGAGATGGGCTTTGTAACGACGTTTTTAGTGCCTTTATGGGTTTTGAGAGAGGAAATGACATTGGTGTCAATGACGGCCTGTCTGAGCCATCGGATTTCAACAAAAATATCTTAATTTGTGTTCCGAAGATGAATGGAGGCCTTATGGGTGTCGAACGACATTAGGGTAAGTAATTAATGACAGAATTTTCATTTTTGGGTGAACTAACCCTTTAACATGCAAATATTAGTCCAACTGCGGATTCACATGTACCCATTTGAAATTATGAAGAACATTTGCGCATGCAAAAAGTGCAATAACAGCGAGAAGTGAGAGTCCTGTCAGAGAAAGATAAACAACTTAGCATGGCACAACAGTGTGTGTTTGCCTGTTTAACATATTGAAAAACATGGCTTTCTTCTTGCTTTGCTAACTTTACTTAAGAAAAGTTGACAAATTCAAGCGTCATCTCAAAATTGTGTCTCTATCGTATGAAAACATATGGCCGATTTCTTCAATAACTAAACATCTGGATGAGAGTACTTTGCATTTTCTGGGTTAGAAAACTTCCTGCACAACTATGCGTACACACACAAGGTATTTATTAATCTGATCATGAAATTAGTCAGATAAAAATGTTTGCATGGCAATTGCTCATTTTTTTGTTGAATTATTCAAGACTTGTACTTCAGTCTGATCATTTCCCCCCCAAGGTGTTTACATGATGGCTTTTCATTCCAGTTTATTGTGGCTTTTCATTCTGGTGGTTCATGTGTTATTAGGCTGCATGCAAATGTGGTTGGAGTGATGAAAATATGGTTCCACCTCATTATTAACAGTCAAATCTCTCTCCTTCATAGTCGAGAGGAATGGATCTGGTGGAGATTCTTTCCTTTTTGTTCCAGCTGAGTTTTTCAACTCTTGGTAGGGTAAGTGCTGCTTTTACAATGTCAATAACAACATATGAGTCATAGATAAAAGCCATTACTTATCATAATTAAATTAAAGAAGCCATTCTGCCATAGTCCCATAAAGTATGTTTGGTCTTATTAAAAAGTTTTGCTTTGTAGTTTGATATATGTTTTTCTTGCAGGACTATTCTGTGGAGGGCATGAGTGAGTCTCTGCTCACATTTTTGCAGCATCTAAGAGAGTTTGGTCTGGTTTTCCAAAGAAAGGTTTGACATCAACCCAAAAATACTGAATAACTACATATGTGTCCTCTAGTCAAAATATGTGCAGGATTTAAAATAGAATTTCTAGGAACTAGAGCGCAGTCCTCTAAGTCTGAGACAGAGTACAAATGTGGTTGAGACCGAGGCGAGACCAAGACCTTCAAAAAATGGTGTTAAGACCGGTCTCAAGACCAAGACAGGTCTCGAGTACTACACTATCTTCAGAAATAATTTTTTTTTTTTATTTCTTTCATCAATATAGAATGTTAAAAATAACAGCATTTAAACGAAATAGAAATATTGTTGCGATATGCATATTGCGATATGTACATTTGCGATATTTCAATAATTTCGATATATTGCACAGCCCTAGTGTGTGTATATATACATATGTGACATATGAGGACACAAATGTGCACAATGACATGGGTATTACAAGAAGAGGGTAAATTATGAGGACATTGGCCATGTCCCCACTTTTCAAAATGCTTATAAATCATACAGGATGAATTTTTTTTAGAAAGTAAAAATGTAGAATGTTTCCTATGATGGGTAGGTTTAGGGGCAGGGGCAGTGTAAGGGGATAGACAATACAGTTTTTATAGTATAAAAATCAATATGCCCTAGGAATGTCCCCATATGTCACAAAAACAAACTTGGTGTGTGTGTGTGTGTGTGTGTGTGTGTGTGTGTAGGCTATGTTGGGTTGACTTTGTTTACTTCTGTTATAAAGACGATTAAAACAGACGAAACAGGCAAGCTTAAAGCCTAAAATGAACTTGAGATATATAACCAATCGGAGGAGAGGCCTTATAGCCAATCATAGACGAAAAAAGGTGGTACCTTCCCCTACCATCCTGGGAAAAAAATATTGCGCCCCGCACGGCACTGACATCTTGGATCCGGAGTCTGAGCAGTTGTGATTTCAGGACCAGAGTTGCGCAGTAGAGAGCAGGAAGTACAGCCGCTATATCAAAAGCCCGCCCACACTCTCACAGATGCAGAACAATGAATTATGTTGGTGTGAAATAAAGTTATGGAAATGTAGAAATTAAAGCTAAAGCTCCAATCTGCTCCCAAAAATCCTGAAAAAGTCTGTTAGTTTCTCAGTGACAACTTCACTCAGAGAAGACATCGATCTCAGCAGTCAATCATGAGGTCACCCCCCTTCCCCACCCGCCCCCAACCATTTATATAATCAAATACCTAACTAAAACTAAACTTGTAATCACTTGAAATGAATTCATTGTGATGATAACTGCCTACAATGACATAAACTAACTTTGGGGATAAAATATTTGAAGTGTAATTTGATTGTTTAGTTTGCCTTGCATCCATTAGAAAACACAGAGGGGCGGCTATACTGGGACCGGCCACCTGGGGTGATTGAGGCACGGAGGCTTCAGTTTCTTAGAGGAGTGCTGCAGGCTTTAATTACAAGTAAATAGCTTTAATATTGGGAGAAATTCTCATGCCTCAGGAAGCCGCTTTCAAACAGCGGTAACTTGTTGAAATCGCGTTTGAATGCGCGTTCCCTTTAACTTTCAATTTCTCGATGGTGTGTGTACTCTGTGATTAGCGTGCAGTTTTAAATATAAGTCGGGCGCATCTGCTGCGAAACGAATCCTCTGCCACGGTCTAGTCCACTAACATGTAACACGCTAAAATGCAAGCGCTTTACCAACACGCAACAAACCTCATAACACACGCTCGTGTTCTCGTTACGTGATCACTGCTGCGAACAGCTTGTTCTAGATGAGCTGACAGAATTAAAGCAACTGTTATGATTATCCACCTGAATTAAATTGTCTTTATTTCTATAAAAAGCTAAACTAGAGTGGAGCTATAATATAAACTTCACCCACACACTCCTTCAAAAAACTTTCTATATTATGTTCTTTGAATGCTTCGTATTGAAAAATGTAGTGTATGTAATATCGTGGCCAAAACTGGTACTGCAATCACTTTCCCCTCCCCCTGACTCAAGGTTGCCAGATAAGCTGCATGATCCAGCAGGAATGTTTGTAGCTGCAGCTGTGATAACTAGAGCAGAGCTGGCAACCCGAATGCTGAAACACTACTGACTTTGTGATTGGTAGATATATGGAGGGTGGAGCTTCAGGCCAAAACACAATATGTCAACATCAGTTGAGGGCTGCAAAAACAACTTTTAAATGACAATATCCTGCCCGGACTACTGTTGTCAGTAATATAAGTATTTGATATTAACATGATTTCTTAATATCTAGAGACCTATCAGGGCAATTTTATGATTAATTGAAATACATTTCTTACATACAGTTCCTTTAAATATGTCTAAAACAAGCACTTGCACCAGTTGCTTCATCCGCTGCATCTTTTCACAGAGGAAGTCAAGGAGATACTACCCTACGAGGTTGGCCATAACTCTGTCTGCAGGAGTCACAGCAAGCCCTGCCTCTGGATCTGCCTGTTCTGCACTAGGAGCCACACCGGGAACAGGGGACACAGGCTTCATCATTGTAGAAACAAATTATCGAGTATATGCCTACACAAGTATGTAAGACACATATTACATGCACTGACATGTCTTGAAGGTATTGCGCTTTACGAGATCAGTCTAAACGCTTTTTTTTTAATCTATGTCCGACAGACTCTGAACTCCAGATTGCATTGGTAGCTCTATTTAGTGAGATGCTGTATCGGTTTCCTAACCTGGTTGTTGCTCAGGTAACCAGAGAGTCAGTGCAGCAGGCCATCAGTAACGGCATAACTGCACAGCAGGTGAGAGCCACTACCTAAGAGCTTATTGCTCTGCAGACTGCTTTGCCCTTTTAATTACATTTATTTTGTGATTTTCAGATCATTCACTTCTTAAGGACCCGAGCACACCCTGTAATGGTTAAACAGGTAATTTCCAACAGATTTATATGTATTATTGTGCTAATAAAAACGGTTTAATAAATTTTTTGCCGTAACTGAACAAACTTGGTCTAGTTTAGGTTTGGGCAATATAGATAAAATATACAGTTTGGGGTTAATAGTATATGACCCAAGACTAGTAGTAAAAAATGAAGACCAAGAGTCAGGAGTGCAATTATTTAAAGGAAAATGTTCTGAACAATAGTTTGCAGTTTCATCAGCAGAAGCCAGCTTCAGGTCTTGAGTTGAGTTCATAGATCGCGCTCCCTCTCTTCCCGTCTCGTCACCCCACCTATCGTACATACAATTGTCCCAATAGTTATACAGTTTTCAAGGTCTATCCACGTCATTACTGCAAAGTGGAGGATTCTGATTGGCACAGAGAATATGAAAAGTCATGGTAAATTTCCACACATTGCCTGTTAATCAGTTTCACATGTGTCTTTTGTTGACGCTTTCACCCCGGAATAAGGCCCGTAGTGACCTTCCTGATCTGGAGCAGGCGCCAGCTTGTCCAAAACAACAAGTCCAGCCATCTCTTAGGATGCCCGTTGTACACCATTCTCAACTCTGATCTGTAGCATAGAATATCGCGCACATACACAGATACACAGTCTGTCCAAGGTTGGAGCTGATTAAGCTCCAGTTCTAACCCCAAACACACTGATAGCATGTGCTTTTTCTCAGTGAGAGGTACAGACAATAGTACAGGCAATATGCATCTTGACTCTTAGTGTTTCAGTAAAAGGGAAATATACAATAAAATGAATTAAATGAAAGACAAATACATATTTCATATCTGGAAGCCGGGGTAAGTGAGCAAACACTATTTCTGCACTCATGGCATATTAGGGGTGTGTGATACCTCAAAAATCCAAACACGACACCTTGTTGCTAACAAGTGATTGTACCAATTCAGGTTCAACTTCTGTGCCACCACTGAAGTGCAAGGATTCATTTTATTGTTAGTGATTTTATTTAATTGGTAACAGCTCTATAGTGTCTCATTATTCTAATTGTATTAATTTATTAAATATAAGACTTCTCTCAAGCAGCAGTAGATGTAAAGGAATTTTAGGAGTGCTCGTCTGGTCTTGACTCGGTTTTGCCCTGCACACTGATCTTGGTCTTGACTACAATACTCTTTATAACCTATCATACCTTTAAATAGGGGGAATTTGTGTTTCAAAAATGGGTTTGGAACGACATGAGTAATTTCATCTTTGGATGAACTGTCCGTTTAATTTATAATAATGCATAATTATTAAAATAGTTTTTAATAATTTAAATTGAAATGATTAAGGATTTTTAACATTGTTTTTGTTAATCAAAAAAATTTTTACATTTAAAATCTCATTAATCCCTTTAATTAAAAATGCATTAATCCCTTTAGTTCACCCTTGTATTTTGAGATGTCCCTTAGGTGTCTCCCTTGTGCAATATGCCGATTCTTATTAAAAATTCCATACTGCAGTGCAAATATTCACTGCTTGATGCATGAACATGTTTGCATGTGTCATTCTGTCTTTCAGACCCCTGTTCTTCCCCCAACCATCACAGATCAGATCAGACTGTGGGAGCTTGAAAAAGATCGCTTACAGTTTACTGAGGGTGAGTCTTTGTGCATATGAGACCAGCTCTTCTTTGTAGTTCCAAAGCGAATTTACATTTCCCATTAACTCGGCCGATTTTTTGACTTCAAATAAAACCACTACATATTATACAATTATTTTATTACATTAGTGATTTTAATTATTTAAATAATACAGTGTTCCAGTTTTACTGAAATGGAACCTGTGAGAATGGCTTTCTCCATTTCAATAATAATAATAAAAACATCATCTTGATATTATAGCATGGGGAATTTGTTTTCATTCCATGGGTGACCTGCAGGGTTCATTCTCTCAAGTATAAATGTCAGACTGTATAAGAAGTGTGTTAGTGAAATGTAATACAAATAAAAAAATTAGCATTGGAATAAGGTTTGGGTCAGGGGGTCATAAACGCCACCTGAAAATATACAGATGTCTCAGTGATGCATTTTGTGTTCTTTAACTTTAAACCATGTTTTTCTTTCAGGAGTGTTATACAACCAGTTTTTATCCCAGGCTGATTTTGAAGTCTTGCGAGACAGAGCTCAGGTAAAAAAAAAAAAAAATGTTTTCCCCATTTTTACTTGGTGTACTTTCATAACCAGTAGCGGTCTCTCCTGCAGTAACGCACAGAGTACTGACAGTAAAGCCTCTGTTCTGCAGGGTTTAGGTGTGCTGGTTTGGCAGAACCCCGCTCACAGGGTCATGGTGGTGACGCCACATGGACACAGCGAGGTTAAGAGATTCTGGAAGAGACAAAAAAGCCATACATAAAGGAAATACGTAAAAATAGACCTTTAAGACCACGAGATACATCTTTCACTTGAGAACGATACTGAGAATTACTGCTTATGGTTGGACAAGAGGAACCATCTATAATGAGGACTATTTTGTGTATACTTAAGGTCATTTGTTAAAAAAAACCTTTCTATACATAGTTCAAAGCCTTTTGGTGTTTATGAGAGACCGTATGTGCATAATTATTATTCCCTTATGCTTTTGTGTCTGTCTTTGTTACATGTACGAGTTTAACTGACTGAAATAAATGCTGTTTACGCCGAATGCTAATTTCTTGTTTGATAACATGGAAATTTAGTCCATGAAATTTACATTTCAGTCACAAGTAATTGGGGTAAAATTACAGAATTCAGTTTAGCTTTTAGGATGATGCAGGGGAATGCATTTTAGTCTTAATAGGTGAAGCTCACAAAAACATGTCCAGGTCACATTTTTCAAAGATAAAAAAATAAATATAATTATGTTTTAAATAAATAATGCTTATTTTTTAGGGCCATTTGTGCATTATAAATACATAATTATGTTTTACATAAATAATGCTTATTTCTGTAGGACCATTTGTGCAATATTTTCATGGCAATTTCCAAAACAGATTTACATTAAAAATGTATATAAGTACAACAAAAACTGCTGTGGTGTATAATTAATTACTAATAGATTTTTTCTTCACAATATTGTTTAAAAGTGCGCTTAATTAAAAAAATAGATCATAAGAAATAGATGAAAATAATTTACTTTTTCTTTTGATATTTTCAGGATGAAATGCCATTTTGGTGATATATGCCAAGGACGTGTACTTTACGGGTTTCATCAGATTTATATTATAAACTTATTATTTTTGTTAGTAAACTTTTTTGGTTGTTTATTTGTTTTAGCCACCGCTGTCATAAATAAATAAAATAGCAGAGCATTTTCAGTGTGAAGATTTAAAATTGAGTATGATTTTATTTACAGTAGTTAGTTACAATGACTGGAGTAACTGGAAATTAGGCGGAAACTTTGGTTCATGAAGGATCATCATCCTGGACAAAAACAGAAAGGCAGCTGAGAGAGAGCGCAAGAAACAGGGAGGGGAATAAATAACGGGAACTAGCAACACTAACGTTACCAGTATTGAAATGACAATGTCAGTGACCATCAAGATGTCTGGCTGGAGCTTTCGCTGTATTTATGAGCCCTGAGCTGTGCGGTATGGAAAGGCTGTGATTTCTGCAGTTAGCCGTAAAGCTAAACGGTTCAGCACGGGTCATTCTGCGCTGTCAGCTCCACTGCATGACGCCTACCGCTGCAAACAAAACGCCTGCGCCGTTAAACGACACTCATTCACCGATTATGTAGCGCTTTATCGTAAAATTATCGGGTAAATATATATTTATAGGCATGGCAAACATTTAAACACTTATTTATTCTAAGTTTATAAGAGCAAAACGGGTCATTCTCAAGGCCAGGGATGGAACCGGGGCGGCAGCGTGAGAATCCCCCCGGATCCGGGGAGCCGGAGTCAGGGGAGTGGAGAGAGGAGAGCGCCGGGGTGGATGCCGAGGAAAGGGACGACACCCTGAAAAACAGAAGCGGGGACGGAGGAAATGAGGAAGTTACGAGCAAAACCGAGAACACTGAGCTGGTTGAGAAAGATAAGCCTGAGTTTGATGAAGATGAGGAACAGTATGAGGAAGAGCTGGACCCCAGGATTCAGGTATTAAGATTTGGACCCATAATAAACTTGATATTGTGACAGGTGCATTGACACAATATTCACAATTTGCTTCAATTAAGGGTTTATAATGGCAAAATTATATAAAATGATTTGTTTGTCTGTGATTAAGCAAGTTTTGTATAAATTCATATAATTGTGTCTGTTATTTAGTGCATACCGGTATATTAATAGTAATTAAATGTCAGATCTTCCCTCCCTGTTTCCCATTTGTCAGGAGGAGCTGGAACACTTGAATCAGGCCAGTGATGAGATCAACAGACTGGAACTACAGCTGGACGTGAGTAATTTGTGACACAACTACTGTCTCAAAGGTGCCTACTTTGACAGTAAGTGTGTCTTAGTTTGTGCGCTTACTAGCTATATATATACAGCTCTGGAAAAAATCAAGAGACCACTTAACATTGAGAAATCATATATATATATATATATATATATATATATATATATATATATATATATATATATATATATATATTCAGGAGTAGTATTTCCACACAAAACATTCCAAACAGAAAAAAGCACTTAAAATACCTGGATGATGCACTTAAAGGAATAGTTCACCCAAAAAGGGAAAAAATACTATGGAAGTCAATGGGGCTATCAGCAGTTACCGGCAATCTTCAAAATGTCTTCTTTTGTGTTCAACAGAAGAAAGAAATTCACAAATGTTTGGAACAACTTGAGGGTGAGTAAATTACACAATTTTCTTTTCTTTTTTTGGGTGAACTATCCCTTTAATTAACCGAAAAGCGGAAGTGTGCAATGTTGGACACTAAATGCGCTCAACTGTCGCAGCTTTTCTGCCATAGATGAGGGGGAAGGGCTATCAGTGATGTCAAAATAACCTTTCAACATTTATACAATGTGCGTCATTTGGGGCAGCTAATGTCTTTATTCAAAATGCACATGTGATGCCCTGAAATGAGAGGCAGCTTGAGTGAGCTCTTTAATTTCAAGTGCTATAATGTCTTGTAATCACATTTTGTTACACAAGTTTAAGTTGATCATTTCACACTTGTTCTATTTGTCTTTAGCTCTATTTTGCAAAGCCAAAATTTGTTTAAAGGGGTGATGAATTGAGAAATCATCTTTCCCTTGAGCCCTTTTCCCTTGATATATAAATGGTCATGGTAATTTAAGAATATCCTGTAAATTTCAGAGCTGAAAACTTCCTTGTTAGTAAAAGAAAAGCTTTAATAGACACCAGGCCCAGAAAACAAGGCTCTCAAATCAATGACATAATAAAAGGGGAAACACCGCCTCTACAGATAAATGTGTACGCTTGTTTCTGTAGCCCCACCCTCCAACGCATGGAGCTAAACGAGCAATAAACATGCCGAAGATGGCAAGATAATCGTTTGTAAACAAGTCTCAGGTCGACACTGGATTTGCAGACATTGAGATTAAAACACAATGCTGTGACTTCTACATTGTATCCGACAGGAATGGTGCAACACACTTATGTGAGTAAAACATAAACATTTTTTTTTAATTTGCGATAGTATTGCATTGTTACAGATAGGGCTGGGCCATATGGCAGAAAACTGTATCACGATATGGTGTTTCATATTGGTCGATATCAATAATTATTTATAATTTAATTACCTATTTAAAATAAGGACCAGGAGAAAAATATATTACATTTAAACAATTTTATTTTAAACCTTCCTCTGATTATAATCCCCTCAGTTATAAAGGCAGAAATGTCAACGCAACCACAGAAAACACTTTCAATTACACTAATTAACAATTACACTAATTAAAATGTAAACACAAGTCTAAAATCACAGTGAACACTTAATTATCTCTTA